>NC_046664.1:41426021-41468137 GCF_010883055.1 Belonocnema kinseyi
GAATGTTTTCACAAAAATTTTGCCATTAAGACGCCATTTTGAAAATACTAAAACGAAAAATCGATCTTTGAACCATGGATTCTTAAAGTTTAGATATTTATTTCACCGGTTAGTGAGATTCCAGGTTAATTACAGACTCGAAAAGCTTTGGAAAATGGTTCACAAAAAAAAAATAGACACGAAAAATCACGTTTTTTTTTTTTGTTTAAACTGCATTTTGGGATAATAAATAAATTTTTTGAGGAATTTCATTGGCACCGTCGGAAAGAGGAGATCTTAAGCAATAAAAATATATGTGTCTCAATTTTTTCTAGTGTCGAATAGTCTTAGTTATTGGCCGTTGAAAAGCAGTGTACCGGTAGTGGCGTTTTGGCCGTTTAAGGGTTAAGCTGGCAGGACCACATTGCAAAAATGGACTGAAAACCTATAGGGAATTTAGGGCTCATTTAGGGCTAATTTAATGCCCTATTGCTAAATTTAGTGCTCTTCATTTAAACAATAAAAAAAACGGTGGTCATGCTAGTCTAACGTTAAGCCAACAGAACCACATATAGTAAAAAATTAATTTTTCAAAATTTCTTTGCTCTATAATTTATGGCTCATTTAAGGCTCATTTAATGCTCCATTGACAAATTTGATGCTCCGCATTTTCAAAAAAAAACTGTGGTTCTGCTATCTTAACGATAAACTAGCAGGACCACACGTAGAAAAAAAAGACTTAAAATTTCTTTGGACCTTAATGTAGGGCACATTTAAGACTCATTTAATGCCCTATTGCCAAATTTGATGCAACGCATTAAAAAAAAAAACTTGCGGTGCTGCTATTTTAACGTTAAGCTAGCAGGAGCACACATAGAAAAAAAATGAATTGGACCAAATTTATTTGCATTACAATTTAGGGCTCATTTAGGGTTCACTTAATGCCCTATTACCAAATTTGATACTGCGCATTTTAAAAAACCCTGTGATTCTGCTATCTTAACGTTAAACTAGCAGGACCACACAGAGAAAAAAAACGACTTAGACATTAGGGATCATCCATATATTACGTAAGACGTTTTTCTTTTTTTTTATATCGTTGTGTCCTTCTCAACTGCACAGCAATTTTAGGCTCGTCTTTATTCAAACAAAAGAAAAACGTCTTACGTAATATATGGACGAACCCTTATTTCTTTCCACATTAATTAAGGGCTCATTTAATACCCTATTTCCAAATTTGATGATATTAATTTTTTTTAACTGTGGTTCTGCTATCTTAACGTTAAGCTACCAGGACCGCACATAGAAAAAAAAATGACTTGGACAATATTTCTTACACTATAATTTAGGAAAAATTTAAGGGTCATTTAATGCTCCACTGCCAAATTTGATGCTCCGCATTTTAGAAAAAAACCTGTGGTTCAGCTATCTTAACGTTAAACTAGCAGGACCACACAGAGAAAAAAAGGACTGAAGCATTATTTCTTTCCACAATAATTAAGGGTTCATTTAATTTCCTATTTCCAAATTTGATGATATTCATTTTAAAAAAAACCTGTGGTTCTGCTATCTTAACGTTAAGCTAGCAGGACCAAACATAGAAAAAAAATGAATTGGACAATATTTTTTACTCTATAATTTAGGGATAATTTAAGGCTCATTTAATGTTTCATTGCCGAATTTGATGCTCCACATTTAAAAAAGAAAACCTGTGGTCCTGCTAGCTTAACGTTAAGATAGCAGAACCGCAGGTTTTATTTAAAAAATGCGTCTCATCAAATTTAACAATAGGGCATTAAGTGAGCTCTAAATTGTAGTGCAAAGAAATATTGTCCAAATCATTTGTTTCCATATGTAATAATGCTAGATTAACGTTAAGATGGCATAACCACAGTTTTTTTTCGAAAAATTGCGGAACATCAAATTTGGCAATAGGGCATTAAGTGAGCCTTAAATTAGCCCTAAATTATTATGGAAAGAAATAATGTCTAAAACGTTTTTTTCTCCGTGTGGTTCTGCTAGCTTAACGTAAAGCTAGCATGGCCACAGATTTTTTCGATAAATTGCGGAGCACTCAATTTGACAATATGGCATTAAGTGAGCCCTAAATGAGCCCTAAATTATAGAGCAAAGACATTTTGAGAAATTAATTTTTTCCTATGTCTGGATCTGTTAACTTAACGTTAAGCTAGTATGAACACCGGTTTTTTTATTATATTTTTTTTTTATGAAGAGCATTAAATTTGGCAATGGGGCATTAAATTAGCCCTAAATTCCCTATAGGTTTTCAGTCCATTTTTGCAATGTGGTCTTGCCAGCTTAACGGACCTGAATTTCTGACCAAAAATAAAATTTGCAACCAAACATTAGAATTTTTAAACAAACAAGGTGAATGCTGAACCAAAAATAAAATATTAGACTTTTCAATATAAGCAAAAATCCGTGAAAATTGGGACAAAGAGAACGTTTCTTAAAAACGGAAGAAAATAAAATTCTTTTAAACTTATTATCAGGAAACGTACTAAATGTTATCTAAGTTCAAAACCTTACTTCTACTAAACCTCCTTATCCTGTTACCTACCGTAGTTTCTCACAGACCCCCCTCCCCTCAAATTGGTAACGGAGTTTATGAACGATCCCTAGGAGGGTACATTTTAATGAGAAATATTATAATAGTAGGAAAATCGGTGAGAAAAAGTCTTCCCGTGTAGCATCTTAAAAATCAATAGTGAAGAACTCACTGAGCGTATGTCGTCTAAATTGTGGATTTCCGGCGAAAGACCACCATGAACACAGAGAAATTGTTGGTTCATCAGGGCTGCAAGTGGTAAACAGTCAAATGCATCCATACATGCATCGTAAACTTTCTCTGAGTATTTTATTTTACCTGTAAAGAAGAAGAAAATGGTTAATACACCCATGTACTCTGCATACGTATTACATAGGTGATGAGAAAAACAACGAGAGAAATAAGATTTCAGAGAAGATTAAGAATCACGGTTGGTACAAAATCCCAATTTCAAAATACCCTGACCAATTTCCCATTTTCCCTGAACGTTTTAAACTTTTTAGATATAAAAAAACCTTACGCGCAGTAGATGAATAATGTTAATACAACAAATTTTGTTATAATTATATTTGAAACAATTTTAGTGACAACAGTAAGATATACGTAAAATACATGTATTTTCAACCAAATAGTTAAGTTTTCGAAACAAAAAATCAATTTTCAACCAAAAATGGAAGAATTAAATTTTCAGTTAAAACCCTTTTCAACTAAAAAAAAAAAGGAATTTTTAAAAATATAGTTAAACCAGGTCAACCAGTTTTTCAATTAGTTGCAAATTTTTTATTTAAAAAATAAATAAAATCTCAAAAAAAAGTTGAATAGTTGATATTTGCACACTAAAAATATTCTTATATTTAATTCAAAACAGACGAATTAAACGAAAAAAATATCAATTTTCAACAAATTAGTTGCATTCTCAACCAAATCAGACCAAAAAGAGTAATTAATAGACAAATTTTCAGTAAAAATATGAACTTTCAACCCAATAAAATAAATTTTCAGCGAAATAGTTAAATTTCCACGGAACAGATGAGCATTTAATTAAAAAGATTAAATTTCTATGGAAAAGATCAATTTTCCACAAAAAATGGAATAAGTACGTTTTAATTTGGGGAAGTGAATTTTCAACTAAAACTATGAATATCCTATCATCCTCTCAGAAAAAAGAGGTTCCTATCATAAAAAAGAGGTTGCGATATAATCTCGAAGTCTGAAGGCACATTATCTCTTCACCTATTGGTTGGATTTAAACGCGCCGCCTATTCTTTAGAATCGAGATCAGCGGAATCTATTATGAAGGCAATGCATGCTCACCAAAAAGCAATCTAGAATCATTTTCAGGTTAAGAACAGAGCTGCGTATTATGAAGTCAAGGAATTTCCACCGAAGTGCGCTCTATTCATTCGAAGCTAGCTTCTAAGGCATCAGTGCACATTCGAGGGTTCTGTTTACATAATGAATGTAAACATTCCTAGCGATCGTGCCGAATTCTAGTGGAGCTCATATATGTTTTTTTTAACATTTATTTCATCTTCAAACATTGTAATTATTTAAACAATTTTCATAAATGACTATTTTTTAAAGAATACATTTAATTTATCATGTTGCTTTGTAGGTTTACAAGAAATATTAATTATTTAAACAATTTTAATTTGAAAATTAAGAGTAAGAATGTCTATCCGATGACTCTTTTTGTATGTTGCTACGCAAATTTATATAAACTATTAATTATTCAAACAATTTAAATTAAAAAACTAAAAGTGGCCTTTTTTCTAAGAGCCAGTTTACAAAAACTATTTACAAAAACTATTAATTATTTAAAGAATTTCCATTTGAAAATAAGAGTTTGACCTTTTTTTCTACGAGTTAATTTTTTTTATAAGTCAAGTAAGAATGTCTGTAGAATGACTATCTTTTGTGCTGCTTTTAAAATTCACAAGAACTATTAATTATTTAAACAATTTTAATTACAAAATTAAAAGTTTGGCCTTTATCCTACCAATCAATTTGTTTTTAAAATCAACTAAAAATGTCTATACGATGACTCTTTTCTATGTTGCTTTGCAAATTTACAAGAACTATTGAGTATTTAAAGAGTTTCAATTTAAAAACAAGAAGTTAACCCGTTTTGATACGAGTCAATTTTTTACAAAGTTAAGAATGTCAATACAATGACTCTTTTTTCTGCTGCGTTTAAAATTTACAAGAACTATTAATTATTTAAACAATTTTAATTGAAAAATTAAAAGTTTGGCCTTTATCCTACGAGTCATTTTTTTCGAAGTCAACTAAGAATGTCTATCCGATGACTCTTTTATATTTTCTTATGCAAATTTACATAATCTATTAATTATTTAAATAATTTTAATTTAAAAATAAGAGTTTGACCTTTTTTGCGAAGTCAAGCAAGAGTTTCTATACAATGACTCTTTTTATGCTGCTTTTCAAATTTGCAAGAACTATTAATTAATTAAACAGTTTTAATCAAAAAATTGAAAGTTTGGCCTTTATGCTACGAGTTAATTGGTTTTCGACATCAACTTAGAATGTCCATTCGATGACTCTTTTCTATGTTGCTGTGTAAATCTACAAGAACTATTATGTATTTGAAGAATTTCAATTTAAAAATAAGAGTTTGACCTTTTTTCTACGAGTTAATTTTTTTATAAGTCAAGTAAGAATGTCTATCGGATGACTCTTTTCTATGTTGCTTTGCAAATTTACAAGATCTATTAATTATTTAAAGAATTTTAATTTCAAAATTAAGAGTTTAACCTTTTTTCTACAAGTGAATTTGTTTACGGAGTCAACTAAAAATGTCTATCGGATGACACTTTCCTATGTTGATTTTTAAATTTACAAGAACTGTTAATTATTGAAACATAATTAACTAAGAATATCTTTTCGATGATTTATTTTCTCTGAAGCTTTGAAAATCTACAATAATTAATTATTTAAAAAAATTTTATCAACATATTTATAGTTTGGCTATTTTTCAAGTAAGAGGCATAATTTGGTTACGGAATGAACTAAGAATGTCTTTCGATGATCATTTTCCACGTTACTTTGTAAATTTATAATAATTATTAATCATTCAAACAATTTTCATAAACACATTGAGCGTTGGGGTATTTTTTAATTAATAAACACAATTGGTTTACGAAGTTAACTGAGATTATTTTTACGATGAATCTTGCCTAAGTTATTTGTTAAATTTTTAAGAATTATTAATTATTTAAACAACTTTCATAAAAAATTCAGAATGTTGCTATTTTTCAACGAAAAGGGTCAGTTTTGTTTTAAAAATTAGTTTGGACATTTTTTGAAAAATGGGCTTAATTTGTTTACGGAATCAACAAAGATTGCATTTCCAATCACTTTTTACTATGACACTTTACAAATCTACACTAATGATTTATTATTAAAATAAATTATATAAACAAATTCAGAACTTAACTGTTTTTTAGATTTTTAACTATTTGAACGTTTTAAACAAATTAGATTTTACAAGAAAATGTATGCGCTATATATTTAATAAGAATTAAAAATGAAATTAAAACTGTATAATAGTACAAACTTTCATTTTCATTAGTTTCAGTAATTATTTCTTTTTATTAATTTCTTCCAGTAATTTCATAATAGTCTGTATGCATTTTAGTACAATTTAATTACAATGCGGCTACAAACGAGTTCATTCGAATTACTCGCAGTTGCCTAAAAATTTGGCCAGATGAGAGGAAAACTGCAGAAAACCACCTTCCGAGTTTGGCCGGGTTTTCAAAATTTGAATACACATCCCGGTCGTACCTCGTAGATGTTCACCCATCCAAGTGCTAGGAGCGCTCGAAATGGCTTGACATTTGGATTGTTCTCGAGTCGAGATCATTTACCATGGATTTCTATGAAAATTGGTACGCACCGACATTTCATATGTTTTATTAAACTTGCATACAAATTTATAGTGTTGCGCAATAATCTATTCTGCACCTTGAGAGGGTAGCCGTGTAGGGCCGTGTTTTTCACCAAAAAAGACCAATTTTCTACGAATTCATGAATTTTCAATAAAAAAGGATACATTTTCGACAAAAAATAGAATAGTTAAACTTTCCACCAAAGAAATTAATTTGTAACTAAAATGGTTGAAAACGCAAGAAACACACAGTTTCAAGAAAATATATGAATTTTTAACTCAAAAATATAAATTTTCAACCAAAAATAGAATAGTTCAATTTTCAGCTAGAAAAATAAATGAATTTTCAAATAAGGAAATACATTTTTGTACAAAATGGTTACATTTTCAAAAAAAAAGAGATGATAATTTAACTAAGAAGATTACATTTCTATAAAAAGATTAATTTTCAAACAAACAACAAAATGTAATAGGTCAATTTTCTTTTGAAGAAGGTAATTTTTAACTGAAACGAATCTTCAACGAAAAATTTTCGTTAACCAAATAGGATAATTTTCAACAAATACATGAACTTTCAATAAAAAAAAGGATAAATTTTTAACCAAACAGATGAATTTTCAACTAAAATGATTACATATTTACAAAAAAGATCAATTTTTGAGAAAAAAAATAAAATAGTTTAATTTTAAATTTGAAAAATTAATTTTCAATACAAAAAAAATGTTCAACGAAAAAGA
This sequence comes from Belonocnema kinseyi, assembly GCF_010883055.1. Lineage (NCBI taxonomy): Eukaryota > Metazoa > Arthropoda > Insecta > Hymenoptera > Cynipidae > Belonocnema > Belonocnema kinseyi. The sequence goes on from NC_046664.1 coordinate 41,433,217, forward strand.
TACATCTTCAAAGAAGATAAAGTTTCTACAAAAAAGATGATTTTTTAACCAAATAAATGGATTTTGAAACAAATATTTAAATTAAAAAATGCTAAACGTTCATTTATTAAGTGCCTAATAAAAAATGCTTTTTCAACATAAATGCTGAATCACCAACCAAAAAACTGCATTTTTAACAAAAAAAGTTCCACTTTTTAACTAAGCACTTCAATTTTTAGCCAAAGATGATTTTCATTTTAAACCAAAAATCCTTGAATTCAGCAAACAAAGACGAAGTTTCAAAAAAATAATAAAAGTAACTTCAATTTTTAAACATCAAACTTCTTTTATTTATCTTACAAGTTGAATGTCCTTTAAACTAAAGCTGTTTAAATCTAAATAAAATTGAAAACTAATTTGAATATCCTGGTAGATTACAAAAATTCGAAAGCTTTTTTAATTGGAATTTTCAATCTGAAAATTTAAAAATTCTTAAATTTTATATCTTTTCAATAAAAAAAACCCCTGCATATTTACAAGATTAAAAAATTGTTCAAAAATTAATTTTCTATGCATTGTAAGCCCGACTCTTGTAAAATTATTTATTAACCCAAATCTACTACAAATTCTGGAAATGTGAATAAATGTTGAAACACTCGTATTAAGCGCATTAATAATAATCGTGATATTTGTAGTTCGCCAAATCAAATTTTCCGTTCAACTCTTTTAAAATATTAATTAACAATGAAAACCTACTGAGTACATTAGTAAAATTTAATTATATGAAATTTTAGTATTATAAAATTTTAATTATTGATAAATAAACAACATAAAAATTCCAATTTTAATTACAGCATAAAATGAAGTTACATTAATCTATATTCAAAAATAATACAAAATAATGTAATTTCTATAAGATAAGGGTTTCAAATTTATACGTATAATAAAATCGGAGAAATATAAGTAAAAAATGTTGGCCTCTATTATCTAGACTAGATGAAGCAATTATTTCTATTGGAAGATTTAAAAACACATAACTGGAAACCTCTGCTAGACTAAAACTAAAAAATTTAATGATTTTCGACATTTAAAATATTTAATATTACTGATTTTTTAAGTTAATTAAGTCAGTTCAATGTCAAAGAATTCAAAATATTAAAGCATTATTCGGACCTACAATCGGGCTCAAATTAAAAAAGAGTATACACTCAAAGCACAAAGTTTCAAAGTATTTGAATACATACAAATGTTGAACAATTTTTACAGTTCTGCAATCTATCAAATTTTAACTTTTGAAATTTTAGTAACCGATTATATTAATATTTAAATTAAATTTTATAAGAATCCTGCTTGAATACCAGAAGTTTAGTAAGGATTCAAATTTCTAATGTTTCAAATTTGGAATCTTAAAAATTTGAAAACACCATAGTTGTAGATTACGCATTAAGTAATTAAACTATGAAAAAGGACTGTTAAACTATGCGATTCTTCAATGTTTACAATTAATATAGAAATGAAGCCTTTTTAAATCATTTTTCATTTTTTGAAATGGTTAGTAAAGTATAGATGCTGGTTCAGAATGTCAATAGGATCTTCCAAAATAGATTGTTCTAGATTTTCGAATGTTATAAAGTTCCACGAAAAAATTTATTTTCTTAAATCGAGTATAAATAAAATACTTTCTTTATGATCATCCAGAAAACTTTCCTACAAAAAGAAGCCAATGGTTTAAGAAAAAAAGAACTATCTGATATACATCAACCCGTCCTAGCCGTTCTCTCAAAATTTACAAGAAACAATTCGAAATTTATGCAATATTTCTCGAAATTAAAAAACAAAAAAATTAAAAACCGACAAAGTAACTCTTTAAAATGATATGTTGATTATATACTTATTCTTGGATTTATGCAAACAAAAAACTTAACGTTAGATTCGATCACTACGAGGGGAAACCACTCATAAATCTTCTTTCTCGTAAATCTTCTCCCGTTCTCTTTCAGTTCGGGAAAAAACAAATGATTTAAAGACGTTCGAAATAAGTTCGATTATTTTTAGAAAATCGAATTTTCCTGGGTGAAATTACAATTTTCCGGGTTTCGATTTTGTAAATTAATTAGGTTTAAATAGCAAATCATGGAATCATATTCCACTAATTAATTGAGAAATAGAAACTAGGAGTTGATTATCAAAAAAATCGAAAATTTGTCAACAATTTTATACCTCTAAATCATGTTAAATTAACTAAAGGGTGAAAAAAATCAAGAAAATCGGAATTTTTCAGAAGAACATAGAAACATTCAGTAAAATCGAAATCACAATTTAAATATAAGACTACAGAAAAATTGATTAGAAAAATCTATCTAGTTCCGTACAAATTGGTACGGGCTCGGCTGCTGATTGCGATAAAAAATGTAATTATCAGTTTAAATAAAAAATAAAAACTTACCCTTACAAATTTTTAAATCTCATTAAATTCGTTGGAATATTTAAAAATACCCTAGTCTTTAAAATCCCTTGAAATTGATAAATTCACTTAAATCTTTTGAAACCTTTCATATAATCCGCTCGGAAATTCACTAAAATCCCGTAAAACATCTTGAAATCTGAAATAACAATCAAAACCCATTAAAAATTATGAAACCTTTGAAATCCTCTGAAATCCTGTAAAATTTCATAACATCGGCCCCCATAAAATTCCTTGAAAATTGTTGAAATCCATTGAAATCCCTAGAAGTTAATTAAAATTTCATTTCATTGCATATACTTTCTGAAGTTCTCTGGAAATGCTTTGAATGTTCGACAAGGACAACAAGGACAGTGAGAAACCGAAGTAAAATCCATTTTTTCTCAATCAGAGAATGCCAAAAGATCGAAATTAATTCTTACAACAACAAGAACAAACGAATTTCCAACAAAATATTCAAATTTTCAATCGAAGTTACGAATTTTTAACAAAGTATTTCCAATTTGAACCAAAGAGGAAAAATTGCCTACAAAGCGAATGAATTTTCCACCCGCCTAAAATAAATATCTACAGAAAAGACGAATTATCAACAAAATAATTTAATTTTCAACCAAAGATAAGAATATACAACTAAAATAAAGATTTCTTAGCCAAGAAAGAAAAAAAGTTCATCCAAATTGTTAAACTTTCAAGACAAAAAGAGAAAATGTTAACCAAGAAGATTAGTTTTCTACAACAAAATAAACGATTTTTCAAATAAAAAGAGATTAATTTTCAAACAAAAACGGGAAAAGTTACATTTTCAGTTAAAAAAAATTCTAAAAAAAAACGAATTTCTAAGTAATTAAACTTTCATCCAAAAAGATGACTTTTTAACTAAAATTATCAATTTTTAACTGAAGTAGTTAAATTTCAATAAAAAAATTAGTGTTTAACAAAACAAAAAAAACGAATTTTCAACCAGAGATGAATTCTGAACAAATAATATAATAGTAAATATTTAAGCTAATTTTTAAAAATATTTAATAAAAAAAACGTTTGAATTCAACTAAAGAGTTGCATTTTTAAACAGAAAAAACGATCATTTCCTACCAAAATTGTTGAACTTTGAACCCAAAAACAAATAATAATAAAATTCTTAATAAGATTATAATCGTTAGAAGAAAGCAGCTGCTAAAAAAAAATACAAGATAAATTAACTACTAACAAGAGTATTATATTATAGTGGCCGCAAAACTTATTTTTAAAATTGCCTAATTTTTCTATAACCAATTTCTCATTTTTCCCTGACAATTAATATTCAAAGACAAGGATATTGTTATTGTAACTTTTTTGACCTAGAATTTTTAATAATTTTTTTATACTTTAAAAATATTTTTACAATATGTAAATTTGGTAAAAAAATTTCTATAAATTAAACGAATAAAAATTGGTTTATTTTAAATTTATTATCCTTGACAGTTATTTAAAGTGCCTCTTATATCAATTTCCTGCCCTTTGCAAGATTTTTTTTTCAAAATCCCAGACTTTCCCTGACCAATAAAATTCCCTGACCTACGGCCATCCTGAGTATGGAACATTTTTTTGAAATATTGACAAAATTAATCGTTACTTACATTCTTGCTTAAATGTGAAATATTCCGTGAGATGCCGGCACTCATGGTTACCTCTGAGAAGGAAGAGTGTGGTTGGATGGCACAATTTCAATGCCCACAGGTACAAAACGCACTGTAACAGAAATACAAAATTTTCCAGTGTAACGAATTGCAGAATATTTAAAAATAAGCATCCAAAATAATTGAAATTTTAAAAAATGGTTAGGAATTTAAATAAGCCAATTTAAACCAATTGAAAGTCTTGATTTTTCACTTGCTTTTACTTCAACTTGCATTTAATAAAATTCACCTGAGGCCAATATCCAAAGAAAATTCACAATCAGTGCAGTGAAAAGAATTAGGAAGAAGATTTTTTAGCAGTCAGAGGCCTAGAGAAACAAAACATTTTAATTTGAGTTGATGTTTAGGAGAAATCTCCCTACATTGGATAATGCCGCCTACAGAAGATAATAATTATTTTAAAATACTAATGTTTTTTTAAAATAATTGATTTAATTTAATTCAAAATTGAGACACTATATACGTGCAAATAAATCCAAATTGAAATTAATTATTTTTCTTTTATTTCTGCTCTTAATTAATGATTATCCACTGCAGGTTGCATTATACAATGTAAAAAGATTTCCCTTACACTGGCGATCACAGATTCGAAAATACTGTATCAAATAATGATAGAGATAACTAAAATTTACTGAAGCTCGCAAGGGAAAAATATTATTTTTAATAGAAGTTATATTTTATTTACCTCAATACTGAAGTAACCTCTGTCAACATAATCACCCAGAAAGAGGTACTTTGTTGTTGATGGTGGCCCACCAACTTCAAATAATTTCATCAAATCGTAGAATTGGCCGTGAATATCTCCGCAGACTGTAACAAAAAAAGAGAACGTTAAAATTACATTAAAATTAGTTTTAATTCCTCTCTCATTTAATTACAATAATTTAACCAATCTAATTTCCTTGTAATTTTTTGAATTAGAAATTATCTCATTGTTTTTCCGAAATTGCTAAAAAAAAATATCAGTTTTCCAAAAAATAAAATTTCTTCAATGAGGCTAATAAAATTTATTACAAAACTTATTCGAAATTATAATGTCATGAAAAAATTAAACACTTTAAATTGAGAGCCTTTAGAAAAATTAAAATGAACCATTTTAAACACGCAGGCGTCCACAATGAAATTTATCGATAAATTAGAATGGTAAAATTCTTATTCGAAAGCAATCGAATGTATATTAAAAATATTAAGAAAGTTAAACCATTTTAAAACAAAAGTAGCAAGCTTTTACATAAGGTTTCGTCGAATATCGCATTGCATCTAAACAAATATCACTATTCCACGATTTTTTTTCAATCTCGAAAAAAAAAATAATTTTAATTTTCATTTCAACATTTTTTTAAATTCTGTTATATTTTCGAAATAATTGTGATAAAAAAGAAATAAGTTTGATATCTGTACAATTTTCAGAGACTGAAATTTCATTTGTAGTTGAAAGAATCTCAGTATGAAAACAAAATTAAAAAATGTTAGGTAAAGGACTTTTAATTTCAGAATTAAAAAAAAAGTTTTCCACTTTGAATTTTTGAATAATTTGAATTATGAGGCTTCAAAATTTAAACTTATTGAAAACTTTATAGTTTCATCTAATTTAGATCCTTCGAAATTTGTTGGTAGCTGACTGAAATATAGATATCATTAGATTTTAAGGAAGACACACAATTTTCATTTATAACCAATAATTAATGTGCTTGAAGTTCAGTACGTTCAAATCAACGAAATTTTTTTGTGATGATTTTTTAAATCAGAAAAAGTGCTTAAATCCTTGTTCATTTATATTAGGAAATAACTTATTATTGAAACAGATTTATAATGTATATTTTATATTGCAGTTAGAACAATATTTATCAGGAAAATAGAAATGGGGCAAAATATTTCATTCATTTGAACGTTCGGAACTTCAGGTACATCAATAATTAGACTTAAGGAAACCTTGTAATTGGCTTTTAAAATCTGTTGGGCTTCAATAAATATGAATATGAATGTCAGGGTCGCTACAAAATCCCAATTTAAAAATTCCCAGACTTTACCTGGCTTTTTTCTGGCAAATTTTTCATTTGTCCTTAACTTTATAAATTTCTCTTTTGGATATGAAAACCTTCCACCTAAAAAATCAGTAACGCTAGTGCGAAGAAAATGTTTATTTTAAAATGCATCTAAGCTTTTAGTGACTACAGTCATATATAATTTTATGAGGGACATCCACAAATTACGTAAAAAAATATGTAAGATACAAGAATTTTGAACAAAAAATGGAAGAATTAAATTGGGAATTAAAAAAAAAATTCGACCAAGAAAAAAGGCATTTTTTTAAACAAGTTAAAATTTAAATTAACGTATTTAAGTTAAAAAAAAAATTCAACATAATAAGAGAAATTTTATCTAAAAAAATAAATACATTTTTATGGAAAAATATAATAGTTCTATTATCAGTAAAAAACAATTAATTTTCAACAGAGAAAAAAGGAATTTTCAACAATATAGTTGAATTTTAAACCAATGTCATGAAACTTTGATAAAAAATGAATTCTTGACAAAGAGTGTAATAACTGATACATATTTCCAACAAAAAATAAGTTTATTTAAATCAAACAGTCTAATTAAGCCAATAAATAGGCATTTTTGAACATATTAGTTCAATCCTTTACCAAAACAGGTTGTTTTTCAATCAAAAAAGAATTTTCCAAAAAAAATAGTTGAAATTTTCAACCAAGAAATAAATTTTTAGTTCATAAAGAGAAAAAATCTAATCTGAAATGTGGAGTTTTTAACCCGAAGATATGAATTTTCTCTAATAAAATAATTCAATTTGTTAAACAAAGAACACAAGTTTTGAACCAAATAAATCAATTATCAACTAAAAAAGATAAATATGCTAGTAAAAACATAATAGATACTATTTCATAAATAAACGAATTTTCAACAATATATAACAAATTTTCTCCATAGAAATGAATTCGAGACTGAAATAATTGAAAATCTTCAACAACAAAAAATTTTTAATTAAACAATTGAATTTTCAACCCAAAAGATGAATTTTCTAAAAAAAATGACAAGCTTGCAACAAAATACATGAATTCTCAACGAAAAAGATCTATTTTTAACCCAGAAAAGAATAGTTAAATTTTAGTTACAAAAATGAATTTAAAAAAATAATGTTCAACAAAATAGTTTAACTTTAATCGTAACTGACAAAATTGCAACAAAAAAAATTAATTTTCCACAAAAAAAAGATAGATTTAAAAAAATACATGAATGTTTCAATCAAATATTTGAATTTACAAAGCAATTTTCATCCTACTAGTTAAATCTTCATCAAAAGAAAAAAATTTCAATAAAAAAGATGAATTAGTCACCAGCATGTAGATTCACATTCTACCACAAAAGATGTATTTTCAACAAATTACAAGCATTTTTATTCAAATAGTGGATTTTTCAACAGAAGAAGATAAATTTATATATTCAACAAATTATTAAATTTTCAGTTGGAAAAATCAATTTTCAAAATGAAATATATTTTCAACAAAATAGTTAAATTTGAAACGAAAAAGTTTTTTTTAATAGACGGGTGAATCATGAACAAAAAAACGAGTTTTCAACATCGTAATTCAACTTTTAACTAAGTATTTAAATTTTCAACCAAAAAAGTGAATTTTCAATAAAAAATGTAATAGCTGCTATTTCGACCAACAAATATTTTTACTTTTTAACAAAAATAGTTAAATTTACCAAAAAATATTATTTTTCAACCCTCAAAACGAAATTTCAACCGAGAGTCGAATTTTTAACCAAAAAATAAAATTAATTACAATTCTAATATATTATTATCAAATAAATGAGTCTCCAAAAAAATAAAAAATAAAAAAAAATGAAACAGTTACATTTTTAGTAAAAAATGAATTAAAAACAAAATTCAAAGAAAAAGTTTAATTTTTAACAAAAAAAAAATAATTTTCAGCCAAGAAGACTAAACTATCAAAAACGATACATGTTTCACAAAAACTGGAATAGTTGAATTTTAAGTTGAAGAAATTAATTTTTCACTAAAATGATGAAATTTTAACAAAACAAAAAAATGCATTTTTAACCAAAAATATGAAATTTCAACTAATGAGATTACTCTTCTACCAAAAGAATCAAATTTTCAACAAAATCGTTGGTTTTCACTTAAAACAGATAAATTTTCAGTAAAAAACTTTATTTTTTAACCAAATGAAAGAAATTTTCAACCAAATAAAAGAAGTTTTCAATCGAACATGGCATAGTTCAATTTTCCATTACAAAAATTAAATTTCCACAAAATAGTTAAATTTTTAAAAAAGGGTTTTTAACCAAAATGATGAATCATCAACCAAAAAAAGTTTTAAACTTTCTGAGTTTCATTGACTTTCTGGAACTCCATGACATGTAGCAACCCTGAATATGAATAATAAAATTGTCATTATTTTATTAAACCCACTAAAAATTGTTTTGTTATTTCTTTTTAAAGCTATTTTGGTTAAAGCCCCCCCCCCCCCCCGTAAAAAATGAAAAAACTTCAATATTATAATGGCTTTAGGATCGAAATGAATGTGAGTTCCTTTGCTGTAATTTATTCATACATTATTTATAAAATTTTAAAAAGTATCTTTTTTACTCATTAAAAAAAATTAAATAAATGTATTAAGTAAGGCATGAATAAATTCTAATAAAATAAACTTAAGATTCATTTAGAGTTTTGATCCTAAAACCAATATCAGGCCTCACAGTCCCTATTAGATCAAATATAGGGACCAAATGGTACTTTTTTCGCGCTAAAAGGGTAAAAAATGTAGAATAAATTTAGAAAATTTCAGAACAATTCAATTTACATTCAAAGCAGTTTAAATGAATTGAAAAAAATGTTTAAAATTCCATTGATTTCCGTAAAACTGGAATGAATTTAGAGTAACTTAAGATAAAAGAGAAGAATTTAATAAAATTCATAAAAATTGGTGGATTAAAAAAAAATCAAAGGAATTTAGACAATTTGAAAATATAAAAAACTTCATTGAATTCAGTAACTTTGAAATAAGCTTAAAAAATTCAAGAGAGTTAAAAGAATTTGATGAAATGCCTAAGAATTCAAGGTGATGTTAATATAGACTTCAGGATCAATTAAATAAAGACTTTTAAAAATTCAAAATTAAGTCACTGAACTAAGTAGAATTGAGTAAATTTAGAAGAGTTCAAGTAAATAAAAAAATCCCTTAGAAATAAATAAAAATATACTCGGAATCTTTTTAAATTTCCTAAAATATTTTGAATCCTTTAATATTTTTTGAAAGCCCTTGAAAACGCCTAAGTATCTTTTACAACGCCTTAAAGTATTTAAAATCTTTTAAACTCCTTTAAAATTGTTTAAACCTCTTGAAAATGCCAAAGAATTTGAAAAAATACGTTAAAATATTTCAAATCCTTTGATTATTTTATCAAATCAATTAAAACTTTTCAAAATTCAAAAAAGTCACTAAATTAAGCAGAATATTTGAAACCCTTTTCAAATCTTCGAAACTGTACGAAATCCCTCATGTCTAGTAAAAATTCTTCGAAATCCATTAAAATATTAAAATCCATTAAAATTAATAAACCCCCTACAAATGCCTTAAAATTGTTTAAATTTCTTAAAAATGCTTTTGAATCTTTTAAAATACACTAAAATATTTAAGTCTTTGAAAGCCTTCGAACTACTGAAATAAATAAAAATTTCTGGGAAGCTTTCAAATTTTCCTACAATATTTCAAATCCTTTGATAATCTTTTGAAATCCCTTTAAAAAAATACGTTAAAACATTTAAAATCCTTTGATAATTTAACAATCGATCCTCAGGATCAATTCACTTAAAACTTTAAAAAAATTTTAAAAATCCACTGAATTAAGTAGAATAGAGTAAATTTAGAGAAATGCAAGTGAATTAAAAAAAATTAAAGTGAATTCATAAAGTTAAAGAGAATTAATAAAATTCAAGAGAATATTTTTAAATACTTTAAAACCTTTAAACTTTTTAAATCTTTAAGTTTTAAAAATACCCTAAAATCTTTCAAATTCCTGCAAATTATTGAATTCTTACAGTAATTCGCTGATTTTTGCTATTTTTTTAAAAGTTCCTGACTTAAGTAGGGTACCCATAGGGACCAAATCTTGAAAATAGGGTACTTTAGGACCCTTAAGTGAATATAGATCACAATAGGGGAAAAGAATTGAGAAAAACTTGTTCAAAAAAGGAGTGACGAAACAAAACAAAGTTTCAAAATAATACTGAAAGAATGTAGGTGAAGAACATAATGTGTCGTTTGATATGCATCAAAGTCACATGCCGCTATTCAAGAGTTTTTTTCTATGTAGATGGTAGGTGGATAAAATGAATAAATTACCATTATTGATATTTTTACTCTGGTAAACAATTTTGCTTGAATAGAAGACTGTTTGAAAAGTCGATATTAGAATGAACAACAGGCATCTGAAGCCAACTGGCAATTAGTTTCTCTATGTAACTTACCAGTGACAGGTGCCTCGATATCTATCATCGTTCTTTCTGAACGAAGAAGAGCAGCGCCATCATTAACAATTCGAAGTGCTGCAGATTCCTCTATTCTACCTTCGAGAATAAAATGTTGTTTGAGCACTTCCGGTTTTGGTCGCCCCGTTCGCGTGTCAAAGACCTCTGCTATTGTTAATTTTCGTGATGGAGGAAATGGTACACCTGTAATCCAACAAGAAAAGCACATATTAGACTACATCATTCAATTACCAGTTTTAATTAATTGGCCCGTTAAAACAAATTAGGCTTAATACAGCGAGAAAAGCTTAATTTTATACTTAAAAATTTTTGTAAACTGAGATGATAATTCATTAAAACTTAATTAAAAGAGAATTAGGCATTCGTTTCATTAAATAAAAAATACACAATATATTTCGGCAAATTAACAAAAAAAAAAAAATATATATTTAGAGTAAAATTCAAACTGAATATGTAATAGATAAATCACTCGGAATATCCTGTCCCTGGTATCAAATTCTGAACGGTTTTTTTCCTTCAAAATATTGTAATTGTGCTCCCCCCCCCCCCCAACTAATTTGAAAAAAAATAGTTAAATTTTCAATCAAAGTGGTGAATTTTCAAGTAAAATTATGAATCTTCAACCTAACTGAATTTTTAACAAAATTCAACTTTCAACTATAAGCAGTTAAATTTTCAACAAGAAAAAACGAGTTTTCAACAAAATAGCTAAAACCTCTACAGAATTTTTTTGGAAAAGCAGATGAATTTTCAAACCTGAAAACCACATTTTTTAACAAAAGAGTTGAATTTTCGAGCCAAGATCATGGATTCTTACAAAAAATAACTTCAAAACCAAATAGTTGGACTTTTTCCATAAATCATTAATTTTTTAACAAAATGCATGAATTTTCATCCGAATAGTAAAATTTTCATACCGTAAATATTAAAGTTCAACAAACAAAAAAATTAGATGTCAACGAAATAGTCGAGTTTTCTACCATTAAAAAAAATAACTCAACGAAATAGTCAAATTTTCAACAAAAAAGTTCATTTTAAACGAAGCAATTCAATTTTCTACCCTTTTACAACCGGAAAGACGAATTTTTGACAAACGGGTTAGATTTCCAAAAAATAAGTTAATTTTTAAATAAAATGTTGAATTTTGTAAAAAAATGAATTTGAAACAAAATAGTTAAATTTCAAACCAGAGATAAATTTTCCACTAAAATTATGAATCTTCAACAAAAAAACTGAATCCTCTAAGATTTTTTTTTTCAAATGAGGTGAATGTTTAACAACAATCTTCTCTATTTTTCAACCAACTAGTTGAACATTCTACCAATATACATGATTTTTTAACCAAAAAAGATTTTAATTTGAAATCAATCACAGTTCAATTTGACCAAAAACAAGAATATTTAATAAAATAGATGAGTTACAAGTTACTTTGAAAAATATTAACGAGGTTACCTTATAAGTTACAAATAATATAACTTCTCAGTAACTTAGTTACTTTGAACAAGTTACTACCCAAAACTAGTTCGGATCGACAATAAGGCTTAAAAAGTACACAGAAAGTCGAATGAATATTATATTAATATACAGTACATAATTCTCAATGATTTTCAACTATTATTTGCATAATTAAATGCACGGAATTTATAACTCACATTTTTAACTTCACGAACATTCATTTTGAATACTATAAACGTGAAATTAGTCAACAATGATGGCTTTAAATTTGAGATTCTCGAAACAGGGGAAATAGGGTGATTTTTTCACGAAAATAGGCAAATAAATTCTTTTAAATAAAATTAATCTACAAATATATTCAATTTTCCATCAAGCAGTTGAATTTTCAACCCAAAGATGTATTTTTTAACAAAAGTCACTTTCCAGCTAAAAAGTCGAATGGTTTAGAAAATAGTTGACTTTGGAACACGAAAGGTTCATTTTCAAATAAATAGTTAAATTAAAAAAATATATGTGAAATAAAAAATATTGCAACTTAACCAAAAACATTTGCATTATAAACCAGAAAGTTGAACTCTCCCTAGAACTTTCCAGCCAAAAAGAGAAATTTGTTAAAAGACAGTTAAATTATCAACCTAAAAAGATAAATTTTCAAAAAATAGATCGTTTTCAACCAAGATACATGATTTTTTAACCAAATGGTTCAATTAAAAAAATTAATTTTCAACAAACAGTATGATGCTGAAGAAAAAGTAAGAGTAATCGTGACGTCATTTTTTAGTTGCTTTTTATGTAATTTGAATTAATTGAGATTCCATTTGATATAAAAACATGCTAAAAATAAATGGATTCTATCAGAAGAAAATTCCTAGAAATTTTTCCGGATTTCAAAAATGTGAAGTATTCAAAACTGAACTTCAAGCATAGCGTTGAAAATTTAAAATTCAAAATTACATAATTTTTAATTCAGAGATTCAATATTGTAAAAAGTTCCTAAAAGACGTAACATTATGTAATAAAATCAATTTTACATGCATTCAAAATTGAACAAATTAACCATTAAAATTTCAAAACAATTGAAATCTAAGATTGCCCTATTTCGGACGATTTCAATTACAACTGATTCTATTATTTTCATTTTATTTGAAATTGAAATAATTAGATTTGGACGTTTAAAATTTTTACTTTTTGAACTAGTAATGCTTTCATGCAAATCTCCAAAATTGCAAATAATAATAGATGATGCAAGTATCATGTGCATTTAAAAAACGAATAAGTTAACGAAAATGAACAAAAATTGTTTTCAAATATATTGATTTGAAATTTGTCAACTACCAAATTAATGATTTTTGTGAAAAAGTAGCACAAAAATCGAATTTAAAATTTTGTTTTAATTATTTCAAGGTTGTGCTCAGGTAATCCCCCCTCCCCCCGGCCCATGATTCAAAAGTTGTCTTTCGTAATTTGACCCAATCCAACGATTAGACATAGGGATTTTAACATAATACATATAAAAGGTTTATATCGAGAAAAAAACAATTTTTTATTTACAGGTGTCAAATTTATTCTCAATCACAGACTAAAAAAATCAATATTAATCGAAACCATATTGTCGATCATAAGTATGACGCCACCTCTTTATCCTAAATAGGTTAAAATCTATCGGAATTCTCAAAATGAGCCAGGATGAAGTCGTTTCGTCAATTTTTAAAGCATATATTGTAAAAGTAGTGCAAATTTCAATAAAATTTAATATAATAAACATTTTTCAATATCCTTGAGATCGTTTTAAATTTAACATTCTATAGATTCACTTATCACTATTGTTAAAATTTTTGCTTGCATATGGTGCAACATGTTTAAAGTTAAAACAAAAATTTGTAAAATATATAAAATAATAATTTATCATGGGGGGGGGGGGCCTGGTAGTTTTCAACCTGCTTAAGAAAAAAGTTCTAACGCTCATATAATTACCATGACATAAACTTCAGCAATCGCTAAAAAAATCAGATTATCCTCTCTGATTCTCGACTAAAGAATAACAAAAATTTTATTCGAAAAAATCCGGTTATTGTTACCATAATTTCGGTACACGTAGCCATGGTCAAGAATAAAAATTGAGCTGAGTATTTTGTGTGAGTATTTACTTGACGTAAATAACAAACAGTGGTTTACAATTATCAATTTTAACTCTGTTAAATACAAAATCAATAATTTTGGTTAGAAAAAATTGCTACTTAACAATTTTCAATATGGAAAAAGATATTAATGATCAAAAATTCCGAAATTTTAAATTCTATCCCTTATTTAATCCTTTTATTGTAGGGCTCCTTTTATTCCTTGAATGATTCTCTAGAAATTACTTGCATGCGTTTTTATTTTAAAAACTTATTCAGGAAAAATATTGTTTATCAAATTAACAATTATATAGTTCCTGAATAAAGTTTTAAAACAAAAACCTGCCAGATATTCGTAAGGAATCATTCAAAGAATAAAATGGACCTTACAACACAAGTAATAAATAAGAATCGCAAGTTTCACCTTGAAAGAAGGCTGGGCAATAAAACTTCAAGTAACGATGGTTAAATAAACAATTTTAATCTGAAATATTTTGGTCTTAAATTCGCCTTTAATTTTCTTCCAAAATTAGTTACAATTAAAAATAGGAAAATTTCCTTCGATCCTAAAATTCATTTGTAACCATGCTCATTTTTGAACTTGAGACCTTAAATTTATGAACACCTAACAAATCATATTCTCTTCCATTCGAAAACTAAAAACTCAAATGGATTTTGTATTACAGAATGATTGGCACCTCATTTGTAAATGTTTGCTTATATTAAATTCATTTGAATAACTAGTTTATGAATGAAATTTCCAGAATACAACTCTACACCGCATTAATTTAAGACATGCCCATGAAGAAAAACTTTCAAAACACCATTTCGGAGACACACTTCAAATATTTAAATTAAAATTATACCTGGATCCCTACCCTCATCTAAAAGAGCTAAGACTTCGGGTTTTAATTCGGGCTCAACATCCGGCTCAACATTATCGTGGCTTTTTTCATCATCTTCACTCGAAAGGTCCACAGATGATTTTCGTTCTGGCGATTCCGATTCAGAAGCGGGCTCGGGATCACTGCTATAGATGCTCACATTTGTTTCTGATTTGATTGACTTGGGCGAGTCATCATTTGATAAATTAACTGTAGACGGAGTATGACACAAATCAATTGTACTACCCGTTGACTTGGGCGAACTGCTCAAAGCGGGCAAAAATAACAACTTATTTGATGCTACATCATCAGGATTTTCTTCTTTCTCAACCTTAATTTTTTCTTTCTCACCAGTCCCTTGGAATGAAAGTGCGGACATGCTGGAAACATTCGGAAAAAATTCACTGCCATTTAATTTTGAATTAGGCGTGAACCACATCTCACTACTGATATTTGGAGAAGTCAACGCTTCAACGTAATCCCTAACCGCTTCCTGTTCGCTCAGATCAAAGTGATCTTCGCCTAAAGATTTTGATTTTTCGAGTTTCCTCCTGTTGCCTTTATTATCCAAAATACTTTTCTGCCAAACAGTCTTTTTGTCATGAAGCTTTGATGCTGAAGCGGACTTCATTTTTGAAACCGACCCAGAATCAGACATCGCGGTTTTATTAGTTTCTTCTAAAGATTGCTTCAGGAAAAAATCGATTTCATCGTCCAAATTCGAAAGAAAACTTTCGCTGATGATACATTTTTGTTTTTCTGAGACAATGTCCGTCAACTGTTCACTTATGACCTCTGTGAAAACACTTGATGTTATTTCCTTTATTTGTGGTTTGGATACGCATTTCGCAAAATTTGAACTTGACTTCATCAACAAGACGTAAACTTCTGAAATCTCGTGAATGCTTTTCTCCAAAATGGATTCCTCGTTCTCCACTTCCTGGGCTTGCGGCGACTCAAGAATGTCTGTCACGTTTCTGTTTGCGAAAGACCTGTTTTCTTCTTCCTGACTGTTATCTGAATCAATTTCGCCTTCCTTTGCTATATTTGCTTTGAGAATTCGCACACTGGAGCTTTTCCTGCGACGATGCTCTTCATTAAGAATTTTGTTTAAAGTTTCATCATTGACACTGGACGATTCATTAAGGCATTTTTCTAGTCTTTTCTGCAAACCAGTCAATGCTGGTGATCCAGAATTCCTTTCTCGTTCAGTTACGTGTACGTCAGATTCTTGAATCAAGTCGCCAACATTTTGAGGAGTTCGAACAGATAAGGTTCTGAAACGACCAATTAGTCTCTCAATGGGAGTTTCAGATGTTCCAAAGGATTTTGAGTGTGTGGATCGGTTTAGCGGCGACAACAATCCTTTCCGTTTTTCATCAGCCATTTTCGTGAAACTCGAAATATAAACACTTTTAAAAGTTTAAAAAAGGAGCGAATAAGATGTTTAAGAATATTATATGTTCTTGCACAAAAATATATTTTTTGGTACTGATTTTCACTGGTTTTGATAACTTTCCGAAGACGAATAAAAGTCGGAACTGTTTTCGTTCAAGGGACATGTACAATTAAACGCGCGGTATGTGAATTAGAACGCAAGACGTCCGGCAACTCATGATATCGAGTATTCAATATCAACAATAACAATCGACTTATCGATAAGTCACTCTCTAAATTCAATTTCGTTTTAGATACATGTCTTAAACTCCTAAACATCTTAAAGACATTAACGTTGTTTACTTACAATGGCTTTTATTAATCCATCAAGTATTTCTAATTAATTTTTTTTTAATTTGGTACAAAAAGATATCTTCCAAATGTTGAACGATTATATTACTGCAGGTTGACAAGTGGACTGGGAAACCGGCCATTTTCTGAGACCGAAAAATCCGGAAATTTACGAATTTTTAGAAGAAAAATCTATCCAATCAATTGAAATATCACAAATTCCATATAAAATGATACAATGCAATTAATAATAATATGAAGAACAATAGTTTTACAAGGCGAAATGTAAACATTCGATTGAAACTTTATTAACTACACATTTTCAATTTTAAAATACATTGAAACTCTGATACTGGACCGATTTTGGGGTCGACCTTGGTACGGAATTACCCAGATTGAGGACCGTTTCGTAGAAAACGCTTTTGTTTGTTCACGCCTGAGCAACCGCCACTCACCCCGCGCAGCTCCTTTTACTCTGACTTGCGGCGCGGCGTCAGTTCTCGGATGGGCTCTATCAGGGAGCCCCCTATCTAGAGTTTACTGTAATCTTAAATTTAGTAGATTCATTATTATACACTTTTATTAAATTGAAAATTCTATTCAAATATTGTTTTAGTCTGAAATATATTAAATTTTTATCCTATTTAATTAAAAAAAATAAGAGAAAGAATAATTTTTTCATCTTTAACAATATTTAACTGTTTATTTAAAAACGACAAATATAAATCAAATTTTAAACACTAAGTAATTTCAAACTGATTTGTCTCAAATAGGAAGCCTTAACTAATTAAAATTTCGGAAATTTATCTATTTTATTTATTATTTAATAAATTTCAAATAAAAACTATGAACGCTACAATTTTAATTGGAAAATTTTTATACATAAATACCAATGGAACAAATATATATTTTTGAATTCGAGTAAATTTCATAGATATTTAGAATTTTGAAACAAGTTTTTTAATTTTGCAGGATTTAAAAAAATGTTAGGATAAATTCGAATCACGTTAAACATATTTAAAAGTTTTGAAAAAGTATAAAAAATAATTTTAAATTATAAAAGATTCCAAAAGAATTAAAACAAAACGTAGATTTTTTAAGCTTGTGTTGAAAACAATTATTTAAAATTATTTCAATTATTTAAAAAGATTTAGAACAACAATTTTTGATCCATACATAGTTTTTGAAAAACTTGATTTTTCGATTTCACTATAGAATTCTTTTTTGATTTTTTTCTCAATATAATTAGTTTTAAGTAAAGATATTAGGGATGAACGCATACCCACGTGGTTTTTAACATTAAAATCTATTTATCATGATCTGATAACATTTAAAAAAAATGATCTTCAGACAATTCGAATCATGATATATTTTTCTGTTCTAATTTTTACTCTGGTATAAAACTTTAAAATCCCAATTTATACCTCTAAAAATCGAGAAATTAATGTTTTCAAAAAGCGAAGTGAGATTAAAAAATAGTAAGAAGATATTTTGGTAGTAATTTCTCCAAGAAACAATTATTCTCTTTTGCTTTTGTTAACATCTCGCTTCGTATTCGAGAAAATCTGAAATTACAAATTAAAATTAGATTTTCTCAAAAACGGCTCTAGCAAAGATTTATTTAGTTGGAAAATAGTTGTGAAATATCCCACATACAAAATCAAGAAAAATATTTTTGGTGTTCACACCTTTGGGCTGAAGTCTGTGTTACAAAATTGTGAACAAATAACCTTGGGAAAATTCTAAAATTTGCATTACGTTAAAAGACAGAATTTTGACAAAATGTAAAAAAAGTAAATAAAAATTCGGATTAGTCAAATTTTAGTAACAGGGATTTAAGCCTCACTTGTAATCATTGAATTCAGTGGCTGTATTTTTCTTTAACAATCAAACCTCTAGAAAGGCAACAAGTTACTTTCATCTTTTGTAACTGTAACGGATTATTTTTTATTTTGAAGAAATAATAAAACTTAAAAATTCGTTTATCTTTTTCATTTGTCTAGTAAAAACGTAGGAAAAAAAGCGAAAAATGATATGGGCCATGACGAATTGCGCCTGTGCCAAAAGAAAATTACGCATGCGCAGCATCAATGACAGGAGTAGGTATTTAAATCGGGACAGAGTATAGCGATCAAAACATAACGTCTTCAAGAAGTTGTCGCAATTCTTTGATATAAGAGACGATCAATTTGTCTATTTCTTGAATTTCTAAGTGAAAGTTTTATATTGAGTAAACAAAAATGACCATCCCTAAATTACTGTTAATAATATATTAATAAATTTCATAGACCAAAAATGAAATAAATACAGATTTTGTTAGAAATAGCACACTACTAAAATCAGTTTTCAATACAATCGACTTGATAGGGGAAATCTCTTTCTAATAAGAATAAAAATGCTGGCATATAATCGGTTCAAGGCTTCGAGCGAAAAGTAAGTTCGAATCCAATTTTTTCTCTCTAAAACCCACAAAAACAAGCCAATTTAACATATCGTTTCGTAATAGTGATACCACAATATCTTTTCGTTATGCCACATTAAAATACTTCGTATATTAATTCTTATTTAATTTTTGCCCAAAATGCTCTCAAAACAGAGGAAATAGATTTTTCACGAAAAAAATGAAATTATCTTGAATGGAATTAATGTAAATATTATATTGATTTCAATATGAAATGCTTCAGATTCTTCAAACTACTACACTGAGAAAAATGTTTGTTTGAATCAAACAAATTATTTCTTTAATATGGGGTCAAACAAACGTTTGTTTGATTCAAATAAATTTTTTGTTTGTCCTTATTTGTTTGGTTCAAATAAATGTTTTGGTTCGTATTAATAAATATCTTGTTTAAAATAAGTAAAGTTATTGTTTACATTGAATATATATATATTTTAAATTAATTAAAGATTTTGTTCAAGTGACGTAAATCTTTTTTTTACACTTAACCTCAAAATTGAGCATTCTTTATAAAAATAATGTATAATCTCGATAATATGTTTATTGTTAATCATAAATATCATTGAATATGTAAAAGCAGAAACACTTATTCAAACCGAATGCTTAATTCTGGTTAATTTTTAACTCTGTGCTTCTCATTTCTGTATTGAACAATCATAAATTAGAATAATGAGAAATGAACCAGAGTTAGACATTTGAATTTAATGTATATATAAGTGTTCCTGCTTTTAAGTACACAGTGATAATTATAATATAAAAGAACATGATTGATTTCATAAATCATCATTATAAAGAAAGGAGGTTAGTATTGAAAAAGACTTACATCCGAAATCTTCAATTATATCCACGGTAAAAATCCAAAACTTCAAGTAGTTCCTAAAGTAGAGATATTGCGTTCGTATTCAATTAATATATATTTTCATAGTAAATGAGAACTTTTAGAATAATACAACACTAACAAAAATAGAAATGCCATGAATGATACAATTTTCATCGAGCTAGTTTGATTTTTGACCAAAAAAGACTATCTTTGATCGATATAGTTGCATTTTCAAAAAAATTATTAAATTTTTAACCAGATAGTAGAATTTTGAACTAAACGAGATGAATCCCGAGCCAAAGATATAATAGTACACTTTTTATCAAAAAATAATTAACTTTCAAACTAAAATAACTGGATTTTTTACAGGGTTCTATACATTTAGTTCATACTTAAGTCAAACAACGCGAAAACTATCTTTTATTTTCAAGTCTCTTGAAAATATGAGAAAAAAAGGAATTCTTTAAAAAGGCGACAAGAGTGGAATAGGGGAAAGTCTGAAATATGGAAGTGATTTTCAAACTGCAGGGTTATCTTTCCCGAAATTTGCAAACATTGCTTAAATGTATCGTTCGTAACGTTATTTCTACACTCAGAAACATATTTGGTTGAATCAACAAAATTTCTGATGGTTCAGTCATAGAATATGATTATTATATGGACAAACATATTTTATTGACCCAACTAAATTTGTTGGTTGTTTAAATAAAATCTTTTGGTAGATGAAGTAGTTGGTTAATTAAAAAAAAAATGTTATTGAGGCAATCAAATATTTTGTTGAAGCAACCAAAATTGTCATCTCCATCCATGAAAACTGTTTTTTTCGGTTCAAGAGCATTTTTTTCTGAGTACACAATCCCTCCGCCTCTCCCTGTTTCCAACAAATAAAATTAAAAACCGTAACTTTTATAATCAGTGGATATTGGCTGCGCAGCCGCAATCTAAAGTGACTTCAAGTAATTGAAATAAGTTGAACACCTATAACTATAAATTTTCATTAGAAAAATTCCTTACCAACTCGTCAGATCCACACGCCCAACCAATCAATGCTTTCTGTTCTACTATTTTCAAACATCAATCACTCTTCCTATTTCACTCTTGTCGTTGTAAATTTATATGATTAGTGATAACGCATTAAATTTTTCAAACATTTATGACTTTTTATACATATCAAATGCCTACAACTTGACCCTAGCTTCATTCATTTGTTTCCGATATGCGATAGTGATAATCTGGTAATAAAGTTATGTCAATAATGAGTGATTGAATTCGTGGCATTATCGCAAACATGAAAAGAAATAAGAAAAATAATAGTTAAGTATAAATAAGAGGTAAAGAGAGATATGGGTCAGAGGATGGACCGGACGGAATATTGATCCAGCTACCTTGCGATAGCTGCCTATGCTTCTATGCTGTGGTATGCTTCTCTTTATGTTCTGCGGGAAACAGATTCATGTTGTAGGTACGTATATTACCTACACTTGAACAAAATAACCTACAATACATAGGGAATATATATTCACTAGTAAATAATTTATCTATAATTATCCATGTTCACTTTGCAATTCTAACAGTTTTCAGGACCAGGTGTGGAAGACAGTCTAATGAATTGCTTCTTCTTCCAAAACGAGAAGCTAGTTTTTAAAAGATATTACTAGTTTTTTAAATGAAACTTCCAAATGGAATCTAAAATCGAAGTGAAAAATTTCCTAATTCTTCCGCTTAACAGCCAGATTTTTTCCTGCTATTATTATGATTTTAATTGCAGCTCTCAAAGCAAAAAAAGTAATGTTTGTAATTCTAAACATTTTAGGGACCAGTCAAGGTAGACAATCTTATGAATTGCTTCTCCTTCGGGACCCAAACCTCGTCCAAAACGAAAAGCTATTTTTGTTAAATATATTATGACTTTTCAAAATGAAACCTCCAGATAGCCACTAAGATCGAAGAGAAACATTTCCTGATTCTTCCAGTTTTCAAAAAAATTTCCTGCCATTTTTTTTTTAATTGAAGCTCTTAAAGCTAAAAAAGTCAACAGAATAGACACAAAACGTCATTTTCGAAATTCCCTGGCTACTTTTTAATTTTCCCTGGCCATTCATTTTTGAAGAACAAAATTCTGAACTCACAAAACAATTTCATTGAATTAACAAAATTTTTGTTCGTTCAAACACAGAATATAGCTATTGCAGTGGCAACCAATTATTTGGTTGACCCAACTAAATTTTTGGTAGATAAAGTATATAGTTGATTCAACAAAAAAATGTTCTGGGGTCAAACAAATATTTGGTTGAATCAAATAAAATGTAATTAATTCGACCCAATTTTCATGCATATCCAAGAAAACAGTTCTTATAGTACAAAACATTTTTTTTCTAAGTAATCTTCTAACAATTTAAATATTTAAACCCAAAATGTGACTAATTGATTCAGTTAAAGGCGAGCTTAGAAGCCTTCAAGATGAATCAAACAAAAACTAATTTTTTTAAATCAATTAAATTAGGTATAATTGAGTGATTTTAGAATAATTCGATTAAGTTAAAAAAAAAATCAAGAGAATTCCTACAAATTCAAAGGAATTTAGAATAAAATAATAAGAATCCTGGATAAATTTTAAATGAATGAAAATAAATTGCAAAGCAAATATTGGAAAATCTCTTCCCATATTTGATATCCTTGTATATATTCTTGTAAATAAAAAATTTTAATTCTCGATTTTTCGAGTTCGAAACTTCAATAATGTATCCACAATTACAAATTGCCGCCTTCCGATTGTAATAAGTTAAATTCTAAAATAACTTTAAACTTGAACACAATTTCAAAATAAAACATTAAAAATTACACGCTTTCGAAGTAATGACCTTAAGAAGGGGAGGTATCAAGTTCACACAAATTATAACTCTATACATAGGAATAAAACTCTAAACCGTTAATTCTACACGGAAAAACCCTGCACGTATTTAGTTTCATTCAAATTTTTCATAATTAAAGCCTTCATCGCAAAATCTCTAAGTACGCAACGTTCTAAATTAAATTTTTCTCTACTAGAGATAATCTAATAATTAGTAAATGTAACAATCTACACAAAATTAAAATGTTACCGCAGACAATGTTAAAATATTTTTTTCATATTTCCATGGTCAGAATTTATTTCCGTAAAGATTTTATAATTTGAATGGTAAAAAATGATAAAAAATAAAGAAAAGTTACGGTAGAAAGTTGATATGTAGAGCATTCACAATTAATTTGTACTCTTTGCAGAGTTTATTTGGATCTGAAAATTTAATTTGAAACTTTGTGGAAAGTTTTTCCTTGTAGGGCTTCAATACAATCGATACGCCCCACCTCCTTAAAAATTCAATAAATTGGAATTTAAAGCTCAAAATCGGTCATATAAAAAATTTTAAAACATTTAAAACACGAAAAAAATATGCATTAAAAAT
The DNA here is from genome assembly GCF_010883055.1 of Belonocnema kinseyi. NCBI lineage: Eukaryota > Metazoa > Arthropoda > Insecta > Hymenoptera > Cynipidae > Belonocnema > Belonocnema kinseyi. The sequence continues at coordinate 41,456,779 of NC_046664.1, forward strand.
GGTGCATTTTCAAATTTTGCAACTTTGTAAAATTTGCATTGAAGCTTACATTTTCCAATTCAAGCATTTATAACTAAACAAGTTTGAAAAAGTCTTAAAAAATAAGTCGTTTTAGAACGTTTTTTTTTATTTATATTTTAAAATCATTTGAAATTTTGCCTTACACTTCTTGAAAATAAATGATTTTAATCTTAACTGCAAAATTAAAACTCATGAAATGGAACAATCGATGGAACACAATTGAAATTATAGCGTGCAAAACTGAAATCAACACTGACATTTTAACGATTTGCAATAAAATTTCAATTTTAAACTTCAAATTAAAACCTTCAATTAAAAATCGTTTAAGTTTGAAGACTATATTTTCAATTAATAAATGATAAATTGTGAAGTTTTAAATTATTAATTTAAAATTGCCTAATTATGTAGATTTTAGATTTTAGAAATTTAGATTTAAAACGTTGAAAAATATTTAACAAATTATTGTTTAAAATTTTTAAATTTATCTGCTAGATCATCAGAGATTGTACCTTACCGACAGTAGATCAACCCTCCAAACCATGAAGGCAGACAATCTACACAATATCGATCAAGTTAAGAATCTTCAATAACAGAAAATGCTTAACGTCTTAATAACACTAGATGGAAAATAATATTTTTAAATTAAAATTATTTATTATCAGAATTATTATTATTATTTTATTATCAGAAGTTTTGTGGTTCGTTTCCCAATGGAGTGAAGATGAAATAGGATCCTTTTTTTCAAGAAATAATTTTAATTTAAAAATATTATTTTCCATCTAGTCTTATTAAGACGTTAAGTATTTTCTGTTATTGAAGATTCTTAACTTGATCGATATTGTGTAGATTTTCTACCTTTATTGGTTTGGAGGGTTGATCTACTGTCGATAAGGTACAATCTCTGATGATATAGCAGATAAATTTAAAAATTTTAAATAATTAATTGTACCATTAACACCTAGCTAAAAATTAGCGTTATGTTCTTGAATTAAGAGTTCTTATTCTGATCCCTCTAATAGCCTAATTGGAAAAGCACCTGACCGGAAATCAGAAGTTTTGTGGTTCGTTTCCCAATGGAGTGAAGATGGAGTAGGATTCTTTTTTTCAAGAAATAATTTTAATTTAAAATTATTGTTATACCCTTAAGCCATACCCTTTCGGGGTAAGCGTGTCTAACTAGGTGAGGAGGGAGTAGTGTGTAGGAGGGGGTATAGATTTATTTATTAATTTTTTAGATTGATCTAGAATTCCCGTGTTTATTTAAATAACATGTTATTCGGCAACACTGCTCCAATCCCGGTTGCTGATCAATCTCTCTATCATTCATCCCAGATTGAAGAGTCTTGCAATGTAAAGCTCCCGACCTGGGACAAAATAATATACAAGGTCCAGACGTCATTCACTCCACTGACACTCTTCCTCTTGCATTTCTTATAAACTATTTGTCGCCACCGAGGGGCTATTCACTGAGAATTCATGGACTCTAGCGAATACCTTAGGACGACCTGAGACTACGAAAGATGACTAAAGACAACCAGTGATTTTACTCATTGTGAGTTTCGGCGATGCATCACTAATTTATTCTTTTCATTACTTATTACCCAGAATTACCACAGAAGTTAATAATGTTATGCATTTTTTTTGCTAATTGCACTGACCATATATAAGTTTTTATTTTTATTTAAAAAAAGGGAACAATAATTAAAATTGTAGGGCTGGTAAAAAATGCTTTATAATATTATTATTTTTACTATAAAAAAAGTTAATTAAACTAAACAACACGAATCTTCAATAAAATAGTGGAATACCTCACCAAAACTGACAGATTTTTAACCAAATATTTCAATTTTCAACAAAAGAGATGAATGTTAAATAATATAATAGAATCATCCACGGAAGCATATTGATTTTTCACTACTAAACATTTGAATATTTAGCCAAAAAAATTAAATTTCTATCAAAAAATGAATTTTCAGAAAAATGTCAACATAGAAAAAACAGAAGATAAACTTTACATCGATTTCCGACGAAAGATTTCTCTGCAACCAAAATTAACTTCACAGGATAAACTTTACACAAATATCGGTTAAACTTTCTTTTGTTTTTTCATAACAAACACATATTTTTTGAAAGATGCGAAGTTTGCTAAACAAAATTTTATCGCTCTAAAAAATTTCCCGCAACAAATTTTATTTTTAGTTTTTGTTGTGAACCAAAAAAGATTTCATTTAAATTCTCAACAGCAAAATATGATGTGTCAACAAATAAGTTGATTTTAAACCAAATAGTTGAATCTTATACATAAATAAATGAATTATCAATTTAAAAATACGAGTTTTCAACAAAACACGTTCAATATTTAATAAAAAAGGATTATTTTTTTACAAAAAAGTTAAATTTAAATTATGTACTTAAATTTTTAACCCAAAAAAGATATTAACATTCATTCAAAACTAGTTGAATTCAACCAAAAGGATAAATTTCCAACAAAACAGTTTAACTTTCTACAAGAAAAAAGTCATTTGAAAAAATAATAATTGAATTTTCAACCAAATAGTAGATAGTAGCCAGGAAGACGATTCTTTTAGTAGACTGTTGAATTAAAAAAAAACGTTCATTTTTGAATAGAATAGGTGACTTTTTGACCATAAAAGATGAATGCTCAACCCAAAAGGACGAATTTTCTATTCATAACAGTTTAATTTTTTTTTAAATTTAAATTTTTAACAAAATGGTGGAACTTTGAACTTGAAAAAATGTATTTTGAACCAAACGTTCGAATTTTCAGACAAAGAAGAATAAAGTTTGTAGAAAAATCAAGCAGTTGAATTTTTAAGCCAACAAAGACGTATAAATTCTGCAGAAATGTCAATTTTCAACAAAAAAGTTCATTTTTAAATAAGAGTGATGACTCTTTGACCAGAAAAGATGAATTTTCAAACAAAACGGACGAATCTTCTATTTAAAACAGTTTCATTTTTGACAAAAGAGATTAATTTTAACAAAATAGTTGAATTTTTAACTTGCAAAGATTAATTTTCCACCAAATGTTCCAATTTTCGAACAAAAAGAGCTTAGACTTTAACTAAAATCCAAATAACTGAACTTTAAAGCTAAAAAGACTACTCTTTTGCAAAGACAGATAAATTTTCAACAAAAAGTTAATTTCTAAATAAGAAAGATGAATTTTTAATCGAAAAGAAAGAATTTTTTAACCAAGTTAACTGTCAATGAAAAAGATAATTTTTTAACAAAATATTATAATTTTTAACCCCCAAATATAAATTTTTGTTAAAAAATTTCATTATTAATTAGGAAAGATGCTTTTGCTACCAAAAAAGCTAAATTTCCAATGCAAAATGAAGAACTTTATATGAAAAAAGATGACTTCTTTGTCGAAACAGTTTAACTTGTCACTTGCAAAGATGAGTTTTCAAGCTAAAGAGACGTATCTTTTTCGAAGACAGTTCAGTTTTTAGGAGTAAAGTTCATTTTAAAATAAAAAAGATTACTTTCTGACCAACAAAGATGAATTTTCAATCCAAAGGTTTAATTTTTTATTCATAATAGTTAAATTTCTGACAAAAATTATCAATTTTTACCAAAAAAATCATTTAAAAATAAGGAATATAACCTTTTGTCCAAAAAAGATGAATTTTCAATCCAAAAAGTCGAATTTTCTATTCAAAAGTTTGATTTCCGACGAAAAATATTAATCTGAACAAGAAGTTCATTTTTAAATCAGAAATGTAACTTTTTTACCAAAAAATATGAATTTTCAATCCAAAAGGACGATTTTTCTATTCAAAGATGTTCAATTCTCGACAGAAAGATGAATTTTCACAAAAAGTTTGTTTTTAAAGAAGAAAGATGAATTTTTAATCCAAAAGTTTAAAAAAAGAACTATTATAATTAATTAACACGAGCTATTCAAGAGAGTTATAAATGCATCTATTTGCATCAGATCACAAATATCGACACAAATAATTCGGACGATACTGCTAACCAAAAGAACGAAGATCGAGAAGACCTTTTGCGCATGATCAGAGCAGACTCTCTCGTACGAGATCGATTGAGATCAATTTCCCGAGTTCCACCGACTTGTGACAAAGTACGAAAGAATGCTCAGAGACTACCAAAGACTAATCAAAACTTCTACTGACGACTTGTAACGACGATAGGAACGACTTTGGGATTTTGGATAAGTTAGTCGATGTTCTTCATGAGAATTCTTCAGTGAATAGCCCCTCGGTCGCCACACTTTCATTTCCTGACATACCACTTGAGCTTCCTTCACGCCCATGCATTTTTTCATGCAAGCTCTTGTGTTTCTACATGTGCTTGATGTTCTGAACGTTCGAATGAACACATTTTTTTGCTGATGACTTTGTAAACTAGAAAGAGTGCTAAAATGTTTGTTCATTTATATTGTAAATAATTTATTATTAAAACAGAAGTATAATGTATATTTTAAATTGCAGCTGGAACAATATTTTTTTATAAAATAGAAATGGGGGAAAATATTTCGTTCATTTGAACGTTCGGAAACTCAATGTACATTCTTTCTACGTCTTGTCTCTTCGAATTAGTGTACCATCACACATTCTAACCATTTTTTCCGTGACCCTACCTCTGGACACGCTGTCATTTACTTCACCTTCATACACTCGTTTCGTTACTTGTCCATGTTCCATTCTCTTAACATAACTATCTTATGATTATCTCATTACTCACCTTGCGCATAAAATTCATGCAAAGAAAATATCGCAAGACTTTCAGTTGCTGATATTTCAGGAGTATTAAATTATCCTAAAATTATGCAAGAGAAACGAAAATAAAATAATTTTTTGCGGTTAATTTGTTTAAACAATAATTGTTTAAACCATTTTTTGTTCAATTCAAATATCATATTCATGGAGCCCGAAGTGAGCCTTAACATAGAGTAGAAGAAGAAATTGGTTTAATTCATTTTTAATAGAATTGTTTGAACAAACATTTTTTAAACAATTTTTCTAAGTTTTTCATTATCATATTGACAGAGCCCTAAATGAGCCTTAAATTATTGTGGAAAGAAATAATGTTTAAGTCGTTTTTTTCTCTGTGTGTTCCTGCTAGTTTAACGTTAAGCTAGCATGACTACAGGTTTTTTCGAAAAATTGCAGAGCATTAAATTTGATAACAGGGCATTAAGTGAGTCTTAAATGAGCCCTAAATTATAGGGCAAAGAAATTGTGAAAAATTAGTTTTTTACTATGTGTGGTTCTGCTATCTTAACGTTAAGCTAGCATGACCACCGGTTCTTTTGTTTAAATGAAGAGCACTTAATTGGCAATGGGGCATTAAATTAGCCCTAAATGAGCCCTAAATTCCCTATAGGTTTTTAGTCCATTTTTGCAATGTGGTCCTGCCAGTTAAACGGACCTCGAAGAGAAGCATTCTTAGACACTTTTCCATGAATATAATAACTAGCCATGAGGACAAAAGCACCCTTAAATAACACCTTGCATAATACCTAACCGGTAACTCAGTTTCCCATTTAACCTCATACTCATTTTTCTACATGCATATATTGTTTTTATTTCTTGTATGAACCATCCATTGCTTCAGTACTCCTTCAGGACTTCCCAAAGTTGACTTCTATCCATCCCGTCAAATACTTTTTGCAGATCAACAAATGCACAGAAAACTTATTTCTTTGATCTCAAACTTTTTTCTCTGATATATCTCAAGCTAAATATGATTCGTACAGGATCTTCCTGGCAGAAATCCCCCTTGGAATTAATTTATGGATTCGGAATTGTGAACAGAATAATTTTTAATTTTCAAACTGAACATATAACACTCATAAAAGCATTAAAATTGGAACTTTGTGGAATTTAAAATTTTCAGTTGCCTAATTTCATGTGATATTAGGTCAGATTTAAGGTGATTTCATTTTTCTGTCATAAAATATCAGAATTACCGATCAAAAAATAATACACTTTAATTTTCCGATTCTTTCCTCAGGCTCAAGTAATTCCTGGGGACAGACTTTGTTGCAGGTTATTTTAATACTGGAATGTTGAAATGACACTCGCTTCTACAAAGTCAAAATTTATCTTACGCAAAAAGAAAAATGAATCTTACGAATAGAGAATTATGAAACAAACTGTCATATTTACCTTAACATTTAACATATATAATAATTTCAATGTTTGTCACATAAAACAACTCAATTCTTAACACACATTTTTCTCCCTATGCTGTCGGTGCCAAAATCACATACCAAAGTAATAATAACTGCCAAATTTAAATTTGTTTTAACAAAATTGCAAAATAACTCGAAGTACATAAAAAGTTGCCATTTATTTATTTTTATTATTCCGCACTTTTTTATTATATCTGCAATATTTTGTTCTTCCACGAAATGCAAAAAAACTTACATAGTCTTTAAAAATTATGATTGTTGTTTTAAATAATGGCAATAAAATATTTTAAATGGCTGGCTCTATTTTCTGAGAGAAAATGCATTCCTTAAGTAATTTCTATGCTTTAAGTTTCGAAACTGTGGGAGGATCAATCAAGAATTCATGCCTGTGTCTTGGAGTTTTGCTAAAATATCCGGCGACAGCTTTTGCCAGAAGGTGGTTATTTTTAGCGGAATAATAAAACAATGCACTAGACGTATCAAGTATTTGATTCTGTTTTGTCGCCATGTTAGACATATTATAACGGCTTTTTTTGTAGACATGGGTCTACTCAAAACCTGGAAAAAAATTCCCTGATAATTCCAGGTTTTTTCCAGGTATCAAAAGATTTTCCACGCATAATTTTTAATACATTAATTTTCAACCAAATAGTAGAATTTTCAAATAAGAGATGAATTCTCAAAAAAATGTAATAAATGATATTTCAACCAGAAAAAAATTTATATTTTGTATTAAAATAAGTGTAATTAGACAACAAAAATAATTTTGAAGAAAATAATTAAATTTCCAACCAAAAAGATTAATTTTCTACAAAAAAAGAATGAATTTTCAACGAAAAATGTAATGATTGATATTTAAACAATAAAATATTTTTATTTTAATTCAAAAGCAGTTAAACTCAACCCAAAACAAAAAACGAATTTTCAACCAAAGAGATGAATTTTCAATTAAAATTAGGAACCTTCAGTGAAAAAAAAATATCTTTTAACAAAAGGCTTTAACTTTCAATCAAGTAGATGAATTTTCAACCAAAAGATGAATCTTCAAGAATAATACATGGATTTTCAACTAAATGGAATAGTTCAACTTTGAGGTTAAACAAATTAATGCCCAAAAAAAGGAACAAAGTTTCAACAAATTAGATTACAAATTTAAACTAATTTCAATAATATAAAAATTCTCTAACAGCTTTAGGTTTTCTAGGGTTTCGAATTGAGTAAACACGCTGGTATGAAATCAACTAAAGACTGATTCAGAGAAACCCGTAAAAATATAAAATTCCCGACATGTCGGAAATTATCCTTATCGGCTATTTTCTCTTTCTTTATTTTTTAGTCGGGAATTTGACAGCTTCTGGATTTTTTGGTCGCCCCCAATTTTTCACCTTCCCTCACTTTGAATAATATTTCAATATTTTGAATATAGAATTTCCTCATTTTTTCACTTTCCCGCACTTTGAATATTATTTCAAGTTGAAGCAATTAAAAGTGCTAATTACAAGTTGAGAAAGATCACAAAATACACGCCTAGTATCCACAACAATTAGTACAGCTTATGCAAAGATGAATTTTTTGTTTTTTATTTGTATCAGATTTCAAGAAGTATTCGATTGGTCTCAAAGTGTTTTCATTTAATTCCTGGGAATTCAGGAAACATCAGAGCTCATGTAATATTATAAGGTTTTTTACAAGCATTTTTATAGTCGTTTGGTGAATCCCAGAGGGTTTAAAAAAATATTGGGGAATTTGGAAATATTGCAAGGAATGTTTGATTTAAACAATTTAATGGTGTTACAAAGAATTTTCAAGATAGAAACAAAAATTATAAGGGCTAATATGTTTAAGGAGTACAATCTAAATTTTTAAGACCAGTGATTCCATGTTTTGGATCTATCGGATATCGACGAACTAAACGGGAACCCTCAAAAAGAGTTCCTTTGGAGACTTAGTTCCAAATTATGCCAACTTTTACTTGAGCCGCAACATTACTGAGTACCCAGTTTTTTCTGTGCAAGTTCTCACGAGTTAACGAAAGCAAGAATAAACTGAAAGTGGAAGAAGAGAAAAAAATGGAAAACACTTTCGAAGAAAATAGGAAATTATTTTATGCGCAAGGAAAGCAAAAATGGAAGTAGTAGTACAGAGTTAGTCGGGATGAGAAATAGCAAGGGTGAAATAGTATATGATGCGGATGAGGTAAAAGAGGTTCATAAAGAGCATTACATTAAACTATTAGGATGTGTAGCTACGGAGCTATAGTTAGGGATATCATTAAGAACTTAAAGAATGGTACGGCTGCTGGTATAGATAGCATTCACTCTGAAATACTTAAATACGGTGGTGACTACATACCTCACAGGATGTATGAATTGATCAATTTATGTATAGAGGTGGGAAAAATTCCAGATTACTGGAAAAAGGAAATTAGAGACCCAAAATATCAGGAAAAAGGAGATAAAAGAAACTGCAATAATTACACAGGTATTAGATTGCTAAGTATCGCAAACAAAATATATCGAAAAATACTTATTAATAGAGTAATGCAAATAACGAAAGATAAGATCTAGGAAACCCAATGTGGATTTCTGCCAGGAAGATCATGTGCAGATCAGATATTTATCTTGAGACAAGTCATAGACAACAGCTTGAGGGCAATTAAAAAAGTTTTCTGTGCGTTTCCTGTGTTTTCTGTAAGTTAAATAGAATTAAGCTTTGGAAAACCCTAATAGAGTAAGGAGTCATTGAATGGTTCCTAAAAGCAATAAAAATCAATTTATGAACGTAGCAAAGCGAAGATGAGAGTAAATGGGCAACTAAGGGACTGGTTCCATATTAATCAATGTGTTAGATTGGGAACTCTTATGTCCTTTTAGCTGTTTATTACGAGGTTTATAATATGCGAGGACAAGTGTCTAATAGTGGTCAAAGTGTGTGAGTTAACATTAGCAGATGATAAAGTTTTTATGGCAGTGTTAATCGAAGGCTTGCAAAGAATGTCGAGTAAACTGGATCCTAGCATGAATAACATGGGCCTCACAATTAATGCAACATTAACATAGAGGATGAGAACATAAAACAAGTTGATAAGTACGTGTATCTTGAGTAGGAAAATACCTGCGCAAAGTGTGCGGTAAAACGCTAATTGACAAAGTCAGTAGTTATAGAAGCTTCAAAGAATGTGGTGTACAGATGACACTGTTTGACAAGCATTAAAGAAATTTGTTAAGATGGTATGGGCATGCTGAGAGAATGAAAGATGAGCAACTGACGAAAAAAGTATATCGAGGTACGGTAAATGGTAGTGTATCCAGAGATTCCAGAGGCAGACCAAGAAAAGAGAGGTGTTGGAATGTGTAAATGAGACCCTAATTAAAAAAGTTATTTAAATAAATTAAATAAGTGTTATATTATAAATAAGTGTTAATAATTAAATAAGCGTTATTTAAATAAACAATATGGGAATTCTAGATTAATCTAGAAAATGCATCCCACCCCCTCTTATACTCGACTAGAAACAAGCGAGTTACGCTTACCCCAAAAGGGATGTTTGAATTTGAATTTTGTTTGATCTAAGAGAAAGAGAGAGAGAGAGAGAGAGAGAGCGCAGTGCCATCTGACGTTCTTTTTAATGTATCAACCAGTATGGTGAATATAATCTTACAAAGAACGCACGATTTTCTTTACTTCATTGACCTAAAGTGAAATCCAGCATCAAACATTGAAACAAGGGACATTGCTTAATGTTATAATAATAATAAAGTTTTATTTCCTCTGGGGGTAGATGTAATATGATTTCGAAAATTTCAATGTATCGAATGTTTCCTGGAACTATTTCTTAATGGAAAGTGAAGACATATAAAAAGTTGCTGTTATATAAACTATAGGCAAATGATAGGGGATGATTCAAGATCATAAGGGTGGTTTTTATTTATTTAACATCTGGAAAAGATAAAAATGTGTTTCTGGTGTTAAAAACGAAGCATGTCAATTCAAAAGAATTTGATGAAATTCATGAGAATTAAAAAAATATGTAAAAGAATAAATTTAAATATTTTTTTAATTTTATATTATTATTGAAAAAATGTTTAAAAGAAAACAACGAATTAAATAAAATTCGAGTAAATTTAGCGAAATGTAAGGGAAATGAGAATAATTCTATGGAATTCAGCAATATGCAAATAAATTAAAAATAATTTCAAAACATTTAAGCAAATTAATTGAATTCATTACATTTAGAATGAATTTAGATAAATTCCAGGAAATTTACAAGAATTTGATTTAATGCCTAAGAATTTAAGGTGAGTAGAAGACTTCAGTGTGAATTAAAACAATTCAATGAATTCAGCAGAACTGACTGGAAATTTACAGGAAATTTACAAGAATTTGATGAAATGCCTAAGAATTTAAGGTGAGTAGAAGACTTCAGTGTGAATTAAAACAATTCAATGAATTCAGCAGAACTGACTTCATTTAGAAGAAACACAGTAAATATTCGAGTAAATAGTAAAAAAAAAAAGAAAGAATTTCAAAGAGTTCAGGGTGAATTCCAACTATTAAATCAATCCAAATTAATTGGAAAAAATACAAAAATATTAAATATTCCACTGATGAACAAAGTTTAAATGCAAAAAAATCCCATTGAATTCAGATAAATAGGATTAAATAAAATTGTTAAATAAGAATATGATAATATTCATAAGAATTCAAGATAAAACAAAAAAATGTCAGGATGAATAAAAAAATTGCAAATTGAAAAAAGATCTACTGAATTCTGTGGATTTCAAGGGAATTTCAAAGAATTCAGAGCGAATTCAAAGTAATTGAAAACCTATATAAATAAAATTGATTTGAAGAGGTACGTGGTTTGGTAAGATCTTACTGTTTCCTATGAATGAACAAAGTAGCTCAACTTTCAACCGAGTAGTTCAATCGTCAACATACACTTGCAACCAAATATTAAATTTTAAACCAAAAGGATTAATTTTCTATCGAAAAACATGAATTTTCAACCTAGCAGATATAGTTTCAACTAAAAAGGATACATTTTTAACTAAAACTGAAATACACTAAACTCTCGCTTTTAGTCACCCCGTTCTCGGCCTTCCTATAACTGCTGGCTCATGCAATTTCTCAGGACAGTAGAGCGAGAGC
>NC_046664.1:41468237-41473372 GCF_010883055.1 Belonocnema kinseyi
TATTCCAATTGGAAACGAGTCAGGCGGCCCCCACTGTTTACGTTTCTATTCCCCCGAAATCAGTCCAAGGCCATTTCAAGGCAACCCCCGGCACTTGACTGAAAGCGAGAGTTTGGTGTACGAACATTTTCAGATGAAAACATTAATTTTCGACAAAAAACTAAAACAAATTTTCAACAAAATAATTAAGTTTTTCAGCAAAAAATTATTTTCTTACTAAAATGATAAATGTTCAACTGAATGGATTAAGTTTGAGCAAAGTAGTTCAACTTTCAACCAAATAGTTCGATTTTATACCAAATTGTAGAATTTTCAAGTCGAAAAGACAAATTTTCAGACCAATAGGGATAGCTTTTTAACGAAATTGTTGTATTTCTAATAAATTAATTAAAATTTTAACCAAATACAATTTTTAAATAAATAAGTTTAATTTTTAACCCGAACTCTAATCGTAGATATATTTCAACTCAAGAGATAAAACTTTCAACCAAAAATAGTTTAAAAAACTAAAGATTTTGCTTTGAATAAAAAGATGCTAATATTATTATAGGATATAGGTAAATACCAAGTAATATTGTTACAATTACCAATAAAGTAACATCAAACTTTATAATATTTAATATATTTGGTACTACAGTAAGCACTGATTGCGTTTACAAACAGTTATTTACAACCAAATCTATTTAACTTTTTTTATGATTCGCATACTTAAAAATATCTTACGTAAGAAATACTTTTTGACCACGTACCCCATCCCTCCATGTAAGACAGCATAGAACAATCATTGACCCTATACCACCCACGCATCCGAAAGACTACATAATTTATGCACGGCCCCTACTAATGTGTCGTAAATTTCCACTCAAATTTAAATAACTTTGACAAAAACAAATTTTAACTTAAAGATCTTATATAAATCATGAATGTCGACTGAAAGATCGAAGCAAAAAGTTTTTTTTTATGTCAGAGAGGGTGAGAATAACCGATTCAGTGAACCCGTGGTCGGGAAAGAAGGGTGGAGACGTCTCGTATTGGGAACAGGCGCAACAAGTTAGCTTATGCTCCCTTTTGCTGCCGCACCCAGCGCGAACAATGTAGTACCAATTTTACTTATTTTTACCCGTAAGTACAGAAGAAAAATAAATTAGCATATTTTGAAGTGTTAATCAGTCATATTTATTCTTATATTATCGACAACTAGATTCAGCTTGTTCTGAGCACCTAAATCCTAAACTTAAAGTACACATACGCGCATAATTTCACACATGGCATTTTTTATGTATGAAAAGCGCGAAACCTATTTAACGCGAAAGATAAAAAAAAGAACAAAAAGTCACAAGAGACTATTTCACACTTGAGATATTATTATGAAAGAAGTACCCTGCAGCATTTGGATCCAGAATGTAAATGAACTTATGCTCAAAATACTGAAAGCTGAACTTCTCCAGCAACATAAAAATTCAGTAAGCACTCTTCTCCTTTTTTTTAAAATTATTTAGTTAATACTTGAAGATTTTCATGAAATGAAAAATTACAATAATTTGAATGGAAAATGAATTTGACAATATCCTAATGAGAATGTTTACCCACAAACATTTTTAAATAATTATTTTAGCTGATACTTATTCTTAAAAAATTAACGACTATGCCCTTAAAAAGCGTAAACCTTCCCTTATTAACATAGAAGAATGCTAGGCTTATTTTGAGACAGATATTCGCCTTTAATTGAGACCCAAGCTGCCAAAAAGGTTTTAAATTGCGATTTAATAAAAAGGTCTCAAATTAAGTCTGATTATTGAATTAACACTGACAAATCGTCAACAAGAACTGCGACTTACGTTAAAACATAATGGCATTCGAATCTATAACATGTTGGCTGAAAAACTTCACTTTCGAAATTTCCTGGCTGAATAAAACTATTTCAGATTCGATTTTTGAAATTACAAATTAATTTTTTTAAATGAAAAAGATGAATTTTCAATCCAAAAGGATGAAATTTTAACAAAAAAGATTAAACAAACAAAAAATATTTATTTTCAATCAAATTGCAGTTGAATTTCAAGCTAAAAAGTTAAATATTTTACAAAACAGTTGACTTTTAAACCAAGAAAGATGAATTTTCAAAACAAAATTAATTTTTAATTGATTTACCCGTGTGGAAATAGCCCGGTCTAGCCATGGAACAACAAGGTTTCTGGTCGCGGATTGGCCGGGCTATGTTTGTTTTTTAAGAGCCTAGCCGTGCACTGGTCGGGGACTCGTTGGACAAAATTTATGTCAAAACCCCAGTCGGGGGCTGACTGGGCTCTGATCGGACAAATCTTATGATCGTATGTTCAGGCGGTAGCTGGCCGGGCGCTGATTGTCAATAATAAAATTGTTGAACTTTGTTTATGACTTAATAACTTTCTCTGATTTCATTAAAAAATGGATGCGTATACCCGCATGGATGTTCCACGCGTGAAAATATATTGGGTGAATATCTTTTTCACACCACAAATTTTAAGGTTTCTTGAGTTCCGACTTTCAAACCATTTATTTTGTGTCAAAAATTCGAAGACATTTTTTTGAAATTCGAACTGTTTTTTTTTCAGACAAAATTCTAAGTTCCATCTTTATGAAAAATTGCAAATGTTCAGAAAACAATCACATTTTATATTAATCTTAAACGTTGTAAATTACATATCCTGTCATTGTAAAAAGTTGTAAAATAGTCTAAAACGGGAGAAAAAAAATATCACGCGAAGAAAAATTGTAATCAATTTAAATTATTTATTTAAAAAGTATTTTACTGATATTCCTGTTAAAAGTTCGTGTATTTTATATTTACATAACGCCGCGTAATAATAAATAATTAGAAAAAGAGTACTTAAAAATTGGTACTTTAACTTTTCTGAACTGTAGCTTATGAGGATGGCTTTTTCAACGAGTTTCAACTTGTCAGTGTAGCGCAGTGGTTAGCACTCCCGACTGCTAGGCGTTAAATTTAGGTATAGATATATGTAGGTTCGATGCCCCGTAGCGCTGGAAATTTTATTTGTAATATAATGTTTAAAAATGTAATATATGTATTTACTCTAAACAGGACTATATTAATATTTAAAGTCAAAGTACTCGCAATCATTTAATATTTATTTTTTAAATCTTTTTTGTATCTCAAAGGCTACATTAAAATAGTTAATGTTGCCTGTGTGCTGGGCGTGTGGAATTTTATATATTAATATGCTCCAATTCTACAGTGAAAAAGAATTAAATTGATCCCCTAACTCAGTGACAGATGCTCTTCATACAGTTGAAACACGAATTATTTAAATATAGTAAAGCAGCAATTAATCTTTTCCGAGCCACCGTCGAAATCCCCGGCCAGTTCCCGGTCAGCTACCGGCCATTCTCCATGGCCGGGCGCTGGCCAGTGCAGCGTGACGATGCTGGTCGGATTCCGACCAGAAACCCCGGCCAGCTCCCGACTTAAAGCCGGGCTCTCCAGCCGTAGACTGGCCAGCCCCCGACTTAAATTTCCACCCGGGTAAATTTAATTTTAATAATTAATTTTATGAATGAATTTTCCAACAAAATACTTGAACTTTTAACCAAAGATTTTATTTTTAAACTTACAAAGATAAATTTTCAAACAGATATTAGAAATTTGAAACAAAAATGATTAAGCTAAAACCCAAAAAGTTTAATTTTCGAACAAAAAGATTAATTTTAGGATGAATTTTTAAACAAAATAGTCCAATTTCAAACCAACAAGATGCATTTTCAACTAAAATGAATTTACCAGCCAAAAAGTCGAATTTTTAGTCAAAATAGAAAAAAAACCTAATTCAAATTGTTGAAATTTCAAATCAAAAGATGAATTTTTTGTAAAACACATTAATTTTCTTTACTTAAATATGAATTTTCAAGAGGAAGTAATTTTCAACAACAAATTTGCATTTTTAGCTCATGAAAGAAAGGAAATTTCTAACAAAAAAGATTTGTTTTCTAACAAACATACGAATTTTCAACTAAATAAGACCATTTAAAAACAATTATTTTAAACAAAACAGTTTAATTTAAAACCAATGAAATGAAATTTTACCCAAATATGTGGTAGCATTTTCAGAAAAAAAAGATTAAGCTTCAATTCGAAACGAAAACAATCCAAAAAGTATATAATGAATTTACCAACAAAAATATGAATTTTCAGTCAAGAAAGAAGAAAAAAGTGTATCCAAGTTGTTAATTACATTTAAGCCAACGGACAAATTTTCTGTGAACAAATTGAATTTACAAACCCAAAAATCTGAATTTTCAACAAAAGTTTTTTAACCACAAAGTTGCATTTTTACCAAATAAAGAAGAAATTTTAAATGAAGATTAATTTTTTTTATCAAAACTGACAAATTTTCAAGTAAAAAATCAATTTTCAGTTATAAAAACTAATTTTTAACGTAATAATCTTCTACCCTCAACTTTTTACCAAATAGTTCGAGTTTCAAAACAAACAAAAAAAATGAATTTTCTACGAATAGTGTAATAGTACATATTGCAGCTATAAAATATTGTAATTTTAAAACGGAAACATTTTTTAATAAATACGAATTTTAACAAAATAGTTGAATCTTCAACCCAAGAAGATTATTCATTTTCAACCAAATTTGATTTTTCCCGGAAAAAGTCAGGGAATTTTATTGAAAATTAAGTAAAACCTTAAAATCAGGAAAAAGGGGCCCCTTTTTCCTTATTTTAAGGTTTTCCCTGACCTATGGCCGCCCAGTTAATCGGAAGATAATACTTGAAAAGTAATTTAATCTAATTTATACTATTTTTATTACCTTTAGCGAACACTTTTTCGAATGTACATATAATACAAATTTATTGTAAGCATGGTTTTAACCTAACCGAAAGACCTAATTGAATTTGGGGCAATTAAAAACTATGATGAATAATCAGAAAAATATAATTAAAAATCAAATTAGGATAAATAGAAGATATGACAAATGTCGAGACGGACAAATAAAAATGAGGTATTTATCATTAGGAATCTTCCATAAATTACGTACGTATTATTTTTGGAATTTACGACATAGGCGTAAGATTTTGCTGTCACTCATTCTGACGTAATTTATATATGACCCCTTATTTCTTTG
>NC_046664.1:41473472-41475243 GCF_010883055.1 Belonocnema kinseyi
AGAGTTTGCATTAAATTTTGTGTGAAAAATGGAATCCAGTGCTCTAAAACTCTTGAAATGTTGATAGTTGCATACGGTGAGTCTACTCTGAGTAAGAAAAATATGTGTAAGTGGTACAAGCTGTTCCAAGAAGGCCGAGAGAAGGTCGAAGACGAACCTCGCCCTGGACGTCCCAGCACGTCAACAACAGATGAAAACGTTCAAACAGTGGAAGAAATGATGTTGAAAAATCGCCGAATTACCATCAGAGAAGTTGCTGAAGATGTTGGCATATCGGTTGGCTCATGCCATGCTATCTCTTCGGACGTTTTGGGCATGAGACGTGTGACAGCGAAATTTGTTCCGAAACTGCTTAATTTTGAACAAAAGATCCATCGCCTGACCATCGCTCAGGAGATGTTGAATGAAGTCAATAATGATCCATGATTTTCTCAAAAGGGTTATAACTGGGGATGAATCGTGGGTATATGGTTATGACGTCGAAACTAAAGCCCAATCGTCTCAGTGGAAGCATCCTGAGTCTCCAAGACCGAAAAAAGCACGTCAAGTTCGGTCAAATGTGAAGGTTTTGCTCACTGTCTTCTTTGATTACCGTGGCGTAGTACATCAGGAATTCTTACCACAAGGTCGTACGGTCAATAAGGACTATTTGTCATTACTTTACATTATAATAGCTTACATCATTTGTATTTAACCAAAATAATATTTGTCGTAATGTTTATTTGCACTAATTCGCTAACTTTATTTTCTACGAATTTGCACATGTAATTCGGGATTTTTCTTTACTACTGTGCAGAAATTGCGCAAATTATTACCGAGTTCCGATCTTTGCCCGATCGGATTTTCCACATATGGCCCCAAGGAGGCAGATGATGTGGCTCGCATCAGAACCACGTCTGGTCGGGTTAGGTTAGACAAGATTATGTGAAGTTTTCTGTTATCGTCGTGATATTGTTTTTCTTTTATAGAACTTAAAATGCCAAAAGCAAATAGTAGATTACGAGTTCAGAATCACAGAATTGCTGGTGAGATTTCTTATATCCCCTATGAAGGCAATGTATTCGAGAAAGCGTCGTCATTTTAAGCGCACTTACTATTTATGTGAATAAAAAAATGTTTTCCAGCTTTTCAGAATTTTATATTTTGTTGCTGATATTGTGGAAATAGAGATAACCTTATACCAAATGTATGAATTTTTGGATTAAAACCTGAAGTTTTGTCAAATACAAAGCTGGAAAAATATTAATATAAAAAATTTTGAAATTTGACTAATTATAGAAATAAAAAATTAAAGGGACCATGTCTGGGCTAGATCGGTTTACGGTCAGGCGCTAAGCAGATTACCCTATCGGGCCCACATTTTTCCCGATAGGGGCCTGACCGGCGCCAAACCAAAATTTCTGCACGGGTATTGTTCTTATTTAAACAAATTTATATTTATATCTAATAATTCCGAATTGATATACGCCATTAACCATAATTATTAGAAGTATTGTGTAACATACTTTTAATAATTGACCTGTTTATCATAATTTACTTTGGTCAAATTGACATTTTTTCCATAGTTTTTACTCAAATTAATTTCAATACTTTGGAATTAAATTTGCTAAATTTTTCTTATGTAGGACCTATCATCGTTGATCACAAACATTATTTTTCACATATGTATATGTCGGCGAGGAACAAAGTATCTGCAACGAACATCCTTGCCGTCCCGGTACTACTCTATTCATTTGGAGTAGTTCCATGGACGAAGAACGAGCTCAGATCT
>NC_046664.1:41475343-41493521 GCF_010883055.1 Belonocnema kinseyi
ATAGTTTTATTTCTTTTGTCATAAAAACTGTTGGACGTAAATGTTATTCAGCAAACAACAATTCCTAGAAATAAAATGATAAAAAATATTGATTCGAAAAAAACGATAATAATGCTTGACAAACCAGAAATGACGGGTGTCAGGACATGACCGTATCAGCACCACTTTATTCCAAACACATTTTATTGGCTTAACAATTCTTTAAAATTCCTCCACATATTGTGGTAAAAAATTAGATTTTTAAATTGTGTAATCAGTTTTTATTCGATCAATTTATTTAAATATGATTGGGAAATTTTTTGCTGCACGCAATTTATTATAATATATTTATAGTAGAACATAAATTCTATGCCATATGTAATTGTTTATTTATACTACTTTACCAACTGTGTTTACAAAAGAATAGTGAAAAAGATACACATGCTTTTTGTATTTTACTGATGTATTTTATGTTAAATAGGGTTTTAAGAAACATCACCGAGAAAATTGGAATATTTAGACATTTTCTTAACATTGAACAAGAAATATATAATTTTAAAAAAAGACTTTAACATTTGTATACGCTACAATAAAAATAATGATCGAAAATAAAATATCATTAGAAGTTTCTATTTGTTTACAAAATAGAGGGTATTAATTAGTTCTTGACAGAAAGAAATGAAAATTAACATGTCAACATCAGTCCGAGGGTACACAAATTTCGAGAGTGAATTTATGTATCCCAACCAAAAATAATCTAATTTTTTATTATAGTTTAGATTTGTTTATATTTTCCCTAGCCTGTTCTTTCAAAACATTTCATCTTCAACCTTTAAGGATTTTCTAGGTGTACCGTCAAGTTCAAAATTCCTTAATCTTGAACTTCTGAACTTCATTATGAAAATGTCTCATTGATTATTGCAGACAATTTTAGAAATGAAACATAAGCGTAACAAATTAAATTATATTTGAGTTGATTACTGCTTATTTAAATTTAGTTATTTACACATTTGTGTTTGTTCTTCGGTTATAGGCAGAAGTCGTAATTTCCATTCAATTTTAATTTACAAATGTGCATGCTATGCCTTAAAAGGTCCTTTACATTTATATTCTTCATTTTTTATATGAAACATTATTCAAAAGATTATTTATTTCCAAAAATGACTGACTAAAAATAATTGTACGTATCAGTTCTTGATAAAATAATTGCCATAAAAATATGACGAATAGGATTGTTAAGAACCTTTTGAAGAATAGAATGGAGTTTTTGAAAATTAAAATTGAATTAAAGATACGACTTTGCGTAAAGCGCACATATTTAATATATGCACGGAGAAAAATGGATATTCAAAAGTAAAATCTAGATGTTCAGGTTAACATATTATGTGTTTAACGATAGGACAACAAGCTAGATGTTCGAAGTTAGCATCTGTAGATGTTAAAATGTGAATGGTTACCCTCTAACATTCAAAATGTTCAACTGAAAAATTTGAGATATTACATGTATGGTTATGTCCAATTACGCCTACAAATATTTGAGGAGTTTACTTATTCATGGTCATTTAAGAAATTAATTAATAATTTATTTGTGAATTTCAAATTAAACTTTGATGTTCGTACACGAACGAAAAACAGATAAGGGGTATAAAATGTCGACCAGATGATGCATTCAGTCAAGTTGAGGTTATATTCAATATTTCTAATTCAAAATAAAAACGGGGATGAATAATCGGAGAACGAATGATCTGTAATCTAAATTAAATATTCTATCTATTTTAAGTTACTTAAACTCAAATTTTATTTCAAATGTATAAATCTTTTGTCAAATGTGTTAAGTCAATAAACCTAAAACATAAGATCGTTGTTCTCTTCTTTAGACAGAAAAAAGTCGTTATCCAATTTTATTTAAGGAAATCTAATTTTTATTCTTTGGAAATGTTCCAAAATTGTAATATTCCATCATTTTAATATTAAATATATATAGCTTTGAAATATAGTCGTCAAATTGCAATGCGCGATGCGCATGCGCTCGAACTGTTTTGACATCTGAATGTGTTTCAGTTTAACATAAAAATATTTTTACGCCTAATATCTCAAAAAGATGTTCAATGTTGGCATGAATATCTGCGTATTAGGTGCTACAATCTTACCCTTTGAACATCTACATTTGAACATCCATTTTTCTCCGTGTGGGTCATTCTCTATCAAAATGCACATTTGTACTTGTGATTTGTTAAATAATAAAAACTGGTAAAATGGTAATTTATCTACTTGTACGCTTTCATTAGAAGACTATTAATGCTTTAATTTATTATCAATACAGGTAGAGATTCTACTAGTAAATTCTTTATAGATTACTTGATTTTTCGAGACCAGGGGGCTTATACTTAATCCGGAGAGCTTACATTTCAATCTTTCACAGTATCTCAACACGCTCATATGCAATAATGATTGATCATTGTTTGTCGACTTATTGCATATTCATAGGAATTCAAAAAAAAAAGACGTAGAATGTTTAACCAACTGGGACAAAAAATCCACTTTCAGGGAGAATTATCCATATGCTAATAACTACATTTAAATAAAAAATTATTATCTCACCTATTACATTCTCATCCGAATGTTTTTTTTTATATTATTTATGCTCAGGTTTTTCTTTTAAAATTTGCTGCAGTAATCAATGTGTCTTTTTTCTCAATTTTTTAAATCAAGTTAAAGATTAAGTGCTTTTGAAGTTAACTGTAAACCAAAAGAGAATTTCGAAATTTCAAACCCTTGACCTTTTATCTCTCGGATATAAATTGCCTCTTTATGCCTAAACTAAATATTGGCTCTCACGAGGCCGCAGCCAGATTTTCTAGCTAGAAGAATCTAGGCTTTCCCTCTGCTGGCCCTCGACAGGTTATTGTCGTGTGCTACTTGTCTTACATTATTTATATACTCACTTTTAGGCACTATATTTTTCAATTAAACTGGATAAAAAGCTTTATTCATAAAGATATATTTAAAAAAAATGTCCATCAATTAATTATTTTCTCGAGGGTACCTTGTAAAGCCCTCGACAGGTAAAACGGGTAATACAGCTGCGAGTGCAAAAAAGTATATTAATGGTTTTATAATAAATTATACTTAAATTTAAAAAACAGCAAATTAAAAAAATTAACGAGATGCAAACTTTCGAAAAATTAATTTTTTTCTGAAAAATTAAAAACATTTGGTGCCTTAAAAATATGAAAAGAATTTTTCTTAAAGATCGATTTAATTTGAAATCACGTAAGTACGTTTAAAAATCATATATAACAAATCCAGCTTCAAGAACCTTTTTTCCTAATTTCTAAAGTATCGGATGAATGCAGTCAAGCATTTATGATGCCGCACTCAGAGTGACATTGTAGCTATGGGGATTAGGCGTTCGACTTATAAGCCTGCTGTGCATGCGTTCGATTCTCGGCGCTTGCGCATATTTTAATAAACTGCGTTTGTCTTTAGTTATTAGTAATAAGTCTTCTCTAGTAAAATTTAATAATAAGTTTAGTTTTAGAATAACATGCGAAATATAGTTAATAATCGAATGTCAATAAAAATACGAGAGTTGTCAGAGGCTTACAGAAAGGTGTAAAATCTTTAGATTAACCTTTTTCAAAGAAAATGTATTTTCCATCTTTGAATCGAAAATTTCTGGTAATGGATTCTGGCAATGTGCTGGTTAAACTTTAATACTACTGTAACCGAAGCATCACACTTCAGAATTTAAAGCATGATTAATTTTTTAATAATTTAATAATATTTTATTTGAATCGACAAAATAAGAAACAATAGCATATGCTTTTGAACAATAGTATGTGAGGGACTATCTAGATTCTATAAAGATCCTATTAATAGGCCCTCATTGGGTTGCCTACTGATAACCTTGCTAGCTGAGCGTGACGCTTTCGCTTGCGCCCTCGATGGATTGCCACTTTAGGGCCTCGATAGAAAATAGGAAATTTAGACAGGGCCTCTTAAGAACCAAGTTATAATTTCTACCCGGGCTAAGGTAGCGCTTCTAAGCTTGGAGCCTTTCAATAAGTTGTGCTACCGTAATGTTGTAAAAAGAACTTGCAAATTTTCATAGAATCACGATATTCATAGAGCCGTAAATGTGCCTAAAAGTATTGTATGAAATTAATTTTGTCGTTTTTCTAAGTTGGTGCTGCTAACTTTCAGCTTTTCAGCAAGTTGTACTACATTAATGCTGTAAAAAATACAAAAAAAATATTACGAAACCACGACATGCAGAGGGCCTACAATAAACTTAAAATATGGTTTAAAAAGAAACTTTCTCACACGTAATATATGGGTAACTATTTTTGGTTTTATAAATGTTAAATGATTCTTAAATATAATTTTTAATTTATTTTGTATTAAAAATTAATTAATAACTAATTACTTTAGAGTTATTAAAAAAATATTAGTGTTCATCCCAAGTAGGATTAGACACGTATTTACACGGAGAGGTCAGTAAATAAATAGAAATACATTGTGCGTTATTCAGTGGCCATTTATGGAAGTAATTAACTGACTCTGCGGTGGGGTTTGGAATGAATTAACTGCCCTACCTGGACGGTATGGTAAAGCGCTATCTATAACGCGCACTTTTCTAGGGGCGTAATAGGGTCATAACATGGTGGTTTCGAAAAAACTCTTTAATATAACACATGCATGAATACGGCCGTTTTTCATGCCTGTCGAGCGAACCTGAAATTAGGTATGTTAAGCTGGCACAACACTATTAAGCTATAGAGATGTATCCTATTTCATAATTTAGGGCTCATTTAAGGCTAATTTGGGCCCATAGTCCCAATTTTTTGGCTATTTTATTTTTTGTAAAAAATAGTGTTTGCGCTAGCATAACGTTAATCTGACCGAACATTGTTATTGTTCATTTCTATATATTCTATAAGGTGAATTTTCCGTAAAATCATTTTTAGTACGTTTTACAGCAATGTTCGGTCATCTTAAAGTTAAGCTAGCGCAAACGCTATTTTTTACGAAAAATAAAAGAGCCGAAAATTTGAGACCACGGGCCCAAATTAGCCCTAAATTATGAAATAGGTTACATCTCTATACATTAATAGTGTTGTGCCAGCTTAACATATCTCCTTAATTTCTCTTTTCAGCACATGTCATTATATCTTTGAAGTCAAAAGTTATCACGTTATAAATATATAACGGCCATTACATATCCATGACGTAATAATTTTTGACGGCACCGATATAGATGGGCATTATTACATACCTATGACCTTGAAAAGCGGTACTTCAGGTCCGCTCCACAGGCATGCAAAACATAGCTATATCCATTAATGTGTTATATAAAATATCGTATAGAGAGACTTTGTAAAGACCCATGCATGTTTTCAGTACGAGTCGTAGGAGAGCAAGCACGATCCACAGACAAGAGTGCGAGCTGACGGCGAGTCAATAAAGTCTCTATTCTCCCCCTTGGTGCATAATATACTATTTAAACTTTTTTATTATTATAGTTTACTTATAATTACATTTGTTTCTACTTCGTTAATGTAACATTAACTTATTATTAAAATAAGTATTATCTATAGTAATTTCTTATAATATCTATTCAATAATTAATCAATAATCAATAGCTTATACCCAAGAAATGAAATACTATATTTTGCCTTTTTGTTTTAAACATAAAACAAATCTATATTTTGTTTTAAATTACTCTAAAACTTTTCAAATTTTAAATTATTTTTAAAAGAAGACGAATTTTCAAAAAAATAGTTCGATCTTCAACCAAAAACTATAATTTTTCAACCAGATGCATTTGTAACCAAATAGATTAAATTTACACCAGCAGAGACGAAATTTGCTACAGAGTAGTTTAATTTTCAACCAATCAACATGCTGTATAAACGAAATAAATAATAATCGATATTTAAACTAAAAAATATTTTAATTTTTATTCAAGATGAGTTTAGTTCATAAAAACCTAAGAATTTTCAACCAACCAAACCGAAGTAGTAGTTCAATTTTCACTTTAAAAAATAAATTTTCAAAAAACATTTATTTTATGACAAATTACATTGATAGAAGTCTTTCAAAACTTTCTTCTATTCTTAATTTTTTTAAATAGAAATTCATTATTTATTTTCCCAGGAATCTTGAGAAATTTTTTTTGTGTTTTTCTGAAACTTCTCAACAACTAACAATTTCAAAACCTTTGAAAAATTGTATAATGTGGTATTTTTCCTAACATTTTAAAAAATTCTGCATAATTAGTAAAACTGCCTTCAAATCTTCCGCATTATTCTTTGACAATTTTGGAAATCTTTTGAAATATTCTATTAAAATGAAATATTCAAAACAAAAAATCATTTTACATTTTATCAGGAATCTTCCGAAAATTTGTTTATTCTCTTGAAACCTTTCAAAATCCATACTTTTCAAAATTAAAATGTGATTCCCGGCTATCCGACTTTACACTAAATTAAAATTATTTTTTTATGTAATCTACCTTCCATGCCAAATTGCCTATTCGCAGAGTGGGGGTAAACGGGACAGGACAACTTCACACGTGACATTAAAGTGAGACGGTCAGCCTAAATATTCGTATATAAGATAATCAAACAAAATTCGATGTGAAGGACAAGGTACTTGAGTTCTAAATTCAAAGGCTTGGAAATATCTGACCAAAGACGACAGTAGCTCTACATACATGCTTTCTCGTCTAGAATTTATTTCATTGAGTCAGACACCCGTCAGATATATCACATCAGTTTCACTTGTCGGTAATATAAAATGACATTCTAATTTTCTCAAAGCGTCTTTGGCTTGGGTGCTCAAATTCCGTCAAGGCAAGTGATCTTCTCGCTCGAATATTCTTTGAATACTCAGGGCTGTTACAAAATTCCTATTGCGAAATTACATGACTTTTCCCTCATCATTTTTTTTATTTTCTCAGTCTGTTATACATTTTTCTTTCAAACTGGAAAACAACCTGCATTTTCAATGGAATAAATAGATTTTTTTTAAATAGTTTATTATTCTAACAAAGAGATGAGTTTTCAAAGAAGAAGATTAATTTGCTATCAATAAAGTAAAATTTTTCATAAAACAGCAGAAACCACCATGATAAATTTCGCTGATTTACCAGCGCATATACGCTGACTAGAATTTTCGGTATACTTATCGCTGATTTAGATTTAGGGATAAAGTTCCGAAAAGCGCTTACCTCAGATTAATTCGAAACTTCGTATACCTATGTATTTTGACGCGCTGATAACGAATAGGACAGTGAAAATACCCGCAAATTTGATTTTCATGGTGAAAACCATGAAAAACCCATAAAAATAATCTTTCTTTACATTTATCTCAGTGAATAGTGAAGATTTCTAAAAAAGCTTCCAATAAAAGTTGTAGATGCTTTGAAAATACATATTTTATGCTGAATATGTTTTTACCCTATGACTGATGATTTTGGACAAAATAGACGATAAATATGAAAAATCACAGATATACTGCAAAATGTTTAGCGGTGCGACTTAAGTTGTATGAAAAATTCCTAGAAGGCTGGATGAGCGTTAAATATTGAAAATCACAGAAATACTGAACATAAAAAATTCTTGGAAGGTTGACCAATCAGAGGGGTGCCTTCCCGCCCCCATGAGACGCTGGAAAGGGGGTCGTGTGTTATTTAAGTTATTTTTGTGACCAGTCGTTGGGATGCCTTCCCGCCCTCCATGACACGTTGGAAAAGGGGTCGTGTGTGACCTAAGATTTTTCTGGGACCAGTCATAGAGGTGCCCTCCCGCCCCCCATGACACGTTGGGAAGGGCGTCCTGACTGACCTAATTTATTTTTGTGACCATTCATTGGGATGCCTTCCCGCCCCCATGACACGTTGGAAAAAGGGTCGTGTCTGACCTAAGTTTTTTCTGGGACCAGTCACAGGGGGGCCTTCCCGCCCCCTCCCATGACTCGTTGAAAAGGGGGTCGTGTCTGACCTAAGCTATTTTCGTGACCAGTCGTTGGGATGCTTTCCCACCCTCCATGACAAGTTGGAAAAGGGGTCGTGAGTGACCTAAGTTTTTTCTGGGACCAGTCACAGGGATGCCTTCCCGCCCCCATAACACGTTGGAAAGGGCGTCGTGCCTGACCTAAGTTATTTTTGTGACCAGTCATTGGGATGCCTTTCCGCCCCCAGGACACGTTGGAAAAGGGGTAGTGTGTGACCTAAGGTTTTTCTGGGACCAGTCACAGGGGTGCCTTCCCGCCCCCATGACACGTTGGAAAGGGAGTCATGTCTGACCTAAGTTATTTTTGTGACCAGTCATTGGGATGCCTTTCCGCCCCCATAAAACGCTGGGAAGGGAGTCGTGTATGACTTAAGTTATTTCTGTGGCCAGTCACAAGGGTGCCCCTCCATGAGACGTTAGAAAGGGAGTCGTGTGTTACCTAAGTTATTTCTGTGGCCAGTCATAAGTGTATCGTGTGTGACCTAAGTAAACTCTACAATTCGTACCGACATTTACCTTATTTTCTCGAAAACTGTCAGTCGTAGGGTAAAAATATATCAGACATAAAATATGTATTTTCAAAGGATCTACAACTTTCATTTGAAGCTTTTTTTTATAAATTTTCACTATTCACTATGATAAACGTAAAAAAAACATGATTTTAATGGGTTTTTCATGGTTTTCACCACGCAAATCAAATTTGCCGGTATTTTCACTATCATATTCGTGATCAGCCCGTCAAAGTACATAGGTATATGAAGTTTCAAATTAATCGGAGGTAAGCGCTTTTCAGAACTTCACCCATTTAATTTAATAAGTAATTAGAACAGTGTATGTGTTGATAAATAAAAAGTATAAACAATTATTTCGGATATAATTGTACTTTTAATTAATGATTATTCATTATCCACTGTAGGATGGTCTGGTTGTCTCCCCTAAAATGAAGTTTCAAGTTAAAAATATGTTTGTCAAATTAAAAAAAAAAATAGTTTACAACAAAGAAGACTAATTTTCTACTAAAAAATAAGAGTCTTTCACAAACTAGTTGAATCCCCAACAAAAATAGATTAATTTTCAAACTAGAAAAAAACTTCAGTAAAGGAATTACATTTTCAACGAACAAAGGTTTCGCAAATGACAAAGAAAAAAAATGCATCCACAATGTTGCATTTTAAAACCAAGAAAATGATTTTTCAACAATACAGTTCAGATGTCAACCCGAAAGTATGAACTTTTAACAAAAAAAGTTAATTTCAAATAAAAGTGTTGAATTTGAAAGAAACAACAACAACCGATTTTACACTTAAAATGTTGAATTTTTAACCCAAAAACATAAATTTTCTAGGAAAAATATGCATTTTTATTAAAATAGTACATCAGCGTTAAACCAAACCGTTGAATTTTTATCATAAAAAGATAGATTTTCAACAAAAAGTGGAATAGTTACATTTTCAGAACAAAAAAAAAATATTTTTAAATTTATCCGCTATATCATCAGGGATTGTACCTTACCGACAGTAGATCAACCCTCCAAACCGTGAAGGCAGAAAATCTACACAATATCAATCAAGTTAAGAATCTTCAATAACAGAAAATGCTTAACGTCTTAATAAGATTAGATGGAAAATAATGTTTTCAAATTGAAGGTGAAGGTGAAGCAGGATCTTTTTTTCAAGAAATAATTTTAATTTAAAAACATTATTTTCCATCTAGTCTTATTAAGACGTTAAGCATTTTCTGTTATTGAAGATTCTTAACTTGATCAATACTGTGTAGATTTTCTGCCTTCATGGTTTGGAGGGTTAATCTGCTATCGGTAAGGTACAATCTCTGATGATATAGCAGATAAATTTAAAAATAATTACTTGTACCATTAGCACCTAGCTAAAAATTAGCGTCATTTTCTTGAACTAAGATTTCTTATTCTGATCCCTCTAATAGCTTAATTGGAAAAGCAGCTGACCGGAAATCAGAAGTTTTGTGGTTCGATTCCCAATGGAGTGTAGGCGGAGTACGATCTTTTTTTCAAGAAATAATTTTAATTTAAAAAAATTAATTACAAATTCTAAAAAATGTCATCCAAAAAGTTGCATTTTTAACCAAATAATTTTTAAATAAAGAGACCAATCTTAACGAAAGTAATAATTTTTTAACCAAATAGTAGAATTTTTGACAACAAAAAATCAATAATTTCCAACTGAATACATGAATTTTCAACTAAACTAGATAAATTTTCAACAGAAATGGAATAATGATATTTTCAGTTAAATATACATTTATGCTTTTAACAACAAATGGATTCTGAATAAAGTTGTTTCACTTTCATTAAGCAGCGGAATTTTCAACTTTAAATAAGCCAAGCTTCAAATAATAAGAGTTATTTATTATTATTCTTTGTTAGAAATAGATTGATGTGAAGCGAAATTTAAAATACGAAATTCAGCACAAAAAACTACAAATTGAGAGATGAATCTTCGAACAAAAAAATCAAATATTAAACAAACAGTTGAAATTGTTATTAAAATACTTTGATTTTCAATCCAAGAAGACAAGTTTTCCAATAAAGAGTTGAATTTTCAAAGATCAAAATAATATTAGCTTCAACTTCAGTTTATCGAAGATTCCCTGACTTTCCAGAATTTCCTGACCTATAGCAACAAAAAAGTACTTTCGAGCTACTATCAGTTAGCTTTATTGATTCGTGAAAAGAACAGGCAAGAAAAAGTATTCACAAAAAAATAATACGAAACATGAATTTGGACCCACTTCTTAATGAATCTGGACTATAATCTTCTACAGACATAAGATATCCCATGTGGAAAAATACCTTGTGGTATCAGGTCTGGCTTTATCTAGATTCTAGATTGTCTAGTCTGGAATATCTGATCTGGTCCAGCACTGGTGCTAATCAGCGAGCTAAGAACAAAAATGCTATGTTCTAACAATTTCTTTAGAAAGTCTGATCTGGTTCAGGACCGGCGCTGATAAGCTATCCAAGACCAAAAAAATATAAAATTCACACTATCATACCAATACTTTTTTCTTATCAACTTGCCAGTCTGATCTGATCAAGGTTTGGTGCTGATCCAACTAAATACACTTATAGTAAAAAATCTTTTTTTACTCCAAGTCATTTAAAAAATAAAGGGAGTCTAGCCAGCCTCTCACAGAAAAACGCTGGTGTTAAATTTGTTGCAGCTCAAATTTCATTGGGCTCCCAATGATCATTTGAGAGAGTTTTCAAGTCTCAAATGTATTCCTCTGAACGTAGGTGCCCTTGTGGGCACCTAAGGGAAAGTATCATTTGGAGACTGAATTTTGGCTCATGCAGAGTTGTGGAGTTCTGAACCGCGCTGTCAGCCACCTGAATACCTGTCAAAGCAACTATTCGCTTTGCGATATTAGCCTAAATAATTGTTAATAAGGAAACCAATTAAAACAATATTTACCTAATTTTCAAATTTCTTTCATTTAATAGGGCGTACCAGTCACTTAGAATAAAATTATAACTTCCTAATGCAACTTCCAAAAGTTAGGTTAGTCATGCCCGTCGACATTTGAACTAAAGCCGGGATGTATAGAAAAAGTCATGACCGTCTACATATACAATAAGGTATTTTCACTCCAATCACTAGCTAGCTCACTTCACTTCGTTGAATACTGAGGGGGAAAACAATTAACCATACGCATGGGAATCGGTTAATTTTTGCTCTATTTTTCTAATATCTTCGTAGAAAGTAATTTTTCTGCATAAGTACAATTGAAAAATAGATTTTCTTTTTTAGGGACTATTTAATGCAATATAAAAATGATAATAATTTTCATTCCTGCGTGCGTTAGGACTGAGCGCTGGTTGTCTACCCTTTGAAGCGCGATTCAAGATTACATTGAAAAATAATTCTTGTAATTTAAATAAATAATGATTAAAATATACACAAGAATGTATACAAATTAAGTAACTTTTAATTTCAGACAAGAAAATAATTTATAACACATATATTTGATGAATAACAGTTTATTTTCATTAAATTTGAAAAATGACTAATATTTCTAAAAATATTTGTTAATAGATATATTTTTAAATACCATATGATATTTCAACAGCTTGATATATAGAAGCTAATTACAGAATATAATAGTGATAATATTTGAAAAATTCTAAAACAAAATTTCAGCTTGAAGTAAAAAAAAAGAAAGCATAACTACAATGCAGTCGTGATAATTTATGTATTTATAGGTTATGTAATTATATGAATTCCCAGAAAAATACATGCAAAATATTAAAAACTTAAAAATAATTATTTTCAATCACTTTTCCAAGAAATTTCTTTTTAATTTGAATGTTTTGTAAAATATAATTTGGTCTTTGGAATTCACTGAAAATAAACTGTTATTAATATAATATATGTGTTGTATTTTTTTTGCCTGAAATCAAAGTTACACAATTTGTATATATCCTTGCGGATATTTTAATAATTATTTACCACCACAGTACACACAGTACAAACCGGAAAAATAAATCAAATCAGCCGGCAGGAAAAAGTTGGGATATGAAAGCATCAATAAGGTATTTTCACTTCAACCATCAGTTAACTTCACTTTGTTAAAATCTGAGAGGGGGAAATGGATCAAAACTTTATTTCTGTAATATATTTGTAATTAATCATCATTATTATTATTATTTTATTATTATTTCATTACATAGTAATTAAAAAATAAAAAATATTTTTTAACTACACTTATATAGAAAAAATTACCTTTTACGAAGATGTTAGCAAAATAGTTCAAAAATGAACTGAATCCCATACATTTGGTCCCTTATTTTCCCCTCAGCAATCTACGAAGTGAAGTTAGCTGTTTATTGAAGTGAAAATACCTAATAGGCTTTTATCTTATCAGTTTGAATTTTCCCGCCGCTATATTTGAAACATTGCAATGTTTCATGAAACTTTTCATCAGGCTAAAGTTTCATGCAAATTTACACCCCTACTCATCGCGAAAAACAAATTTCTGTTTTTATTATACAATTGTATTTACCTTATCCTTCATGTATGACACTAGCCACTGCAAGATTAGATATCTAAGATACCTTTAAACTTCCGCGGAAAATCTAGTGGAAATTTGTTCGAACGACCAGACATCAATTTCGATGCAGACGGTCGTGACTTAGTTTGTACATCCCGGCTTTGGTGGTTTGAATGTCATATAGTACGTTTTGACTAACCTAACATTTGGATATTACATCACGCCAAGTACTATTTTTATTCCAAGACTATTTAGTCGCTGGTAAATGAGAGGAAGTAAAAAGTTAGGTAATTATTATTATAACTTACCTGCTTATTAATATCTGTTTCATTCAAATAACGACCGACAAAATGATCTTGACAGGTGACTTACGGTTTGTAGACGACACTTCACGTTGCACTGGATGAGAAAAAACAGTGTCTAAATGATGCTTTTCCCCTAGATTCTCCGAATGAACCTGTGTGGTTCAAATTTGTTGCAACTCTATTGAACACCGATTTCGGTGTACATTGGAGGATCGGCGATTTTCTGTGCTGAACAGCTGCCAACTGGTGGCTTACAAGCCAATAACTACTGACCACGCCTGGGCCAGAAAATTTTTCCAGACCGGAGATTAAAGCAATTAGTTTAAACTAATACAATGCATTACCGAATTTTGGCACATACACCCTTACGTCTCGAAAACCTTCTTATAAAAATGTTATTTTATGATGGCATAGTTTAAATTTCCCTTCCAGTCTTCTTTTAACCTGCGAAGCACCATCTAAATCCGCGAGGGACGACACTTTGCAGACTTCCCTTGTCAGAGTGACATGCCTAGCCGGACAGGAGATCAGAACGACTTTACTGAGGAAATGCTACATAACTCGAAAGTCTAAAGTCTGCAGAAAGTGTACCACTCCAATGGTATATTGGGTGTCTTTCATTGTCTCACTAATCATCGTACTACTAACGAGTATCTACTTCTGCTCAATCCATTCATAACAAGCCGGGCTAAATTTAAAACTTGGTGGTTGATGCTTGTTTAGAGATGTCATTGACCTCTTTCAAGTCCTCTACCCTTCTATCAACAAGACTTACACCAGGGCAATGCACCTACTGTTCCACATTTTTAAAAGTTACCATGCACAACATTTGTTAACTACAAGAACTACACTACCGGTCAAAATTAAACGTTCACTTAGAAGCTATCCATAGAGTACGTTCCAGTTTTGGACTATTTACCCCCCCTCCCCCAATTAATTAATTTTTTCTACCGAAAGAGCTTAATTTTAAACCCAAAAAGACGAATCTTCAATCAAATATATTTTTGCAAACATACTTTTTCTTAAGGATTTTTGCTCAATTCTGTTGCACAATTTGACTTTCTTTGAGTTTATGTTTTTAAAGATTCTTTTCTAAATTAAATAAACAGATAAATTAAACTATGATATACCTTGCTGCCGTTCTCTAAAGTTCGGTTCTTGGTCAACTCTAGAAATACCTGTATTTTCCGTTTAAAAATTCATTTTCAAAAAAAAAGTCAATCAATTGAATTGTACGAAAAAAAGGATTTTTTTAGAAAATTGTTGAATGCTCAAACAAGTAAATAAACTTTTAACCTTGAAGGTAAATTGTCTATTCAAAAATACGAATTTCTAACAAAAGTGTTAAGTTTTCAAGCTAAAAAGTCAAATGTTTTAGAAAATAGTTGCCTTCTAAGCCGGGTAAGATGAATTTTGAACAAGAAAGTTCATTTTTTATCAAGTTATGTATATGAATTTTCAACAAAATAGTTGCGTAAAAAAAATCAACCAAACATGAAATCGTTAAATTTTCTAATAACAACCCCCCCCCCCCCAACCGATTTTCAACAAAATTGTTACATTTTTAATCTAAAGAGATGAAACAAACAAATTCATTTTTAACAAAGTAGTTGAATTTTGATTAAAACAAGTATGCATTTTTAACCAAAAAATTAATTTTTCAACCCGAAAATATATATTTATAATAAAATATTTAATTTTCTATAAAATAGTTCAATTTTTGAATAAGAAGTTTTATTTATCAACCAAACTGTTTTATTTTTTACCAAAATATTTGAAGTCTCAACAAAATATTTTAATTTTCTAAAAAGTTTTTCAATTTTCTACCAAACTGTTTATCTTCAACCAAAGGTATGAACACATTAATTTTTAACCAAACAGTTGAATGATTAACTAAAAAAATACGTTTTCAACCAAAAATGAAAGAGTTAAATTTTCAGTTAAAAAAAATCATTTTTAATAAAAAATGAAACGAAATTTCAAGAAAATAGTTTAACTTTCATTTGGAGATGAATCTTCAACCGAAGGAATGAATTTTTAACAATTTAATTTAACTTTCTACCGAGTAGTACAATTTTTTACCAAAAAAATAAGATTTTTTAACAAATTGTTGCATTTTCAACAAAATAATCAAATTTTCAACCAATTTGTACATTTATAACCAAACGAGATTGATGTTGAACCAAAAATATAATAGTAGACATTTCAATTAAAAAAAATTAATTTGTAACCAAAAATAGGTGGATTTTCATATTGGTATCCATTTCAGTTCGCACTTAGGAAAAAAAAACCGATAAAAATGTAAGTTTCTTGGAAACAGGGGAAAAAAGATTAATTATTTAAAATGGGTGTTTAAATGAAAGTATCGGGAAGAGTATAAGGTCTGAAATACGAAAGTGTTTGTCAACTTATTATTAAGTTATTTTGAACTGTGCCGTTACAAGGCAATACAGCTTTCGCAAAATTCGCAAACTTTATTAAAATTTATTATCAGGAAACGTACTGAGCGTCACCTAAGTTCGTAAAGTTACTTCAAATCACCCCCTCCTCCTCTCGCTTCAACCATAAAAAAAATTGGTAAGGTAGTTTATGAACGGCTTGAGCGTGAAGGAGACTAGTGTTGCAAAAGATTAAGGTAGAAAGATTTTTAGAAAGCATTTTTAGACCAATTATCGATTTTCAACTTCCACTCAATGCACACTTAAAGGGAATGAATTAAACAAATTTAAACTCAGCTAAATTAAAGTCTGAAATCTTTTCTTTGAAATGAAACCAAGACACTATAAAATATTCACTGGTTCTTGAATTATCATAAGAAATGTGGAATCTTGGCCAAGACGAAAATCGGTCCGTCAAGCAGCAGTAGAGCTTTTGTTAAATCTTCTACTAACTCTTCCGTTCAAACTGTGGTCACCACACGACCGACTTGGGCACGCTTCCATTTTTTTATGATAATTTCGAGACCAGTAAATATTTTATTATGTTCTTGAATCAAAAATTAGTCAAAAAAAGAAAATAGGTCAGTCTTTCTCCCATGCTATCTCAGCTAAATCTTGAAATATGCCTGTTTCTAAAAATATTGTTTTTCATCCTAATGATTTTTTCTATTTTATAAGGTTTCTAAAGATAACCAAATCCTTTAAGCTGACTAAGGCTGTGGGTTTTACCTTACTGTTGGGTAATGTTGAAAGAAAATGTAACCTGAAGATTGACACGTTTATACACAAACATAGAATTTCTTTTTAAGTTACTGAAATAAACTGTTTAGCAATCAAGTAACGTAATAAATTATTTGCTCTAATGTTTACATTTATTTGATTGAGGCATGCTCTACAACAGTGGACTATGCACCACCTGTCAAAAAGGCAATTTAATTTATTAAATTTAAAAAATTTGTTAAAATTAAAAAAATCGACTTTTCCTCTATACGCTCGCTTCTTTGATTTTATTTTAAAAAATACTTTTTTATATACGGGGCAAAAACAAAAAAGTATCAAAGCTTTATCCCCAGCGGAAGACTCCAATTTATACAAGTTGATTATATTTAAAAGAACAAATTATTTTTCCGTAAAGGCTTGGTTGTCGGTTCTCTAGTTTCTAATTCTAATTTTTGTCTAATTTTCCTCTAAACGCACAGTTCTTGGATTTTACTTCACAATCATTACTAGTATTTAATTAAGGACAACGCCAAGAAAAATTTCTTCCAAATATCCCTACCGGAAGACTGGCATTTAAAATAATTTTGTAAGTTAAAAAAAATGGGCTTAAATAGAAAAAAATCTAATTTTCATCTACACGCTACATGCATAACAAGTTTTATTCCCATGAATAAATAAATTAGAAGATTTTTTGTTTTTGTTAATCAATTTTTATTTTTGTAACCAATTTTTGTTCACTTAAAACAATTTTATTTTCATGAAAAGTCGCGAATTAAGCGTATTTGATCAATGGGATGGTCTATTTAATAAACCTCGAGAGTGTATATTTTTTATTTCAATTGTTTGTTTAGTGTTAAAACGATTTATTATTACACTTTCAAAGTAGAGAAAGCCATATTTGTTTCTTTTGTTATATAATAGTCTCTAGAGAGCCGAAAGGGAGGTAGTTAAAATCTAATTTTGATTTGTCATCCTTTTTGTGCTATGATTTTAGTACAAAAAAGATTATGAAAAAAGTAGATTTTATTTCGAACTTGAAAAAAGTACCTGTTAATATTTAAAAAAATTATTATTTTATAATATCGCGAGTGAATGATATGTTAGTAATGCTTTTGTATAATTTTTAAATGTGTAGTGTGCATTTTTTCACTTTTATTTATTTTTCGAACAATTTATAACCATTTAAATGTAACTTTTGAGAGGAAAAAGCTAGCGAAACGTTTCTTTGTGCTTTTTTTTCTAATTTCCAAGACTTTCTCCTAATTCTTAGTTTTTTAAAACTATTTATAAATACTGAAACAATTCTTATTTTTTTTAGAAAAATGATTATATTTGTGCTGCTGTAATCTGACATCAAATACAAATAATTTCTGAAAAATAACACAAGAACCAAGCGTTTAAAGGAAAGTTAGTGTTTTTTAAATGTAAAATATTGTTTTGAAATAACACATTCTTAAACATGGGAGTTTTCTGGTAAAGATATTGGACCCGACATTAAATACAAGTAATTTGTGAAATAAAATCTTAGAAACAAGCATTTAGAGGGAGGAAACAAAATTTTAAGAACGCTCGCGCCTTTATTTATTTTAAAGAGTGTCCGCTCCCCTTATTTCCAAACATGTCCTTTGACAGCGAACAGAGTCTTCGCCCCCAAAAAACTCAAACACGCGGAAGAGGTGATATATAGACGTAT
>NC_046664.1:41493621-41495855 GCF_010883055.1 Belonocnema kinseyi
AACCACAAGAAACCCTCGCCGCCCTTCTTTTCCCTGTCTACCCCTGTCAACTTTGCAACCCTTATAATTCAGAGCAGGTTTTGAAAGTTTCTGGGTTTAGCGATCCCTATAAATATGTTATTCCCCCATTTCAGAGTACAGTATAATGTAAAGTTGCATATAGTCTTTCAAGGAATATTTACGTAACCCGTTATTTTTTAATTAATCTTGCGGAAAAAGGTCTAGTGAAACTTGGTAAGCATAACCAGTTAGCCACTTACGAAAAGTAATCATAGATTAGTAATATGAACAACATATGAAAAATACACCTCTTTGATGTTGGGAATTAAGATTCATCATTATCATGATATTTATCACCTCCCTCATTATTTAGTTATAAATTACCATTTATTTTCTTATAAGTAATTGGTAAATAGGCCAATACAAAGTTGAAAAAGTGAATATTATCAAAGAAAATGTAAAATAGATGTACCTTTATATTATTTAAACGTTTAAATTAGAAATTGTTTTTTTAAACGTAATTTAAAGTTTGTTGATTCTTAAAACCTTAAACATTTAAAAAGTTCAAATTTAAATCTGACTAATTATGAACAATACAGAGATTTTCGAAAATAAACTTTAAAATTACCCAATGTTAAACGTTTTCATGTTAAATTGTATAATCTGCAACGGTTAAAATTTAATGCCTCACAGAATTTCCAATTTCAAATTTAGAACTATGTACAATTTTTAAAGTTCGCAAATTAAAATAATTGAAGCTTTCATTGTGAAATTGAAAATTGTTAAAATATTAAGCTTGACAATTTTTGAAACGAAAAAAGTTTCAATTTTTAATGAATCGAAGTATATCAGCGCTAAACATAAAAACGATGAAATTTAATTTATAATAAAAAATTTTTTAATTGAAAGAATTACCATTTTTAAACTACATTTCTGAACGCTTCAAATTTAGAATTGTTTTGAAATTATTACACAATTTTGACCGATATAAATTTGAAATGACCTATTTTGCAATCGTGTGAATTTCAAATTATGATATTTGGAACGTTTTCAATTTAAGATTAGTCAACTGTGAAGTCTTCCAATTAATAAAAAAATGCAGATCCATCAAGGATTTCAAACAATTCTAATTTAAAATGCTCTCAACTGTAAATTATTTGAATTGAAAAGCCTAAAACTTAAATTTCCTCAATTTCTATTGCTTTCATTGTTTTCATATTATAAGGTTTCAACATAAAAATATTATCGATTAGCTGCATATAGTAAGACCAAGAAGACAACTGAGAAAAAGACAACATTTTTAAGAGAATGGAAAAAATGACCACATTTGGAAAAAATGCCTAAATTTCAAAAATAGGCTAATTAAATATACTGTATCGTATATATTTCTGCCATTATTTATAAAATTTTGATATAGTGCAATAAAACTTTCAAATAACTAATATGAAAATAAATTAACGCTAATATTTTTTTCTTAAAACTTCTGAAAAGTTTCTGAACTTTTAATAAAAATATCTCACTTTTTGGAAAATGTTACTGTTTACATGAAAATTTTGAAGTCAATCAACCTGGTTTCATTGACATAATATACATATTTTTACTCGGCTTTCTTGAAAATTAGATTTAAAAAAATCAAATTTTTTATTTTTCGGTTCACTGTTATTTAGCATCTTTACGCAGGCGCGATGATATCGATCTTGACTGAGAGTAGCGTTGTAAAATGAAGAACACCAGATTCATGCCCTAGTCGACCGCCGGGGGTCGACCCGATTAGAACTTTGGCGAAAAGTCGGATCCAAATTATTTTGTTTTTACTCCTAGAAAGTTCAGACACTCAATATTTCAAATCATCTCAACATATATCCCCCTTAAGTTTCTCTAGAAAGTATTTCAAATTTATATTTTACCAAAAGGGGCAGTCAAAAACCTTTCCACTTACTCCTGATACGATGTTTTGTTCAAAAAGTATTGAAATGGAAATTTATGTTAGAAAACTTAATTCTGAAAAAACGTCTTTTTAGTTGTGTTAAAGAAGAGGTATAATTAATGTCCTGTTCAAGAAACAAGTTGTTTTTTCAAAATGAGAATTACATTGTTTTAATAATCGACTTTATTTGCGTTAAAAAAATTGGTTTAAAAGCAAATTTCTGAGTAGAAAATTATCAGAATAAAACTAAATTATTATACTTTTAATTATAGCGACCCTATTTCGATATTCGTTGCATACTAAATAC
>NC_046664.1:41495955-41504643 GCF_010883055.1 Belonocnema kinseyi
ATACAAGGTACCTGGCAAGGTGATATGCAAATTTCATCGATTTGTCGTATCTAAATCTAAATATGGGTATCGTGCAGTGAAAAGTTCTGATAAGAATGTATACGTGCAGCCGAGAAACACGTTAACTACTTAAAGTAGCGATCATAAGCTGAATTGTAACGCAAAGAAGATTATATAAAAGGTGTGATGTAGGTATAAGTAAAACATTTTCACAAAAAAGTTCGAAGGGAAAAAAGTTCCAAGTGAAAAAAGTTTATCCGAGGAACTAACAAGTTTGCCTCTTTCCAGATAGGATAATTAATTTAAGTTATAAGATGTTAAGTCTGACTTGAAAATGACTTGAATTATGAATGAATATTCAAAAATGCAATATCGCTAAAAGAATTAAATTATTTGTCTAATCAAAGAATTCAAGATGAACCTTCATATTTCAGAAGAGCAAGAGAAACAGCTGATTCTCTAGAAATACCAGACAAATAATGCTGATGCGTATTTGGTTAAAATTTGCAACAGTCTCGGAAATATATCTCACTCACTGTGAATTTTTCGTATTAAACTTCCATATCCACTTTCAACTATACATACGAATAAATATGTGTAATATTTATTATAATATCCAATTAAAAATCAGAATGGTTTCAAAGAGCTATACAAAAATTATGCAGGGTTGTCAATACAAATATTAGGAACAAATTCCGGCTGAAAGCCTTCTAAGATGGAAACGTTAAATTAATTTTTTTTAAATTTCGATCATATTATCGCTTGGAAATTCAGGTACATTAATCTTAAGGCCTTTAAAATTCTTTGAATTTTTAACTATTAAACGTTAAATTTAAACGCTCAACCATTTGTACGTATAAAATATAAACTTTTAGCAGTTTTAAAATGATCAATTAAAATTGAATCCCATTAAATTGCAAACTTGAATCTATTAAACTTGTATAAATTGAAACGGTTCACAGATTTCTGGATTAAAAAATATAAATCTACGATAAGTTTCAGCAATTTTAAGTTAGAGGCATTAAAAATTGCACCATAAATTTTTTTAACTGAACACTTTTTAAATTAGAAGTATAATGATTTTTGTTTCAAGTCGTTTTAAATTAGAAATTGTTTACTTGTTATTTTTACATCAAAATTCAACACTTTAACTGGCAAATTTAAATTTTTTAAATTAAATAGGTTTAAAATTGAATATTTTAGACTAAAACAATATTTGAATAAGATTTGAAACCGTACAAAAGCCTATATGAATCTATTAATTTGAAATTATCGTAAGATTAAAAATAGTTTATAAAGTTTCAATCGGAAGTTTAAATTTGTTTAAAATTTTTAATTCTTTAAATTGATATGTGCGCTTAAAAATGAAGAACTTAAATGGAAACATTTTAAAATAAAAGATTGTCCAAATAAGCATCTTAAACTGAATGATTTCACAATTAAAAATGTTAACAATTGAAATAAGCATTAATTAAAAGCTGGAATCGATTTTTTTTATTGCATTGTATTATGTGATATGAAATTTGTGACGTTTTAAGTGATTGGGTAGATATTTCTTTTGAAAAAATTTTTTAATTCTCCGCCGTAAAAATTGGGTTAAGGTTTCAGATTTCTAGTCTGACATATTTTTTTCTCATATATATCTTTTTTTGCAACAAAATAACAAAAAAAGGTTCTATGGGAACATTCAATGCTTATTTAAGTGGTACAGACATTGAAGAGTACTTGTATGCGAAAAAGAATGGTACGTTTTCAAAAATAAATTTTGTCGAATAAAACAACGCAAGTATACAACTTTTGCACAGTGGCGATCAAAATCTGGGGTTACCGAAGGTCTAGAAGAACTTATTTACAAAATTTTTAGTTTAATTGCGGAAGATAGTACAAAAGTGCAAAAACTAACCAAAAAAACTCGGCATAGCCAGTATACCCCTTTTGGACATCGAAGATTTTTGAAAATAATTTTTTTCTAGACCTTTGGAACCCTATCTTTGGATTGCTGACGGCAGAAAAGGTACGATTATATGGTTCTATACGAAAAATGACCGTCAATGTCCGTGGTTCGAATTTTTTTATTAACTTTTGCTCACTCAGAGCGGCAAAGCAGTTCGTTGGTGGTGGTGGGGCACTTTACCGGCCTTCCCTGACAAAGTACACTTTAACGTCCGCGGGAAATGTTCGCGCATGCGAGTTCCTTACTTCGACCCACGCACACTGTTCTGCGCGGTATTTTTTCCTTTAAACTAACATTAAGCAAAAACATTTCATGAGAAAACACGGAAATCATACTCTTATTACATCAAATATCGCCTGTACCGAGGCAGGGAAGTCCTTTTACGGTCTCGCGTGTTTGTCAAATCTCACTTACGCCCGGCTGTAAAAAGGCTACTTTCCTGCCTTGGTACACAATATACTATTGTTCTAGAGCTTTAGTCAACCCAGCTTTCGTTCACTGATCGCCAAAAGTGGCGGACCAAAATTGTTTCGTGGTTTTATTAGAAAATTTTAATTTGCTGAGAACTTACTATTCTATTTTCATAAAATTACTTTTTTAATGTCTGTACCATCTATATAAGAATACCATTTTTTAAGTGGAACCTTTGTTTTCTTCTTTATAAAAAACAATATATTTCTGGGTCTCAAAAACTTCCTTGTCATTTTCCAGTTTGCCGGTTAAGCGGCCAACCTTAACAATAAAATATCTGCTTTTAAACCAAATTATTGTTCTTAATAGCATTTTATTCTGAGTTTACTGGTGAGTATTTTGCCAAAAATGCCAAGAAAAAATCACGGTCAAAAAATAAATTCACTCTGATTATCCATTTCCTGGTCTCAAAAATTTTCCTGCAATAGGTCTAAATTAGGATCATATGCTACTAATAGGGAAGAGTTACTGCAACATATAGGCACTATTTTAGACGAAAGCGGACAAACCCCCTCACTTTCGACAATGGCAAAATGGTAAAGATTTAGATAATGATGACAACGGCTATGATTGTGGATATGCAAACACTCATTTTTCTGCGAGAATAAAAGGATTGCGTGTTGAGGAGAAGTGGACCGACGAAATACGAATTCATGAACGTTCGTCGAGCCAAATGTAGTTGGCCGAACGGCCAAATGAGTTTGTTTGTGTCTATTATTACACTCCAGCCACCCGTGAGCCATGTGAGCCACGAGGACTACGAGTCATGAGCTACAAACCCGTTGTAAATGTCTCAGTCACTCTAGAGAAAATTGCGTTAACGCCAAATTTACTTTCAGCAGTGCTCCAGTCATCGCTACTGCACCTACCTCTACAATCGAAATGCAAATTCCTCTTCCTACAGTTGTCAGAAATTTCACGTTTTATTTTCATACCAAGCTGCACTTTGGGGGTCCAAGCTGGGACTTTGGTATTTCGGTTTGACGTTTAACAACTAGTTAGTACTTTATTCTACTTGTTGTGCCAAATTTTAACAATTTGCCTACTTCCTATAGTTAGATACTTTCCCTGATTGCATAATGATAAGAAGATGCCAATAGTGGAACGTATAGGCATTCTCTCTGCAAAAGATATCAGGGTTGCTACTAAATCCAAGTTTCGAAATTCCCTTATCTTTCTCTGAACAACTTTTTATTTTCCCTGACCGCTATAATAAATTTTAGGTAAAAAAAATTATTTTGAACCAAAAAGAAACGAATGTGCAGTAAAATTATTAAATTTTCAACCAAAGAGACCAATTCTTAAACAAGAAGACCAACTTTATAACAAAAAATAGGAATTTCAATCAAAAAGTTGAGTTTTCAACTAAAAATGATCAATTTTGAACCAAAAATGGAATAATTACATTTTTAGTAAAAAAAAGATTTTCATTGAAATAGTTACATTTTCAACGAAAGATGAAACTACAACCAAAAAATATTGTAATTTTTAATCAAAAACCGTTGAATTAAACTAAAGAATACGGATTTTCAACAAAATACATACTTCAATGCTCAACAAAAACAGATTATTTTAAAACCGAAAAGAGAAATTTTAGACAAAAGAATTGAGTTTTCAGCGAAGAAAGATTTCTCACTGAATGAAGAAAAAAAATGTTGATAAATTGTTGAACAAATAATGTTCTACTCTAAAACTGTAATTTTATACCAAAATGTTTGAATTTTAAACCAAAGAAGCTCAATTTTCTACCAAAATAGATTAGATTTTATAAAAATAATGAATTTTCAGCTAGGTAGTTGAATTTTTATCCCAAAAAAATGGATTTTTTACCAAATAGTTCAATTTTCAATAAAATAATTTTCAGCTACAATGATAAATCTTCAACCAAAGAAGTAAATTTTTAACCAATTAGTTGAATTTCGACCAAAAAGATTAATTTTTTGCAAAAAATACGAATTATCAACTATAAAAGATAAATTTTCCATCACAGATGAATTTTTAATAAATCACATGAATTTTCGACCAAATAGTTGAGTTTAAATTCGAAAAGATACACTCAAAGTTAAAAACATGAATGAGTTTTAACCCAAAAATTAATTTTTAACAAATATTTCAATTTTCAAACAGAGATGAAATTTCTACAAAAAAGTATTTTCCAACAAAATTGTTTAATTTAAATTTAAAAAAAGGGATTTTCTAAAAACAGGTTGAATTTTCTAACGACAAATTAAATTTTCAAACAAACAAATAACTGTCTAACCAAAAAAATAAGTTTCAAGTAATAAGATTATTGATCAAAAAGATGAGTTGTCAACAAAATACATATATTTTCATCAAATACAATGAAACCCTGATAGTGTGCCGGTCAATTTTCGGAAGAAATATATCAGGGGGCCCTATATCAGAGTTTAACTGTTATTTCATTATCTGCAAAAGAAAATAATTTTAACCAAATAAATGACGACTCTTCTACCAAAAAAAAAACGAATCCCCAAACAGATAGTCAAATTTTCAATCAAACAAATGAATTTTCAACCAGATTATAAAATTTTTAATCACTAGAGGAATTCTAAAAAAAATCTAAAATAACAAAAATGTCAAACTTTACGTGCGTACGTCCAATGCAAGAAAATTTTTCTTCTCTAAATATGATTTCATTAAGGTTTCACGTTTATTTAATTAAGAGGATTAATATTATATGTTCGTTCTATAAGTTTATAAAATCTTAGTAAGATTCTGTGGAAGGGAGAGGAGGTTTGAAAAGGTGAAAAACGCCTCCAGTAATTTGTAGATGACTTTTAAACTTCAAATTTTCCTTGCCAGATTTCAAGCCCCTATAGCAATCCTGAGATATGATATTTTTAATTCGGAAAAGAGAATAAGTTGTTATGTTATTATTGAGGAACAGAAATAATATCGAAATTGAAGAACTTCTTGTCGCAGCTACTGGATGAAAAAGTTTATCGACTGTAAGACATTTTTTTGTGTTTTCCTAGAAGGTCCATTAAAATTTAACAATGCGCGTTGCTGTAATAAAATCAATTTAAGAAGATTGAAGAAGTTAACTAGCTTGACGTGGCAGCACAAGGAGCTGAAAAACGACGTTACATGTAAAATTCGCTTTGAATAATTCAGTTGACCTTTTATGAATATAAAACATAAGAATAAATGATTCCGCAGTATTAATGAATTCAGTTTTAGTCATTGGCTGTCAATTCACTCAAATGTTGAATCCTCCTCAATTCCAAATAGCGGAATTTAAAAGTACAGATTTAGGGATAACACGAATTTCATATCCTTTCCATATTTTTTCCATGCGTTATACCATTCAATAGGGAATTTTTATATTTAATGTAGTAACTTCAGCTGAACTAGAATTATAATTAATAATGAAAAATCAAGGGAGTGTCAACTGCTAATTCAATATAGCAGGCGATGGCAGGAGGTAAACAACTCATGGACTACATAACCTGAAAATTGCGATGAGAAGTGTTTTTTCTTTTATAGAAATATATACAATCTGCATATCAAAATTTTCAAGCGGTAACTTCAGAAGTATAAGCAAATTTTTTTAGTTTATCATATCTGGAAAGAATCATGGGATTTGCAATGCTTTTAAAGTAATTAATTTACTATTTTTTTGGTGCTTATTTTACTTCTAAACATTCTGTTAGTTCAACATTAAAAAATGTAATAGTTTTACATGTAAAGTATAAACCACTATTGAGTAGATGACATAATCCCAAAATTATCCGTAACTTTTTCTATCTTTAAAACGATTAGCATTGCAAATGATATTCAAATTTCGCCTAAACAAGAAAGCTGTTTTAAATTTCCTTG
The DNA here is from genome assembly GCF_010883055.1 of Belonocnema kinseyi. Taxonomy (NCBI): domain Eukaryota; kingdom Metazoa; phylum Arthropoda; class Insecta; order Hymenoptera; family Cynipidae; genus Belonocnema; species Belonocnema kinseyi. The sequence goes on from NC_046664.1 coordinate 41,502,221, forward strand.
TTCACAGTCATTTCCCAATAAATGTTTCCTTTAACTTTATCATAAATGGATTATAAGCGGAACAAATAGTTTTTTATATTCCCAGACCCAGGATTATAATTTTCAAATATCATTTTTTGTGATCTGTAAAAATATTTAAACTATTAAAACCTTCATCCAATTACATACCTGACAATCTGACCTTTCAAATGAACGAAATTTGTTTTCACAATTCTATTTTATCTACAAATATTCTCTTAAGTAATGTTCGAAACAATGAATTATAAGGTTATTTTGTAATCTATAATATGTGATACAAACAAATAAACATTTTAGCATTCTTCCTATTTTACAAATCCACAAGTAAAAAATTTCGTTTATTTAAACGTTCAGAACTTCAACCATATCATCCAATTTCCCATGGAAGATTTAAATTTCTTGAATTGACTCTAAACCTCACACCTATCACCAGAGCGGCGCCATTAGTTATCAACACTGCTCCCCATCCAAAAAAGTAGTAACTATTACAAAGAAATCATTAAAAAATCAATAAATTTTGACTAAAAGTGGTCATCTTTCATTCATCTAGTGGTGCGTGAAATCATTATTAATTTTCAGTTTTCAAAGTAAAACTTTACTTAAGATATATCTATAACTTTCATCTATCACATCCACAAAGAAAATATAAATATTAGTTTGATATAATTAATCCTTTCAAACAAACATTGCGTAAATAAATGTGTTACTTAAAACTCGAAAAGATTCGTAAGAGTTTTGTGATCCCTTCCCCACTCTTCTTGAGTAAAATTCTACATTTTTTATTCAATAAATACATAAATTTTACTGTAAACGAGATTTTTTAATATTTAGAACATTTCCAGTGATTAGGAACGTTTTCAAAAGATTTAAAAGGATTAAGGTATTTTAAAGCACTAAAAAGGATTTCGAAGAACTACTAGGATGTCCACCTGTCCACCCAATGGATGATTTCAAATTCTCAGCGATTTCCTGCTTTTATTCCGGTCAATTGAGATTTTCTTCCGGTCAATTTACAGGATTTTTTAAAGATTAGAACGATTTAAAACGATTTTTAAAGATTTCAAGATATTTCTAATAATTGATTTCGGTTTCGGAAATTTCTGATTTGGAAAAGGGAATTTTGGGAAAGAATTTTAATTGTGAATTTAAACTGGAATTTTGCATGAAATTCCCTTCTGCCAAATCAGAATTACAATTATTTTCCAAAATTCCTTGTTTTATGTCAAAAATTCTCTGTTCCAAGCAAAATAATAATTCTTTACGAAAAATTCCCTATCCTAAAGTCTAAATTATAATTCTTTACGGAAATACCCTGTTCTAAATTGAAAATTATAAATCTTTACGGAAATTCCCTGTTCTGAAGTCAAAATTCTAATTGTCCAAAGAAATTCTTTGTCTTAAAGCTAAAATTAAAATTTTTTACTGAAGTTTCGTGCTCCCAGTTACAATAACATTTATTTGCAAAAATTTCTTGTTGAGTCGGAACTTGCAAAATCTGACGAATTCTAACCTGGAATTGGGATTTTTTATAAGAGGAAATTATAATTATTTACGAAATTCAAAGTTTTATCTCAGAGTTAAAATTCTTTTAGAGAATTCCCTGTAAAAAATTCAAATTCTTTGCGGAAATTGATTGTACTAAAATCAAAATTATTTACAAAATTTCCTGTGCCAATTGTCAAAATTATATTTCTTTACGAAAATTCCCTGTCTCAAGCTCAAAATTATCATTCTTTACGGAAACTCCAAGTTCTACCTAAAAATTAAAATTATTTTTGAGAATTCCCCGTCCTAAAGTAAAAATACTAATTCTTTAGGATTCCCTGTCCCAAAGTTAAAATTGTAATTCTCTATGGGAATTTTCGGTCACAACTATCAAAATTAGACTTTTTTTACTGAAATTCTCTGCCCCAAACTCAAAATTATAATCGTATAAAAATTCCCTGCACCAAAGTAAAAATTAGAATTTCTTTCGCCCCTTAACGAAATTTCCTGTTCTTAAGTGATCTTCTAACTCAATTGTATCATACTTTTAGAAAATTCCCTGCACGAATATGATTAATATTCTACCATAAAAATGATTTTTATCAAAATACAGGAATTTTTAACCAAATAGTTAAAGTTTCAACTGAAGAAGATAAATTTTCAATTAAACGTGGAATAGTTCTATATTCATATATAAAAAAATAAAATAATTTTCAAAAAAACATCTCAATGTTAGAAAAAAAGGTTCTTAACCCTTAAAAGGCCAAAATGCCACTACCGAGACACTGCTTTTCAACGGCCAATAACTAAGACTATTAGACACTAGAAAAAATTGAGACACATATATTTTTATTGCTTAAGATCTCCTCTTTCCGACGGTGCCGATGAAATTCCTCAAAAAATTTATTTATTATCCCAAA
>NC_046664.1:41504743-41505968 GCF_010883055.1 Belonocnema kinseyi
ATTTTCAAAATGGCGTCTTAATGGCAAAATTTTTGTGAAAACATTCATGAATTTTTTTACAATAAACGATGCGCTTTTCGGAAAAATCATCAGGAATAAAAATTTCTTGTAATCAGCCAAGGAATACGCTTGAATTTTTTCGAAGCGTTTTGAGCAAAATTTTGGATTTTGGATATGAACAACTTTTGCAAAATTCAAAATTTTGCTCAAAACGCTCCGGAAAAATTCAGGCGTATTTCTCGGCTGATTACAAGAACTTTTTATTCTTGACAAATTTTCCGAAAAGCGCATAGTTTTTCAATAAAAAATTTTCATAGTTCTAAACATCGTGTAAGAGTAAAATGATTCACGAATATCTATCGTCCGTCTGCCGCAAACAAAGTACGTTGCCCAACTATCACCAACGTGGAGGTCGCCGAATATCGATAGTCTCTTTTTTTTTAAGGGATTTTATATATTTTTTTTACATTTTTTTAATTTTCTTTTTATGGAGAATTTTTTAAATTTCAGATTTCAATCCGTTGTAATCATTTTGATCCTGCTGTTTCAGAATGTAATTTTGAGAAACAATGTAAGCAGCAATACATGTTGCAATCAATGCAAAATCTAGTAGTCCTCTGGCGACATTGTTCATTATTACATAATGCTCTTGTTCGTGATTCGTATCTGTGAGTTTCGAAATCACCTAGTTTTGATTGCGACAAATATTTCCTGCTGATTTCTTTACAGAAATTTCCAGGGCAAACTTTTTCTTCGTTACTCATTGAAAAAACGTGATTTGGTTCCAATTGTTTTTGAGATGCTGTGTAGTTATGGAAAACAGATCTATATGATTCAATCGGTCTGGGAAATTCCGATCCCGAATTCTCGTCATCTGATGAATCATCTCCATCAGAGCCAGAGTTATCTGGATTAGGTATGATGATACGTTCATCACTTTCATGGGAATCCCATTCCGATTCGGAGTTTGTTGCAATTTTAAAGGCTTTACGCTTTGGCATTTTTTTTTGCTGGGTGTACTCGAAAATTCCCAGGATGACCTTGGCTGATTACAAGAACTTTTTATTCTTGATGATTTTTCCGAAAAGCGCATCTTTTATTGTAAAAAAATTCATGAATGTCTTCACAAAAATTTTGCCATTAAGACGTCATTTTGAAAATACTAAAACGAAAAATCGATCTTTGAACCATGGATTCTCAAAGTTTAGACATTTATTCCACCCGT
>NC_046664.1:41506068-41513948 GCF_010883055.1 Belonocnema kinseyi
TATATGTGTCTCAATTTTTTCTAGTGTCGAATAGTCTTAGTTATTGGCCGTTGAAAAGCAGTGTACCGGTAGTGGCGTTTTGGCCGTTTAAGGGTTAAACTAAAATGATAAATCATCAACTAAAAAAGATGAACTCTCAATCAAACAGTTGTTATTTTAAACCAAAAAATATGCGTTTTCTACTAAAATGGATTAATTTTGTATCAAAAAGGATGATTTTTTAAACAAAATTGTTCAATTTTCAACAAAATAATAAAACTAACTCAACTTCAGTTTATGGAACATTGCCTTACACTATTTTCTGACATTCCTCGACTTTTCCTGATCAGTTTGAAATTTCCTGATTTTCTGGAATTTCCTGACCTGTTACCTACCCAGTTTAATATGAGTGCAGCATTTTAATGTAACATTGTTGCATATTTCCAAGTAACATTGATCGGCGGACATTCCCTATCTGCCGCAACATTGTACGACAATGTTGCCGATATTGTCATGCAACATTGCAATATAAAAAATCCCATTTCTAAAACACGAAAAAAAGCGGATAACGAAATGCAAACAATTCGAAATTAAACTAACATAACACCTTACGTCAGTACCAAATTCGCATTGCTAAAACTTTCTATTAACGACGCGCATTTTATCAATCATATGTTTCCTTTTGAAACTAGAACACACCCTTGAAATTGAATCCAAGTGTTTTATAATACTCTGTATAATGTTTTACAAGAAAAGAGCAAACATATAAATCTATTTTTTTTCATTATAGAAATGTTCTGTTCTCATTTCTTTTCATATTTATAAAACAATAAATAATACTCCTTTCATCATATGCACATCATTCAACCGCCCTGACCTAACCTAACTCCACTCTTCGCATGCGCCGATCTCGTGGATCGAGTTGACAGAAAAATATAAATTATTCACCATAGGATACTCCATATTTGAAAAAGAAATTCGCATTTTCTTTGGCGATTTGTGTGTGTTCATAAACAACTTTAAATACAATTAATTTATACATAATGATTTTCAAATAACTGAACATTTTCACGAATATAGGGGTGGGTCAACTCTTGTTTTCTAACAGGTGTATATGCAAAAAAAATCAATATATTTACTAAATATAAGGTAGAGCAAACATACGAACCCCAACAAAATGAATGCTAAATCATCTTAAACACTTATCCATTCTTGAATTGAAACAATAAGATAAACTGAGTCATTTTCCTCAAAAAATCACCTAAGTCGACTCAAGGTTAGGCACAAAATTGACGAAAAAATGTCTCAAAATCCCTTGATACAAACCAAAAAGGATGTGTTATTCTTTTTAAAATTTGTTACAATCTGAGACATGTGTTTTTATATTTTTAAAAACACATTTTCAAAAGTTTCTTTGGCAATTTCATGCCAAAACCAAAAGTCGACTTTTTTTAGAAAACAACTCAATTTACACTATAAAATCAATGTTTTCTGTCAATTTCAGCTACACAAACAAATACCTTCCAATTATCCAAATTTTAAATTTCTTAGTTACTCAAAACACAATTGAAAAAAACAACCTCTGAAAGAGAAATATTTTTTGCGAACAAATTTTAGAGCACATAGGCAAAAGATGGCGAGGGTGAACAGCGCAGAATTGAGTCAAGAAGAATAAGCAGCAGATAGAGACAGTGATGGTTGAAAGGGTTGAAAGCACCAATGAGGTTAAAACCCTACACAACAGTTTTCCTATAATTGAGGCTTAACCTGAAAGAAAACCATCAAGGTCTTCACATTAGGAAATGCAGATTCTTCTACGACACGGATGCCCACTAACTGTTGACAATTGACAAGAAGATGGAAAAAAAACTGGCAAAAGAAGCGTGACTCGTCGGGTCGACAGGTCGATAGCAATGGCGCCGCAGCCCTACGTGGAGAAAATCAATCCATAACACCTTGCCATCAATTCTCCACATTTCAGCACTAATCTTCCCTATATGAGAAAATATTAAGATTTTCTTCCTCTCTTATCGATTAGCAATAAGTATAATCTTATGAAAGTAGGAACGTAAAGGGGATGTGTGAATCTACTGCAGGGTTGGGCATGTCTACACGAAAAGGGGCAAGTCGTTTTTCAGTTTCCGGGACATTTGTGACCAAAATTTGGGATTTTATGGGTTAGTTACTGAAGGGCGGAAAGAAAATACTTCCTCCGGTGATGGAGACGAGTACAAATACATTATATATACATAAAAATATGCACACTAAAAAACTGATTTGAGAGGATTTTCTAATCATAAGATCCTGTAACCTCTTCATCAGGGACAAAGTTCTACAATATTGTGATGAAGGAGATGAATTCAAGCAAATTAAGGTGTTCTCAAGCAATTATACATTATTATTTTTATCAACAGTCATCTATTTTCTTCGTTCGAGAAGTTCCTTCAACAAATGATTGTTATCTCCTCTAATTTCACTATTGTTTATTATTATATTACTGGCATCATGACTAACACCGTGTTCTAAATAAATTAGGAATATGAAGGCAAGTATTTCGTATAATCAACTCAATTTGATCTTGATCAAATAATTAGATTCTCGCTGATCCCCAAATCTTACACACTTCATTAGAGTTGGGTTAAGCCAAACAAGATAATCATATTTCGTAGAAATATATAGAAAAATAAAACGAATATAATACGGTAGACTTAAACTATACAGAATTTATCACTAATATGGGATTTCCAGAGTTCCATATGTGAAGGCATGAGGGTTTTTTGACGTTTAGAAGGGTCTAGTTTTTAAACTCAGAAGTATTAAAAGATAAATCCTAGCAATAACTACCAAATCGGTTCTTTTCTCGCGCTGTCCTCCTTTTTAATTTACTTTTCTATGAAATAGAATATTTAGAGTTGTAAGAAGAACCCAGCCCTGATCTGCTGTCAGTTGCACGAGTACCTGCCATACCGACAGAGACGAGGGAAAGAGAAAGAAGCTCTCTGGGTCGAAGAAAAGAGGTAGTAAAAAAACAATAAAGCTTGCGTGGCTGCAAAAGAAAATGAGGAAAAGCGAGAATGAGAAAAGGGGAAGGAAGGTTTAGTGCTTACTTTTGATGACACGTTCCGTCGTGGAGAGTTTCGGGGAATTATTCGAGGACATGCTGGCACAGGTGGATGGGTCGTCGTTGACGGAAGGCGTCGTGCTCTGTCGCACTTTCGCCGAGTATGTCACTTTATCACTGTCGCACACAAGGGTCGTGGAGGACGGTGGAAAAAGGAGACACCTTCTCGGGGGAGGGCGGTGTTTCCTTTTGCACTAGGATATCACACGTATCAGACCCGCAGACGACGGTCCGGATTATCGCTTCACAGTGCTGCACATCAGGGACCGCGGGATACTCTCGGCTCTTCGGGAAAACAACACCCTCCTCCTCCTCCTCCTCCACAACCTCCACCGCCGCCGTCGATGCCGCCGTTGATCACTTCCTTCCTCGTTCGCGGTCTCGCTGTCTTTTCCACCGTCTGTACTCACTCTTTTATCCAAGTTCCGAGATGTGTCTTCCCTGTCGTGCGCAGGGAACACTCGCGAGTGGCGAGTGCTGTTTTTGCTGAGGACTGTTCAACTGAGCCCACGAGCTGTCTGGGACTCTGGGCTAGTTGAGCACGTTGTACGATGAAAGCACTGTGTTACGGTCGGAGTTAAACACTACGAGGCAGCGCGACACTACGGGACGAGACCACGCCGCTAAATTCTACTTTCCTAAAATCCGCTGCTTTGCAACTTTGCAGTTTGCAGCGACTGACTGCGGAGTGCGGTCTATGATGCGCATGTCCAGTCGCGCATTCGAGGGTTCTGTAGCCAGTTTACTGTGACGTCATGCCCCGTTGGTAAGGTCAATTCCTAACAAAGAAAAATCCTGCTCTGATCAAGTAAATATTATTTAGATAGGTAATTTGACAGAAGTATTTTTTTAAACGTAAAAACCATGTTTTTATTGATTTTTTTTTCAAACCCAGAAGTTATTTTGACAGTTGTATACTTATATTTATACATGGAAAACTTTATGTCACAAATTTGAGGTTAAGTTGCCTTGCGCATTGCTCAGGGCTCAGGCCATTTATTGTGTTTTGAGAGATATAGTCGTCGCAGATTGACGATAAAGAGATATAAAATAGCAAAAATAATTTCTGCACTTGAGGAAAAATATGTGAGTAATGTTTACTTGACCGCGAGAAGGTATTTCTCTGGTAAGGATTGATTTTACCGACGGCACATGTCCATGCGTCACACTAAAATTTAAATTTAGGGCTGGGGGCGACATCTAGGTCCCGGAAGGAAATTTTGTTTACAGAACTTTAAACTTTTTCTTTTAAATTTTCATGCATATCGCATCAAATTTTTTTTGAATATACAAAAAACAAATGCTTTGTTTTTATTATATTCAGAGAATATAAGACAACAATTTTTCGTTAATTTTATTCAGACTCGTAAATATTAGAAGTGAAAGATTGGCTTTCCCGAGTTTTTGGCGTTAATTGTGATCTACGTTTGCGGTTTTTCTACTAATACGAATTGTTTATAATACAAAAAAACTACTTGGTTATTCAAAGAATCCTTTAATTTTTATAACTTTTAAAACTTTTTTCTCAGAGTAGTGCCAGAAGGTTGCGGGATCCTCTCTAAAAGAAGGTAGTTAAAAGCAATAATAAATTGTATAAACAATTGTGTTTATCATCTTCAATCAATGATTGCTTCACTCTACTATCGGCGAGAAAATTCGAGTCCTTTGGCTTTGACGTTTAATGAGTGAGTGAAGAAAAAATGGTAGGTTAATGAAAGAGTTATCATTTTAAAGGTGCAAATGTTGTACGTTAATGAGCCGAAAAGAAATATTCCAAAAAATTATTTGTAGCTTACAGATCTGAAAATCTGATGAAAAGTAAGGAAATTGGATAGATTTTTAAAAAAGGGAACTTTGAAGCATAGTTTTTTTATTGAATAAATAATAGGAAAAATCTGAAAAAAATCATGGTGGTACAGTAAACATTTCTGAACAGCTTGCCGTCGAAAAATTTGCAAAATATAAATAATTGTTCCTTTTTTGTGAATAAATATGCGACCGCACTATCTTCAGTTCTAATGAATATAATGAAGTGATTTAAATTGGAGGTACTTAGTTGAACTATATGTAATAATTTACAATTTGAAGGAAGTATGTGCTTCATGTTGTCTTCGTACAAATTGCGATATTTTAAGTCATTTTTTTATATACGAAAGCAAGTGCGAGAGCCCAGCGTGGTGCCGTTTTTTCAGGGGATCGTCTTTGGTTTTTCTCAGCCTGACCTGCCCTACTTGTGCCACCGAGCCTCGCTCTGGCCTTCAAATCCTTTCCCTGTGTTGAGGAAAACCGAGGCCGATCCACTGAAAAAACGGCACCATGCTGGGCTTTCGCGCTTGCTTTCCTATATAAAAAAAATGACTTCAAATATTGCAATTTGTACGAAGACAAAAAGAAGAACATACTTCCTTCAAATTGTAAATTATTACAGATATTTCAACTAACTACCTCCAATTTAAATCATTTAATTATCTTCATTAGGACTGAAGATAGTGCGGTCGCATATTTATTCACAAAAAACGAACAATTATTTATATTTTGCAAAATTTTCAACAGCAACCTGTTCGGAAATGTTTAATGTACCACCATGATTTTTTTCAGATTTTTCCTATTATGTTTTCAATGAAAAACTATGCTTCAAAGTTCACTGTTTTTAAAAGCTATCAAATTTCCTTACTTTTCATTAGATTTTCAAATCTGTAAGCTACAAATAATTTTTTGCAGTATTACTTTTCGGCTCATTAACGTACAACATTTGCACCTTTAAAATGATACCTCTTTCATTAACCTACCATTTTTTCTTCACTCACTCATTAAACGTCAAAGCCAAAGGACTCGAATTTTCTCGCCGATAGTAATTGAAAAGTTTCGACAAAACTGAAAATCTGAGAAAAGACTGAAACTTTCAAGCATATTTTTATTTTATTATCTCCTCTATCCAACTGAAAAGTTGAAAATAAGTTGAAATATTGAGGAAAACCGTGAATTTCTAACTCTGTTCTGAGACATAATTACTAAAAACAATAATATATTATATAAAGGATTTTCTATAAATATCCAATTATAATTAAAAAGTCGTATTTCATGCATTATAAACCATTTTAAATTTAAAAACTGTAAAACAATTAAAAATATCGTCAAAAACTCGCGAAACCCAAATGTTCCCTTATGGGGTTTTTTGGGACCCTATAAAGCAGACTTATGGGGGTGTTATTTAAAATAGAAGTTTTAATTCGTCTTCTATGGCTAATTGTCAAGAGAAACTTTGAGTATCAACACGATTCACCCAATTTTGACGATTCTGAATAAAATGTATAAAAACGTCTTTTTTTCTTATGGGAAATACGTTTCAAATTTCCTGGGGCTTGCAGAATCAAAATCAAGCACATGTCAATGAATGTACATATTTTTTAAATGTAAGGTTCTCTTATTGAAATTAAAGATGAAAAATACCGCCACACTTAGTTGCACGGTTTAAAAACTTGAAATAAATTCTTTTAAAGTGTCAGAAGTGAAAAATATGTATAATTAACTCATAATAAAGTTTGATCCGGATAATAATTTTTGAGTTCTACAAGAGTTCTCAACAGATTCTTGTAGAATTATTATTATTTATCATAGATGCAGTAAAAAGTAATATTATATAATAATAATATTATATATTTTTGTTCAGATAAAAAATACAGAATATCTTTTTGACTATATGAGAAATTAATTTAATTTCTTTGATTCCTTTTAAAACAATTGCTGCACAGAAAAAATTAGAATTATAATAAACTAAAAATTTCCAAGTATTTTAAGTAGTAACGGCCGTTCAAAGACAGACGATCGCCATGGCTACAAACCAGAATTTACTATTCCAGGAGGCAATTCTTATTAAATTTGAGTTTTTAAAAGTTTTGAATGTTTTTAGAATTCAAGAGCGTAAAAAGTCGCAACAAACTTATGAATCAATATTTTTTTCAGCCTATTTTTTAAAAACAACATAAAAAGTGCATTTTTAAGAAAAATATTGTTTTTCCTAGATCATAACAGATATATTTAAAATCAACAATCTAATATGTATTGAAATATCATCTCAAACTTACTAACCTAAAAAATAATTGTTAACGCAGAACTTGTATAACAATATTATAAATAATTTAATTTAAAAAATATAACATTTTTATTTTTTTTTCTCAGAAAAAATGTAATACTTCTCGTCAGAAATCGGGATTTCGAAATAAAAATTCAACGGTATATAATATATATTCTGATGTTAAGATATCAATTTTGGTGAATTATCCAAAATATTTTTCTTGCTTTTCTTTGCTTTATTTTATACGGTAGCTACTAAAGATACACATTTTTTGATTGATATTAATTTTATATTTTTATTTAAAAATTGCACGTGAGGAAAAGAAGAATAAATGCACGCCACGCGCGCGTGTTTGTTTTTTAGTGTCAGAAAAAGTCAAACATTACTATTATATATACATTTTACGAAAGAAGAAAACATCTAATTAACAATTTAATCTCAATGGCATCTTTACAAAAATACGTAACGGATGTAGTCGCCTTAGAGAACCAAATCAAATATCTGAATGATTGTGCCGAGATTAATGATAAACGTGATTTCGTTGCTGCTCGAAGAATACAGGTTAAAAATTATTAATTATAAATGATAAAATTCTAGATGTTCAAACATTTTCTTAAGGAGTATTTACATATTACATTATATTATTTTCGACCTTTTTAACACCCCTCTCCCATGTTACAGACCATAACCTTTGCTTTCGACCCC
>NC_046664.1:41513958-41526460 GCF_010883055.1 Belonocnema kinseyi
TTACATAACATTTTTTGTATTATATTTACTAAACACAAGTAGACGCCTTATAAATAAAAAAAGGTTTTTTAAGATGGATTGCTGTAATAGAAATAAATAAATTTTTTTTTGTTACCCTGATTGCTTGTTAAATAATTATTTTATTCGCACATCTATTGAAATTACTTACAAGAAAAGAAGTACAGTGGAACCCCGATAACGTGCGGGTTTTGGGGCACACTCCGCGCAGCTCCTTTTACTCCTAATTGCGGAGCGGCATCAATTATCGGAAGAACTATGTCGGGGAGCCCAATTTCAGAGTTTCACTGTATTATCCGGTTTTTTAAAACTTATATAAATATAAATTTTATAAGATTCTTGGAAACATTAGACAAGATTTTTGAATATTTTAGATGTTTTAAAACATAATCAAGATTTAAAAAAATGTATTTTACATTATTTTACGAAATATTAGGAAAAATTTGAGCCTTTTAAAAAAATATTTAGGATTGTTAGAAGTTTAAAAGAAATAAAAAATATTTTATACATTTTTGGAAATGCTTCAAAGTTTTAAAATATTTCTAATCTATTTACAACCACTTAAATCCCTTAACATATTTTTAGCTAAATCGATTTTTTCTTGCAATTTTTAAAAATGATTAAAAATGTAAAAAATTTCCTTAAAAATCTTCAAAATTCTTTTAAAGATTCTAAAGTTTTTGTATGAAATCTTTAAAAAAATCGACATTTTTAAAAATCTTTTACAGTTCCAAATTCTTTCTCAATTTCTTCAAATCTTATAAATATTTCTTGAATTTACCCTTTTTATTTTTTCAATCTTACAAATTGAAAGATTTTTCTTTAAAATCTTCTACTCTTTTTCGAAATTTAAGGAAATCTTGTGAAATGTTTTAATATCTTTTTCAATTTTCTCTTGAAGGTATTTTTTCAAAATAAAAAATCAGAGAAAATTTTCTCATAAATCTGATGAAAATTCTTGTTTTAATCCTTTCAAAACCTTTAAACCTTAGAATTTTTTTAATTTTTTCGCAGAGTTTTTCTTTCAATTCTTTTACATTTATTTCAAAATTTTAGGAAATAATTTTAAATGTTCTGTCATTTTCGCATGAATCTTTACCTAACAATTTTTTCACACATTTCGAAATCTTCAAAACTTAAAATTATTCTTTTATAATTAAACCTAAATCATTTAAAATGTTCACAGGCACCTTTTTAAAAATTCAGCCCGTGCACTGTTAGAAAAATCTGTACGAGGTTTAATATACATGAGTGTGAAGTAAATATGCACTACCGCTACTGAAATGTAACATAAATTGGTGTAGTGAATTTCTCAGTGGGCACAAAATTTGGCGATGTCTTCACGATATCGTTACGACATCTTTACGACAACTTTACGACATCCTATGTCCATGTCGTTTCGCTGTCTTTACGATGTCGTAAAGACATCGTCAGATCATGCGACTTATTTACGATATCGTAAAGACACCTTAACGACATGGACACAGGATGTCGTAAAGTTATCGTAAAGATGTCATAACGATGTCGTAAAAACGTCGCCAAAGGCCAAACTTTGTACCCACTGGGTTAACATACATTTGTATTAAATTTAATATACAGGTCAGTATAGCGATGTACGTGAAAACTCGACGTGCTTTAATTACTTTAAATTTTGTCAAATATTCTCAATTAAATTAATAATCTAGAATTTGTCGACTGAATTGTTATTTATTATGAAAGTGCAGTGTACGGATAAAACTTTTTCCTAATTTCGCTCTAAAAAAAACCCAAATTTAAGGCGAAGAAAGTTAATTGTAGGTTAGGTCTGTTATTTATTTGCTTAATTGAACTTTTTTACTGGAAATCCAATTTTATTTCTGGTTAACAGGAAGAAGGTATTATGTTTTATTATTTACAATCGAAAATTACTGCTAAACTTATTTTGAATTTGTGAAAAATGGAATTATCTGATTTTTCTTGTAAGTGATTAACATGAGTGTATATGAAATTTATTAAAGTCGCCCTTAATGGCGATTTCATATGCTTGATATATTAATTTTTATACACATGTGTATATTAAATATAATACTATTTTTAACAGTGTGGTATACACACTATAGTTTATTAACGAGGTATACACCGCTGGGTTAGGTGCACCCGGAAAACTTTAACAGTTAATATCTTTGTCCCTAATTGAACGATTTAGACTTTTTTATAATAGATTTTGTAGAGAAAATCCTCAGGAGTTAAATGGCGCTAGTTTAAAAATGGTGAATATAAGAAAACATATACATACTTCCAAATAAACAAAGGTATCTGTTAACAATTTTCGAAAAAATCATTTTTTTTCCTACAAAGCCGTTGTGTACACAAAAATAAAGATAAATAGGCTTAAATACCGATTAGTGGAAAGCTAAAGGTCTGAGCTTCAAAGCTGTGTTATCGGTTTATCCATATATTCCGAAAACCATATTTATTCAGTGATACGAAAATGGCAAATTTTCGATGCTGCCCGCATAAATCATGGTACGAAAATACTCCATTTATGGTCAAGAATGAAATTTTACTTACCTTAACGTTTGTGATTATCTTCCAACATGATAAAAATATGGTTATTAAATTAATAGAGTTATTTAAAAAGTTTAAATGTTTTAAAAAATATTACATTTTTCGTAATTTGCGGTAAAATGATATATACAATTTAAAACTTTTCCAATATTATTTTCTATTCAGAATCATTAAGTTTCGGTATCTTCCCTTTCTTCAGCATCTGTCTCTGAATTATTTGGGTTGCGTTCGTGCTCGTCGTCGCCAGTGTGCGGTGCTATGTTCCACAGTTGTGGCATAGAGAACTTCTAGGTCCTGGGCACGGAGAAGTTTCGCACGTGTCAACATTTCTCATCAAGTATCTGCACAAATGAATAATTTTGACTAACACTTTGAACTAATAATGAATATCTTAGCGTAGTAAGAGGCACGTGAGTTTAAATCAGTTAACACAGTCACACTTTTTACTCTCAACACACGCTTTGAGCATCAAAAAATACACTCTGGGGGTATTATACCCAAAGGGAAACGACAGATCGTTTAAAAATCGCGCTGGGTCAGCGTAACCCATGGTGTATACCACGGGTTAATCTCCGAATCTTTCAAAATTATTGAAAAGCTTCTCATTTTTTTTTTCGAATTCTTCAAAATATGTTTTTTCCATAATTTAATTTTACATATCTCTCTGAAAACTTAAAAAAGTTGAGAAATTATAGTGTGTGGCAAAATTCTATTAATAGTATTATTTCCCAAGATTAAATATTCATTTAGAATTTAAATGTTCTCTTATATCAATGATGTTTAGAAACATTCAGGAATAAATTGTATAATAAAGTAAAATTATTTAGTTGGAAATTGTGATAAACGAAATTTATTGCACAGGAAATTCATAAATCTTTATTGATAGATAAACAACCTGAAAACAGTCACTGAAAGTTAGATTCACACAGTGTCGCAATCAATCAGGTTTTAACCAACAAGGTGTTCGATATTTTAGAGATATTTAGTAACATCGCTATTTTAGGCATTTCAAAATTTTACGCACTCCAAAAATACTCATCCCCCCATATAGCAGACCGTGAACGTTCCCTTATATATAGGCTTGGTATCGTGGAATTATTACTAGAAATCATATAAGAAATCTTAACATCATGGCGTTAATAATTCAACGCAATTGGCGAGGATATCGATGCAGAATTTATGCAAAGAACTACTTAATACAAAGAGTTAATGAAATGTGGATTCTTCATTATAACCGCTCAGCAGTGTTGATTCAGGCAATCTGGCGAGGCTACTGGACGAGAAAAAATCACTTGAACATGCGAAAAGTTAAAGAATGGTGTCAAACTGTGAAAGACAAAAACGGTGAAATTTTACAATCCATGAGAAAGTAAGTTTATTTTGATTTCATTATATATTTAAAAATGTCTTTCTTGAATAATGATTGTGTTTGTTTTTTAGTTTCAGACAATCAAAGATAACAAATATTGAAAACACGAAAGAACAGGAATCATTTCTTTGGATTCTATTTATTTTGTTTAAAGTAAATATATATTTATAAGAAATTTTCCAGACATGCATGATACCAGTAGACTTATTTAAAGACGTCATCGGGGTGGCCACATTTTTTTTAATTCTCTGACTTTCTCCTGACTTTTCCTGGACTAATTTTTCATTTTCCTTGGCTATTAATATTTAAAGATCATAACTCTAATCTTATAACATTTTTTATATAGAATTTTTCATAAATCGAAGAAAACAAATTCCAAGTTTGAATTTATAAATTTTTCAATTATTATCATAAGGGGTGCCGCAGACTAATTTACTTGAAAAAGTGACCTATTTAAACCACAAAAGTGACCAAAACTGATTAGTTTCAAAAATTCAATAGCATATAATTTCTAGCATCAATAATTAATATGACACGTGTCACAGAAATGACTGAAGTTAAATTTGGTTGAATCTAAAATTTCCCGCTGTCAAAGTTTGCATGTTATTTGGCGACAGTTTATCCTACGATCGAATAAAAGCTGTCGTCTGCTACGGCCTCCTTAGCAGCAATGGGAAAACGGCAAATTATGAGTGAACTCGAGCTATGATTCGGGACACTAGATTTAAAAGAACACAGAAAAAAAATTTTTAATTTCTTGCGGATAAGACTAACAACGGTAAAAAAATTTAACATATTGCGGTGAAAAATTCACTGAGGTTAGGAGAATAATTCTGATCTCGTCTACTGCGTCACGCTCAAGTGAGCAAATTTCATTAAAACATGTAGAATCAGCAACAGAAAAATGAAAAAGAATTGTTCTTACTGATATAGTATCTCCTCCGAAACAAATTACGTTATTGTAGACGAATTAGAACTTACTTACAATACCATTTAGCAAAAAGCGCAAAAACAACTGACAGATGGGAATCCCCATTTCTCTCCAGTTAACCCTTAAATGACACTGGGGGTCCATTGGACCCCAGACCATTTTTCAACGAATATAAAAATTCGTAAATTCCATTAATTTTTCATTGTTTTTGAAAGTGTTGAAAATAAAATTTAAGTTACTATACCGATTGATTCTTTACAAGAGATGTTAAAGAATACCCAAAAAAAACATCTTAATAAAAATATCCAAAATTAAACTTTTTACAACAGTTTAAAAACGTTGGGGTCCAAAAGACCCCAAGTGTCAGCTACGTTATTTTTTGGAGGTGTGTCATTTAAGGGTTAAACGACGATAGACAGCGCCAGCGTCGCGATTCTCGCTACATCTCGAATAAAAATGGAGCGTTTATAAGGCGAAAAATTATCCTGGCAAGGTTAAAAATCGGAAATTATCTTCGATTAATGTAAAGTTTATCCGGCAAGGTTAATTTTTGTTGCGGTGAATCTTTCACCTGGAATCGACGTAAACCTTATTTTTTCTGTGGTCCTTTTGAATTAAATAGAATTTAGAGAAATTGAAAGGAAATGAAAAGAGTTCGATAAACTTCATAAAAATTCATAGTTAATTTAAGAAAATTCTGTGTGTAGTCGTTCCGAAATAATGTGAGAGTTGGAAAAGGGAATGGACTAGTCGGTCCGAAAATTCAAAACGAGTAGCCAAGCGTATGAAAAATATTAGACAAATATTTTTTTCGTCATCGCGAATTTCGGGATAACGAGATACTTAGTAAAAAATCAAGTTAAATATGTAAAAATAAATTGAAGTCAGTAAGTCTGAAATGAGTTTAGAAAAATGCAAGGGAATTCAAAAGAATCTTATGAAGTTTCTATGAATCCAATAAAAACATCAATAAAAAATCCATTTAATTGAGTAGTATTAAGTGAATTTAGAAAACATCAAGTGAATTAAACTTTAAGAGAATTCTAAAGAATTCAAAATTAATGAAAATAATGAAGCATAAATTAATAAAAATTCAGCGTGAATGCCAAATGAAGTAAAATCTCTTTAAATTATTATTGAAATGCCATGAAATTCCTTAATTCTTATGAAATCTTATGAAATTCATTCGAATCTTTTTAAATGTCTTAAAACCTTATAAGTCCTGTACATTTAATCCATATCTTCGAAAATTCTATGAAATTTTTTACAATTGCATGCATTTTTTTGGATCCCTTAAATCCTTTGAAATCCTTACAGAAAATTTTAATAATTTCAAAATGCTTTAGAATCTTTTAAAATACCCTGAAATATTTCAAAACTTTTGCAATCCCTTAGAATGATTGTAATTAATTAAACATTCCTGAGCATTTTTTTTCTTGCCCTAAAATACTTGAAATCCTTTGAAATGCTACTGAATTACTGTAATCCATTGAAAATTCCTTACAATATTTTAAATTACCCTGCAATAATACAAAACATTTAAAATCTTTGAAAATCCCTTGCAATTTTTAAAAGCTTCTGAAAACTCTTTAGGATTTTGAAAAAATACCTTAAAATATTAAAAATCCATTGAAATCCCTTGAACTTTTTTCAATCCCTCGAAAACTCCTTGGAATTTTTGTAAATAACCTAAAATCGTTAAAATCCTTTGAAATTAGTTTAAATTGTTGAAATATGTTAAAACTAGTGCAAAATATTTCAAATCCTTAAAAATCTTTCGAAATCCCTTGATATTTTTTAGGGCCATTTAGAACCATTCAAACATGTTAACGTCCGATTATTTAAATTTTTAATTAATACAAATTCCGATGTAAACGCGATTATTTGGGACAAATAATTTATGTTTTTATTTTATAAAAATGGTACTTTATGAAAATGGTAAATTTGCCAAAGTGGAGAAATATGTATAGTATTCCCCTTTGAAAAGTTAGCTATGAAGAACAAAGAGAGATCTGCTGAGGCCTCAGTTTCAGGTTCAAATCCTGGCTGAGGCAGATTTTTTCTTGTTCCTCAAAAGTTATTTGTCCGAAGTAATCGTTTTAACAATGAAATTTGTATCAATTATAAATACCTTTAAATCATTAACTTTCATTTTTTTTTAAATTTGCCTCCTGCGCGGGCATATTCTCATCGCGTGGCTCTTGATTTTCATGCTTCGCGCTCAATTATGTACTTAGCTCATGCGACGCGCTCGGTCTTTATATTCCCCCACATTTAGGCACAGATTTTTAAAAATTAAAGGTTAAAGCATCGACGACTGTAATTTGGTTATTGTGAACTCTCTTTTGTTAAATTCTCTTCGGCTTTAACGAACACATTCTCATGACTTGTCTCATGCATCGACATATAGAAATGGAACGGTAATGCTGTGGGGAGAACGGTAATGGACTCTAGAGAGAGAAAAAACATATGAGACGTAGACCTATCTCTTTCTAGATAAAGCTGATTGGTCGAGAATATTTTCGTTGGGTGAAGTTTGGCGCAGCACAGGACCATGCTTTGTATCGCGAGTACCCCAATAATGTGACGTTTATCGCACTTTTCAGAATTAATTTATTTATAATTTATTTAATTATAATTTATTGTAAATAAATATAAAAAATGGTGGCAGTTTGTGTAGTTTATGGGCGTTGTCAAGACGTTTATATGGGTATATGTTTTCATACGTAAGTAAAGTTATTGAATACAGTAAAATAAAAAATGTCACAACAAAAACAAAACCTCAAAATATGAAGTTTTGTACCTATGAAATACAAATGGTTATTTTTTATGTTATAGAAATATTGTTCGAATTTTTGACAGTTTTTACATTTATTTTGATTTTATTTTGACATTTATTTTGAAATTCAAGGTTACTAATTTTTTTAAATAATCTATCTGAAACAGGTTATTTTACATGAATGTTCTTTAAAATTCAATTTATCATAACTACAAATTTCTAATGTATTGTTTATATATTTTTTCAATTAACCGTACAGAATATTTAGGCAATACCCGGGGCCACCAATTCAATTGACAGAGTCCTAAAATAGATAAAGGTAGGTCTACGTCTCATTTGTTTTCTCTCTCTCTAGAGCCCATTTCAGTTCTCCCCAAAGCGTTACCGGTCCATTTCTATATGTCGATGGTGTACTTCGCATTCAATTTTGTCCAAAACTTGAACTTCTCTAAATTATATTCAACACTTTCTTGTCAAATGTATTGTATTCTCAATTTTCGTTTCATTACCCGGGCCGCTTTTGCAAAACTTTAATTTTTTAATTTTTAAACCTATTTTTACGCATAAAACAAAGTCTACTCGACCTATCTAAAAATTATGAAAAATTAGGATAAATTACTCGAATTTCCGAGTACCAAAGGCTAATCAAATATATTACTATTTTCAAAAGTTATCATGTCTGCATATAAACATACACACAGATACACAGGAATACATTTTCGTAAAAACCTGTTTTTCGGGTTCAGAGGGTCTCAAAACGTGGAAATTTCACAAAAACCGGGGGTTCAAATTTTACACAAATCTAATACCTTCTCCGATAAGAATGTAAAAAAAACTTCAAATCTTTCAAAATACCCTAAAACATTTTAAATTATTAAAATCAGCTTAACTATACCTAAAATATTTCAAATCCTTTGAAATATTTTATTTAAGTGACTGTGTAGCATCCCTTATTATTTTTGCCTTTGACGCTTTGACAGGAATTCCCTGACTGTTTCCTGATTTACAGGGTTTCCCTGACCTGCGGCCACCCCAGTAATGAATTATATATGCCATACTTATTATA
Source organism: Belonocnema kinseyi (assembly GCF_010883055.1). Classification (NCBI taxonomy): domain Eukaryota; kingdom Metazoa; phylum Arthropoda; class Insecta; order Hymenoptera; family Cynipidae; genus Belonocnema; species Belonocnema kinseyi. The sequence continues at coordinate 41,522,669 of NC_046664.1, forward strand.
TTTAATCAACTAATTACACTTTTCACTTATTATTAGTTGCATCATTTACTGAGGACAAAGCGTATTCCTGGAGTATTAACGAAACTTGATAGTACTCAGTTCACTCTTATTGAAAAAATGATTCGATGCTTCGAATACAAATTATCTTCAACAAAAAATATATCTTAATGATCAATCAATACTGAAATAGTCTCATCTGAAAAGGTACCCTTCTAAAGTAAGCTTTAAAAAAAATCTCTGTATTTATGTTAGAATATTTGAAGAATTGAAAACGTTTGCCAAAAAGAGGACTAAAAGCAGTTTTTGGCTCTAAATGAAACGTTGAAAGTGACTGATTGAAAGTCAAGCTTGCATGTTTCATATAATGCGGATTCGATGACTGACAAATGAAATAAAAGCGACTTTTTAAATCAGTCAAGTCGACTCACTGACGAAATCAGTGATTTTAAATTATCCAATCTTTTGAATTTTTATCTGCAAAAAGTACATTTTCTGCCAAAATTGGAATGATTAAATATTCAATAAACAAAATTAACTTTAAAGTGAAAAAACTAATTGTGAACAAAATGGTTAAATATACAAAAGAGACGAATATTTAACTCAAATGATGAAACTTTAAAGAAAACAAAATTAATTGTTATAAATGTACTTCCTTCAATTTTGTATCAAATAGGTAATTTTCAACTTAAAAGATAAATTATTTTTAACCAAACAAGGGATAGTTAAACTTTTAAAATAAAATAAATTTTCATTCGTAAAAAGCGAAGTAAATTTTGATGAAATAAATACACTTTTTAACAAATAGTTGAATGTTTGACTGGAAAAGATTAATTTTCAATCAAAAAAGATAAATGATAAATTAATTATCTGAATCCTCCACCAAATAGTTGAATTTTCATCTATAAAATATCAATTTTCCACAAAAATAGAACAGTTCAATTTTTAATAAATAAAATTAATTGGCAACAAAAAAGTTTCGAACAAAATAATTCAATTTTCTAACAAACAGATCGACTGACGACTGACCGAATCAGTAATTTCCAATTATCTAAAAAAAGTCATTTTAAATTCAATAACTTTCACTAATTAGAGTGATTGGTCTAATCCCTAACTATCAATGTGTTGGTCAGTCATTAATTAATTAAATAATTATTAAATAATTTACATCACTCCTTACAATGCAAGAACTTAATTAGGAATTTTAATTTAGAAATAACTTTACTATTTCATTATAGCAGATAAATCAGTCACTTTTATTGGTTGTTTGATTTAGTCAGTTATTAATTTTATCGTTACTGATTCATTTGTTAAAGTGACTGATTTGTCAGCAGAAATGACTGAATAAGCGTGTTTCATTAATTTACTCTGTCAATTTTTGTCTAATTCAAAATAAAAGTGTACGTTAAAAATAGGGTAAGCCTAACCATAAAGCTGAAAGTAATTTCAAGTCCTTGGAAAGACAATAATTTTGTTAATAAAAGAATGCAATTAATAAGAACATTTTGTAATCGAAACCGGATCTACGCATAATAAAAACTAACAGCAAAAAAATCGATAAAACTCTCGAATAGTATAGGTTAAAATAAGATTACAAAGTATTTTTAATAAAAAATTATTGGAGTGCAAAGATTCAGACATTTTAAACAACTTACGTTTTTTAGAAATTTTAAGCTATTTTAATCCATTCGAAACCAATCCCATTCAATTCCCGAGACGAAGTACGGGTACTGCAATTTACACGAGACAAAGTGCCACTTAGGGGCCGAGAGTTACACCCAATTTTTTAGCACACCTATCGATTATAAGCGCAAATAGGTTACATAGAGTCCTGATATAAAAAACAGAGAAGGAATCCAATCCAGCCCAATCCAATTAAATTTCCGAGAAGAAGGACGAGTACTGCAATTTACAAGAGCCAAGTGCGACTTATGGGCTGAGTGTCACACACTATTTTTTATCACATCATTCGATCATAAGTGCAAATAGGTTGTATAAAGTCTTAATCTAAAAACCCGAAAGGGAATCGAATTTAATCCCCAAGACGAAGGACGAGTACTGCAAATTGCACGAGACAAACTGACATTTATAGGGGCCGAGTATCACATACTATCTTTTATCTTACCAGTCGATCATCAGTGCAAATAAGTTGCATAGAGTCCTAATCTTAAGACCCGAAAAGGAATCCAATCGAAACCAAATCAATTCCCGAGACGAATGTGGAGTACTGCAATTTACAGGTGACAAAGTGCTAATCAGTGGCCGAGTGTCAGATACTATTTTTTATCTCACCAGTCAATCATGAGTACAAATAGGTGGCATATAGTCCTAATCTAGAAACCCGAGAGAGAATCCAATCCAGCCCAATCCAATTCAATTCTCAAGACGAAGGACGAGTACTGCAATTTACACGAGACAAAGTGCCACTTATGGGCCGAGAGTCACATGTTTTTTATCACACCAATAAATTATAAGCGCAAAAAGGTTGCATAGAGTTCTAATTTTAAAACCCGAAAGGGAATCCAATCCGATTCAATTCTCGAGACGAAGGACGAGTACTCCAATTTATACGAAACAAAGTGCCACTTAGCAGCCGAGTGTCACACACTACCTTTTATCTCACCAGTCAATAATAATTGCAAATCGATTGCATAGAGTTTTAATCTAAAACACGAGTGGGAATCGAATTCAATTCAATCCCCAAGACCAAGGACGAGTACTTTAATTGGTACGAGACAAAGTGACAGAGGCCGAGTGTCACACACTATTTTTATCACACCAGTCGATGATAAGTAAAAATAGGTTGCATAGAGTCCTGATCTACAGGGTGGACACGCTGGGGCTTACATACATCAAGCGGTTATGTTCAGATTCACCTGTTTTCTCTAATCGCTGTCAGTAAATGTAGGCAATGTTAATTTAAAGTTTGCGCATGTAATATTTCATTCACTTTATTTAAAAACTATCCTGTGCATTCATAACATACCTTTTTTATACAGTAAAAAGAAGCGTTAAACACCATTCACTCTTTGCTCAGAATATTATTACTATTTTATAGTATTTGTCACTTAGCAGCCATTCTATAATGTTATTGGCACAGAAAAAAATGACGTTTACTTCTCAGTTCACATGTCTCACTTCATTATAAATAAACACTTTTATTATTTGTAATTACTATATAACATAAACTATATTGTTTTGACACTTGTATCCGTTTGAAGTTTCGAACGCAACCATGGAAACTATTGTAAACTTGATCCGAAGATGCACGGACTTGACCGAATGGCCGATCCGCATGAAACTTTGAAGGCGCGAAATATGAAAATACCCCTGTAAAATGGCTTCTCCTCTGCTGCTGTGCAATTCGAGTAGCATTCAACTCGCCATGTATGTATTGGAATTGTATTGCAATTTACATGAGACACAGTGCCACTCAGGGACCAAGTGTCACACACTATTTTTTATTTCACTAGTTAGCACAAGCGTACGTCTACATGCCAAAGTTGGGGTCTCTGCACGCATCGTATTATAAAGTACAGTTACAAATATCCATCAGCCAAACAGATCATAGTGTCAGTTACTTTACAGTGCGCTGTACGTTAAGTAAAAAATTTACGGCCTAGGCCAAAAAGAGCTATTTTAGATATCGTTCATAGCACCTAAAATCGCACCTATGATACCGGAGTGATAAATAGTATACCAGGTGTATACATATGAAACCGGTATTGCCATCTAGCGGCCAGTAGGCACACTTGTAGGCACTGTCGGAACTTACCATTTGTGCTAATTGGCGTA
>NC_046664.1:41526560-41529203 GCF_010883055.1 Belonocnema kinseyi
TACTTTGAATAAAATATTTGTTATCATTCTCTTGAAATAAATGTGTTTTTTTCTTGAAAAAATACCGGTTTCATATGTATACACCTGGTATTGTGCTACAAGTGCGGAAAGTAGGCAGTTCCACACGAGTGTGAAGTTAGCTGTATGAGCCAGAGATGAGTCGAAGGGGAGTTGTAGACGAGTCGGCAACGACCCGAACATGAGTCGATGGCAAGTACTGTAATCTTCACAAGAGTTTCAACTGCCTCCTTTTAGCTTCTGTAACACACGATATTTTTTCTAATAAATGCAGCAAATTTTCGATTTGAGAAATAACAAAAACCAATTTTTTGAAAAATTATGGTAATTTTTGGAAATTTATGGTAAAATTACAAAAATTACCTAAAAATTCCGGAGAATTTTGATAAATTTGTAAATTACCCAAAAATTTCTAGAAATTTAGTATATCCGAAGCTTTTTGGAAGAAATTCCAAAATTTCTGAAGATTTATGGATAATTTGCTAAATTTTCTGACATTTATGAAAAATTGGCTAAATTTCCAAAATTTTCAGAAATTTATGAAAAATGGGCAAATTACCGATGATTTCAAATATCTAAAAGTTTCCAAAATTTTCGGTAATTTATCGGTAATTTATCAGTCATTTATGGTAACTTATCACTTCGAGTATGTACAATAACTATTCACTCCTCACAATCAGTCTCTCAAGCGTCAAATCATAATGAAGTGAAGTTATGATTCTGGCAGTTCTGGAAAGTAATTCTGACTCGAAATGCGCAAACACAACAGCAAGAAAAAGGAATCTTACTCAAAAAGCGCAAGCACAGCAGCTAGAAAAAGTCTTTTTCTAACTGCTTTTTACCACGGTTTCGGAATTGGTCACTTCCCGCACGCAATACATGTTTCGAAAATCGAACTTTTCGTGCGTGTGTCAGAAAAAAATATTTTATTCGAATACTGGTGCATCTTATGAAAATATTAAAAGGCAGACGGGTCAAATATGACGATAGAAAATTTTAGTTTTTAATTTTGTCCTAATTTGTCGAAACGGAACGAAAACAAAACAAAAGATTCGGAACTTTTGTGTATCGTAATGTAACAAAACGAAAGTTTCGGACACGTCTTTGAAGATTTTCTATCAAATTTAGGATATGCTTGTGTGTTTCACCTGAAATTCGCATTTTCAAACAACAAAATCATTGGACTAATTTTTTTTTATTAATAAAGTATACAAGAATGAAGAATTTCGGATTGTGGTTAGTGGTTTACGTCGGAAATGGAAATTTTTATCAAAAAAAAATTATATTTTTAAAAGGTTTAACAATTTTTGATTATGTTAGTGGTTTTTGGCAGCAAATGGTATTTTTAATTTAAAAATTATATTTTAAAGACTCACAATTTGGAACAATTTTCAGGTTATGTTTACATCTTTCACCAAAAATTGATTATTTTAAAAGTAATACACCCAGAACAAATTATGTTGAAAAGAATATTTACACTCTTAAATCATTTTTCGTCTTGTTGTGTTAGTAAGTTCATTAAAAATTCGATTTCTAAAGAAAAAATTATACATGAGAGTGGGCAGGCTTTTTAAATTTAAAATGTTTAAAATATTACTTGTTATTGTATACAACTTTGCAAGAATAATGTTTTTAAATTGTATGAAATTTAAATGTACTAAAAACTAACGTTTACGTATTTATTCTTTAATTGACAAAAACTTAAACGAATGAATAGCATTGAATATTAACAATGAAAAAATTGACTTTTTGAATTTGTGCAACAATATTTATAACTTCTTTCTTATCGCCATATACAAGAAAATCATTTTAGCAAAAAGCTTAGGAATTATTTAAAAACCGAATAATTTTTTCTAATATCACCAAACAATTATGATGGTCTCTACAAGGATAATAATTTATTATTTATATTTTTATAATTACTTATGGTAATTAATAGTGATTATATGATCAATCAACTAGAATTAATTTTGCTTCAAAAATAAAAAATGTCGATGTACTACTTAAACAAGGATCAGCAGTTCAAAGTTACCCTTGAATCCGGATGAACAAACTGAACATGTACATGTGCTATTTGATATGAGGAATGACCGAGATCCCCATGAAAATAACACATGCACAGATGTATTTTTTTAATCAGGATTTGATTATTTTGTATCCCGAACCCTTGAATTCGTGTACATATCCTACAATTTTGTGCAGGTGTATTTTTTCTTCATAAGGAATTCTCGAAAATGGCTGTGAAAGTATACTCTCTTAAAATGAAGCAGTGAAATCGCACTGGTTGAAACAGCCAGGAATGTGTCACTGACAAAAAGTGAGATTTCACTGATTCACTCAGTGGATGATGACTCCGTCATCCGTCAGCTCGTTAGGTATGACACTTGTCATTCTTCGCTTTTTTGCTAACCTTTGAAAAATTATATTTTTAAGACCGCACTTTACTCTCACAACAGTAAATGAGGGCCGGGTTGTAATATACAGTCTGTCAAGTTAAAGCGTGGGTGGCTTTACTCGCAGTCAGTAAGGTGTATCGACATGATTTTGATGTCAAAATATTAAGAAGAGCTCCCTCTTTCATGCTTTTTGATTTAACATTCAGTTTGCTTTCAATTCTCATCTTGT
>NC_046664.1:41529303-41564916 GCF_010883055.1 Belonocnema kinseyi
TAATTATTTAAAAAAGAAAGTCATAAAATTATGTAGTTTAATACGAATAAAATTTAATTTTAAGATACATTTTGAAAACAGTTCGAACTTCATATTGCTACGATTTATTTTGCTGATATTATTGATATTATTATTTGTTCTAGTTAAAAAAATGTATTGTTCAAATTATTAACGTAGCTAATGAAAAAATTATTTAAAACATATACATGATCAGAAGAATTAATAAAAAATATATAACTTATATCCAATATGAATATAATAATAATTAAAATAAGTAAGACTACAATTTGAGTTGCAAAGTAAAGAATCTTTGTACCTTTAAAATCTTTAAAATTTCAAGTCTTAAAGGAAATATTTTGAAACAGTAATATTAATTTTAATTAAAATGTTTTGAGGGAATAATTTGGTAAAGAGTCATTGACAACACTGATAAATGAGAAAATGGATATAATATTATTCAATATGATGTATATATTTAATTAAATTGAACCGAACGTACCATATATACATTTATGCAGTTCAATAATTTATTTATTGCTTAATCTTGAAAGCTTTTTTCTCGCTGCATACAACCCCTAATAATTTCATTTAAAAATTTAAATTTGAAGGACATTTCGAATTAAATTGTTAATTATATTATTATAAACCTCATTTCTAAAATAAACAGACTATAAGCGATTAAACTCTATGAACAAATGTACTGTACTCATGACGCACATTTGAAGGAAATGCACTTTTGTCAGTCAAAAATGTCCAGAGCCTTCAATTTTTGCGATTTTGAATTTTTTGTTTTAAATTAAAGATGATTAAATTCTATAGATCTTGACTTTACGAACTTTTGTCTACTCTATTTTTTTATTGATAATTTTTCCACTCAAAGCATGGAAAAACTAAATTTTTTTATATAACAATTTTTTACGCTTTAATAACTGATCAGGAAAACTTTATATTGTCTTAAATAAATGTTTAGAAACTCATTGAATACAAATAATGTGCTTATTAATCTATTTATTTGTTATAAACCAATTTTATGAACAAATTTACCAATAATCTTATTATCGGTAAAAAAAAGTGTTTTGCTAAAAATGCTTCACATTAATGTAGGAATGACATTTAATAACAAAAATACTTTAAAAGGTTATAATAACCACTGTGATAAACAATTTTTGTGGCAAAATATTAGAATTTGAGATTTTTCAAATTATAATTTCCTTCAATGGCCAGAACGACTTCAGGTAATCCTTAAAATAATAAATATTTAATAATATTTGATAAAATATAACAATTTAAATTTTTGTAAACAAATTAGATAAAGAAGTTCAAACTTTTGGTCCTTTCGCATAGAAATTTTTTTCTGCACTGAAAATGTTTTAAAATGTTGAACGAATGACTGCTAGTCACAAAAATATTTGAGAGGTTAACAATAACCATTGTTATAAATAATTCTTGTGACAAAATATTCAAAGGAAAGTTTTTATCAAAATTTTTATTTTCTTTAGTTACTACAATGGCTCCGTTACTGCAATGGCACATCTTTGATAAAATTTAGTAGAATATAACAACTTACATGTTTAAAAACAATTTACATAAACAATTTCTAAATGTTGACAGTTTCACTTGGAAAAAGTCGGGGTTTCAATCTTAATAGATTGAAAATGAATCATAACACTGCATGCTAAGATTCACTCAATACAAAATCTTTTGACAATAACCCACCGACTTGGCCATCAAAGAAAATTTAAATTTGATAAAACCTTAAGTTTACATATTTTCTCACAAGAATGGTTAATAACAGTGGTTACTGTTAACTTTTCTAATATGTTGGTGACTAGCAGTCATTCGTCCAATAACTCAAAACATTTCCAGTGCAAACAAAAAATTTCCATGTCAAAGGGCCAAAATTTCCAATCTGTTTATCTAATTTATTTAGAAAAATTTTAATTGTTATATTTTATCTAATATTATTAAATACTTATTTTTTAAGGAATACTTGAAGTCGTTCTGGCCATTGAAAGAAATTATAATTTCAAAAATCTTCAATTCTAATATTTTGCCAAAACAATTGTTTATCACAGTGGTTATTATAAACTCTTAAATTATCTTTGTTATTAAATGTCATTTGTATAAGAATGTGAAGCATTTTTAGCAAAAACAAAAAATTTGTACCGATAATAAGACTATTTGTATATATGATGTTCGGTTCAATTTAAATAAATATATACATTATATTAAATAATATTAAATCCATTTTCTCATTTATCAGATTTGTCATTGACTTTTTACCAAATAATTCCCTCCAAACATTTTAATTAAAATTAACATTACTTTTTAAAAATATTTCCTTCAAAACTCGAAATTGTTAAGATTTTAAAGGTACAAAGATTCTTCACTTTGCAACTGAAGTTGTGGTCTTATATACTTTTATTATTATTATATTTATCTTGAATATAAGTGATATATGTTTTATTACTTCTTCTAATCATGTATATGTTTTAAATAATTTTCTCATTGAGGAATTAAATATTGTTAGTTTTTTCATTAGATCCGTTGATAATTGTAACAATAAATAATTTTTTTTACTAGAACAAATAATCAAATCAATAATATCAGTAAAATAAATCATAGAAATCTGAAGTTCGAACTGCTTTCGAAATGTATTTTAAAATTAAATTTTATTCATATTAAAGTACATATTTTTATGACTTTTACTATTTTTAAATAATTAGTAATAGTTACTTTTATTTTTTCATATCTTTATTTTTTGTTTATTTGCGAACAGCATCAAGTTTTTAATTACTTTTGCTTTTTCTTAATGCAATTCAATGAAAAAGTCAGACCTATTTTTTGTTGCGCCATCTGTTGGATTAGTTTGACCAACATTTCCCCTCCGGATCGTAAGAAAACTACTACTACATACACATGGTCGAGGGGGGGGGGGGCTGGGTGAAACACATGGACATAGGAAACACGGGACTAGGCATGCCATCCTAACCTTGGTGAGCGGGGTTGAATCCACGGGAGGGGGGGGGAATTTCATGAGTGGGGAGAGCCTTCATTTTACGATGTGCCATTTGATTATGCGCACGAGCATTTTTGCCGAAAAACTGTGCATGAAAATATAAACATTTGGGCGCTGTCTTGTTTGTCGCGGGACATCAAAAGGTGGCGGACCTCCCCCCTCATTGAATCACCCCCGCAATGACATGCCTAGTCCCTTGTTTCCTATATCCATGGTGAAACAAGTGTCACAAGTTTCATAGATAAATGATCGGTAATGTAGAACAGCAACTTATCTTGTGGGCTACATGGAAGAAACTATTAAGTACATGGACATAGGAAACAAGGGACTAGGCATGCCATTGCGGGGGTGGTGCAATGAGGGGGGAGGTTCGCCACCTTTTGATGTCCCGCGAAAAATATGGCAGCGCCCACATGTTTATATTTTCATGCACAGTTTGTCGGCAAAAATGCTCGTGCGCATAATCAAATGGCACATCGTAAGATGGCGGCTCTCCCCACTCATGGAATTCTCCCCCCTCCCATGGATTCAACCCCGCTCGTCCAAGTTAGGATGGCATGCCTAATCCCGTTGTTCCTATGTCCATGATTAAATATTATTATTATCAACCCGGTCGGTATGCAGTTTTCTTGTAATGGTACAGTAGAAACATTAAGTAAAGTCTGTTTCTAGCAGAATGTCAACGATCAAGAGGTTATCATCTTAAAATGTTTTTATTTTCATAAAAAGCTGTAGACGGCTTTGCCCTCAGATAAGGGGCAAAGCCGACGAAATACAGCATGTTAGAAATAATTAAATTTCCAAATCATTATTTTTTTCATGTGATTAATACTCATAGAAATATGATATACAATAATGTAGAACTCGAAATGAGAAAAAAGGTATCAATTCAACATCTTATTAAATTAAAAAAATCATTGACTGTTAAATGTTTGGCGCTGCCCCCCCCCCTGCCCTACTTACATTTGGCGTCACTGGTATATTCAGTAACGTTGTTTCAGTGAAATCACATACTGTTTCACCCAGTCAAAGTCGGAAAATCACTGGTTCACCAGTTATAATTCAAAATACTGATTCAAACAGTCAAAATTTAATTGGTTTAGTTCAAGAAAGTATGCTAATCGAAACTTAATTATCTCTAGATTTAATTACAATTTTGGATGATGATGAACATAGTTAGATTCGTATTTTCTAAATAACTCGAACTCAATAAAAAAAAACACATTTCTAATAAAAATGCAGTAGTATAGTTTCTTTATACAGTATTAGCCTTACTTGAAAAGATATATGTGCTCTATAAATATAAATTAGAGAAAAATTTACTGATTGAAATAGTAGTTAGACGTTTCACTGATTAATCAGTGATTTCGGACTTACTCACTAATCAGTTTAATAACGCCAGGGTAAATCATGTGAAGTATAGTCCCTAAGTTTTAAACTTAAGCATTGCTGTCACTCTTTTACTTAAGTAGCAAACAGAATTCCTGAACTAAATTAATTTTTTAATTTTTGCACTGTAAATCTGCTGAATTATCTGCGTGAAAAAATATACTCTAACTCATATAAAAAGTACTTACTTAATGGGTGTGCACATGGCAGACTAATCTTGAAAGTGAAGTAATATGTGAGGTTACTTGTCATTTAAAAGCATCGAAACTTTTTAACTTTTTTAATATTTGATCATATTTATGGGTTTTAAGTTTTGACGATGATTATTTCATTAAATCTACTAAAATAATATTTATGGTGACTGCTTAATTGACATGATGCAGTGCTGCGTTTATTTCACTGAATGAATAAGTATCTTTTCACTGATTGTCAGTGACCGGTATCCAGCTATTTCAATCAGTGAAATCTCACTGACAATCAGTGACATTTCACTGATTCAGATTTAGAGAGTGATTATTAATTCAAATGTACCTTTTTGACAAACGTCTTCAATTAAAGACTTTATAAAAGAAAATTCTCTATTGTATTACCGTTACATGTACTCACTAATGCCAAAACTTCGGGCAATCGAATCATATTTCGTACTCTGGAAGAACAGTAAACCCCTTTCAAACCTTAAATCTCACGGATGTACAATTTAAGTATTATATCACTTAAAATAACTTCATAAAGATTATAGAATATTAAATGACTTGAATAATGTAACCCCATATAAGGAAATCTTTCTGACGCGCGCAATTCTCTTTCGCTTGCAGATATCTCTGTAAAATTAATGACTTTTAAAACTGATGGATTGACGGCAGCTTTGCTTAATTATGTAGGCTGCATATCATCGTCAAATTTACATTAATATTAAACACTTTGGGGTAAGAGAGTCTATAGCATGCGTGTTAAAATGATTGTATGTGCCGATGAAAGGTATTAGTTAAATGCGATATTATCACAATGATAGACTTCTTTGAAAACCCTTACTACCGATTGAATAAAATTTTATTATCCATCATCGGACTATGGCCGTTTCAGTCAGCAACAGAAGCTCGTTTTACATTCAGTATCATGATCATCTTTTTATTAACTCAATTATATTTGCAGGTTTCTAATCATCTCATAAAAACATTTTGTGGAAATACTATTATAGGCGAAATGTTAGAGATTTAAGAAATAGTGTTATCTCTTTTTTCGCAAAATAAGTCTGAAATAAACCTTTATAAAAACTTTTTAAATCAGATATATTCGTTTAAAATTGAGATTTGAAATTTTGTTACAGGTCACTTCCATGATAAATTATTGGCCAGATATGGACATGTTTGTTGAAAGCAGTTCACCACTCACGATTGCATTATTATGTCTGGCAAAAGCAATCAATTACATGATCAATGCAAAAAAGGTACGTGCCTACCGAAAAGATGATAAAAGTATATTGTGTAATAACGCGCATAATTTTTTGCAGTAACTTTGGAGTGCATTTTTTTTATCACAGTAAATACCCGAGATATTATTCATTTGAAGTTGGATATAAATGCGGGAAACAATTGAAAACTACAATTATCCGACGGCGGTTAATTTTTATCCGCCTCGTGATAAAAATAATCTGCCTGCGAATAATTGTAGTTTTCAATTGTTTGCAACGTTTTTGTCCAACTTCAGGTAAACAATATCTCTAAAATTTGCTGTGATAACACATTTCAATTGTTTACCAGATTCAAAAGATTTTAATCAATCTTAAGTAATTTCACGGAATTTTAAGGGACTTTAATATTTCATAGGGTTTCAAGCTAATTCCAGGGATTTCACAAGGAGTTGCCGGGATTTTAGTAGATTTAGTCGACTGAAGTTTTTGAATTCTTTTAAGGCGTTCTATAGCATTTTGTAGGATGTTAAATATTTCACAGGATTTCAAAAAATGTTAAGGGATTTAAAATGATTTCAAGTAAATGCCAAAAAATCTTGGGTGATTTGAAAAAGGATTGCAAAGAACTTCGACATTTTAAACATGTTGTAGAATTTTTTTAAATATCAATAGATTTTAACGTATTTCAAGAGATTTCAAAAGATTAAAAGGGATTCTTTAGGTTTTTAAACAATTTCAAAGGCTTTAAAGATTTCAGAGAATTTCAAAAAATCTCTGAGAACTTTTTGAAATATCAAGGGATTTCATGGTATATTGTAGGATTTTTTGTACTTAGCGGGCTTTCAATTATTTTAAAAGAATTTTTATTTAAAAAAGCCGAGGATATAAAACAATTTCAAGCATATTCTAAGAATTATTTTAAGATTTTCTAAGCGATTTCAAAGAACTTCCACGTTTGAAACATTTCACTGGATTTTTAAAAACATCAATGGATTTCAACGTATTTAAAAAGATTTAAAAGTATAGTTGAAAGAATTTCATATCATTTTAAATATTTCCAAGAAATCTCAGCAAGGATTTAAAAAAACGGTAAGACATTTCAGAATATTTTAAACATTTAAGGGCATTTCAAAAGTTATCAATGGATTTCACGAATTTTTTGAAATCGAATTTTCGCATTTTTCTCGGAAACAAGAAAAGCCTACATAAAAAAAATATTCACATAAAAGTTTACAAATCTAGAAAATTTCTATAAAAAATATGTCTTGTTCTTTGATTGCCGTACCTTACAGCGCACAGTGGGACGAAAATCACGACTGTGGATAAATTGATTTTCCGACTACAGTATTCATCCGATTCAAACGGGTTTTTTAAAAATTAAAGCTGATGAAAATTCGCATGATCTTATCAGAGCATATATTCAAATTGAGGCTCTATTTTTGTTATTTCTTGACAAAAATGAAAACTTTTTTTTTTACTTTTGAAGAGTACCATTTCCAAGAGAATACTCAGATTCATTCCCAAATACCCAGAATGAATAGAAGAACTACCCAGTACAATTTTCCAGTACCGTAGGATGAATTAAAAAATGTATTTAATTTGTTATAAACAAATAAGTGGGTGAAAATTTTTTCATACGGTTTTACGGTGTATGGTCCCTTGATTCTCACTGGATTTTGTCAATTAATTAACAAAAATAATTTTTGTGTCATATCCATGAGGATTCATGAATAAACAATCATTATTATAAACAAATAAAGAAAACAATTTCTGACTACAGGTATTGGCGACGAAAAGAATAGTCAGTTTCCATGGAATTAGCTCCATAGAGCTCGTCAATGATACTCAGTTATCATATCTGCTCATATAATAACAAGTCGCAATTGTTCAAACGATCTTAGTTAACAATTGCATTATTCGGCTATTTTTCGTCACACAAACTCCGTTCTTTGGATGTATTTAATTGTTAATGACTGATATTCGAATAAAGTTAGGGGATTTGGATGAATAATAACAACTGCCATTGTTATAAAAAATTTCAAGAACAATTACTCATCTTTTCTATTTGTCATAGAATGAATAGCGTTTTCCACCAAGAATCAACTGCAGATCACTAATTGATGATACCCATTCATTATTTTCAATCATCCGATAACAATTGTTGATTATTCAAACAAATGTAATAAACAAATACACAATTTGTCCAAAAAAAATCTAATTCCAATCCTACAATTATGGGCAGAGGCTCAGGAAGCCAAAAATAAAGATTTCAAGAGATGCAGAGAGAATCATACAAGAAAGACAAGTCGCATCGACGCTAACACAGATTTATTGCATTAACTCCTATTCTCTTCTTATATTTATTTATCAAGTCTGAGAAGTGAGTTCGTCAAGCCAGAAAGAACACTGCATCCAGAAGCAGAAGTTTTACTTTTGAAACAGACGTAAAGTCTGATGTGCGTATCGAATTAATATTAATATTATTCTCATGAAATTGTTCATGTCGATAACAATTGGATTTAAAAAATTGGTCATTCACAGTTAATCCAGTTTTGAAAACGAAGTAAGAATATCGAAAAATGGCCACACTGTGTATTTGTTTATTACATTTGTTTAAATATTCAACAAGTGTTATCGGATGATCGAAAATAATAAATGGGTATCATCAATGAGTGATCTGTAGTTGATTCTGGGTGGAAAACGCTATTCATTCCATGACGAATAGGAAATATGAGTAATTGTTCATGAAATTGTTTATAACAATGGAAGTTGTTATTATTCATCTAAATCGCCTAACGTTATTCAAAGATCAGTCATTAACAATTAAATCCATCCAAAGAACGGAGTTTGTGTGACGAAAAATAGCCGAATAATGTAATTGTTAACTAAGATCGTTTGAACAATTGCGACTTGTTATTATATGAGCAGATATGATAACTGAGTATCATTGACGAGCTCTATGGAGCTAATTCCATGGAAAATGACGATTCTTTTCGTCGCCAATAGCTGTAGCCAAAAATTGTTTTCTTTATTTGTTTATAATAATGATTGTTTATTCATGAATCCTCACGGATATGACACAAAAATTATTTTTGTTTATCAATTGAGGAAATCCAGTGTGAATCAAGGGACTATACACTATAGACTATTTTCAGTACCTACGGTACTGAAAAATTTTACTGGATAGTTCCTCTACTCATTCTGGGTAGTTGGGAATGAACCTGAGTATTATCTTGGAAATGGTACTTTTCAAAAGTAAAAAATTTTTTTTTACTTTTGCCAAGATATAAACAAAAATAGAGCCTCAATTTGAATATATTCCCTGATAAGATCATGCGGATTTTCATCAGCTTTAATTTAAATAAAAACCGTTTGAATCGGATGAAAACTGTAGTCGGAAAATCAATTTGTCCAGAGTCGTGATTTTCGTTCCACTGTGCAGCGTTTGGGAGAAAAAAAATTTAAATAATTTTTTCCCGGTCTCAAAAATAGTTGAACCCGCAAAAAACAGATTCAATGTCTTTTTGATATTAGTAGAGATATTTTTAAATATTAAAAAAATAAAAAACATGGTTATTTTTCCAAAAAATATATATATATACATTTTTTAATTCGAATAAAAATATAAAGAAGGTTTTTTCGAAAGCCCCGTTACGCAATTTATGGAAATTTTATTTTTGCTTATATTAGCCCAATTTAATATATTTTTTAGTTCTTGAACATATATTAAATTGATCGAGTCAATTTATCCGAAATCCTCTTTTTATAAGAAACGTGCCGAGTTCTTTCAAGGAACTTAATATGTTTAGGATTTAAAGGTTTCGTAGTATTTTAAAGGTTTCAAGGGATTTAAAATTTTTTATGACATTTCAATAATTTAAAGATTTTGAAAAAGAATTTCAAGAAATTGTAGAAGATTTTAATTAATTTTAGAAATATCAAGGGATCTTGAGGGGATGTCAGTAGAGGTGTAAACCAGAGGTGTACACGGTAAAAAAATTGGGCTGTGACGGGGATATTATTCCCCATTAAAGCTAAACATTTAGCTGAAAACGAACGAAGGAATTAAGAACGATCCCTGGATCAGCGAAAATGAATGTCCTTGACCATTTTCCATATACGAGGGATATCGTATAGTCAAACCCCTAATAAGTATAGCTATATTAGGGATATTAAGAATAGGTGTCTGAAGGAATTATCGGAAGAGCGCCGATGCATTGTGAGAGCAGCGAAATAAAATGGCGACGGTCTAAGCGGGAGCAGTGACAGTTTAGATTTACTTTGGACAATTAAACGCTTTTTACCACTTAAAATGTGCGCGAATGTTAATATTAAATAGAGTTTATGATGCGGTAATAATAATTTACAATTGTTTCGATTGTAGGCGATAACTATATTGAAATATCAAGAAACGCGATAAAAACAACAAACTTGACCTCCAAATGCATTACACGGATTTCAGGGAAATTCATTTTCGCGATACCAGACCAAAGATTGGCTACTGTACGTTAAAATATTTCTATAAGAACTAAATTTTTGTCTAATCTAAAGATAATAAAATTATACATAATCTGTCGAAAATAATAAACTCTCCAACTTAGCAATTTTGTCCAAATTACTGATTTACGAGAACAGTTTACATAAAGTAACTGAATGTTTAACTGTTCTAACTAAATGTTTTACTTAATCTAAGCGGACATTTTCTTTGAGTTTAATATATTCTCGATTCACTTGTTCCTCTCAAGACTTTTTTTTCCGTGTATATATACTGTTCGTTAAACACTCATGAAGATAAATATATATTATATGAATAAGCATATTAAATTACATAAGGGAGTGTCTATACGTATCGGAAAAAACTACCTAATTCATACAAAAATTTCAGTATAAAAAGCCCCTTTTCCATCTCCCCTTATTCGCACCAAAAAAAATATTAATGTACCGCAATTTCGGTACACGTATCCACGGCCATTACATAAA
Organism: Belonocnema kinseyi; assembly: GCF_010883055.1. Lineage (NCBI taxonomy): Eukaryota > Metazoa > Arthropoda > Insecta > Hymenoptera > Cynipidae > Belonocnema > Belonocnema kinseyi. Next base: position 41,540,103 of record NC_046664.1, read on the forward strand.
TATATTTACGAGATAAAATTCTTTTTACATTGAAATTTCAGATCAAGAATATTTTAATAAGGATGCAAAGTCATTGGGATATTTTAAGCGGCACATCAGAGGCTGAAATTTTAAAAAATTATGCAAACAATAGTAGGAATATGACATTACTTTATACAAGTAAGTACGTTTACAGACGTCAACTTATTGTGTTTAGAAAATATATAACAATTTTCAATATCTAACTTTTTATTGAAGACCTTCTTCATAGCCCAGCGAATGAGATATGTCTATAATAATAAGAAATTGAATAATTTGAAATTTACGATATCCCAAAGATTAAGGCTGCGTCTAGCCGCTCAAAAAAATTCGGGGAGTTTGAAAAGAGCATGGACTAGCCAATCTTGTGAAAAACATTATTTTGACCACTCATCCTGTATTTCGGGACAAGACATTTTGAAAGATTAAACTGAAAATAATGTTTTATTGTTGACGAAAACACCGAAAACATATAATTTTAACATACTAAAATTTTAATGTGTTATAGGATTCCTGTACACTGGGCTATCAATTTTTATGGCGATACCAACTCTTCAGTCGATTGTGGAATATGTCTTACCGGGGCACAATCAAACATACCCTTTATTATTTCCAGTTGATAACATCATTAACGTGGAAAAATATCATACTATTATCTTAGTGCATTCATATTTTAGCACATTTTACTTTATAACAATTTTGATAGCTGTCGATACAATGTTTATAAGTCACGTAACTCATGGATGTGCGATTTTTACTGTGCTAGGGTAATATATCGGGTAATACATTGTAAATAAGAGAGATATTTGTAATAAAGATTCGTACTACACCTTTTTTTCTGTTACCTCAAATTATGATATTCAATTACAGAAATCAACTAAGAAATTTATCGCCGGAAAGTATTCAAGATGTTGAGGAATTCCGTTTTGATTCAGACGACAGGGTTCATATCAATATTATGCGTTATATTCAGAACCACGTGGAAGCATTACAGTTTGTATTTTTAATATTTCCTCTTATTTTCCATTTTTTGTATTTATTATCTCACCTTTAAAATAAAAATAACCCTAGATAAAGTGGTGTGCAAAGTTGGCGCGTCTCGGATCGGTTCGGGTTCGCAGATTGGCCCGCAGATCCACCCAGGTGTACTTTGGTCAAAACAGATATTTTTCATTTAGTGGGAACCTTTGTGAGGCTCCCTACTGAGTGGCATGGCCTTAAAAATCTTTAGTCGACCAACGTACGCAGTTGCGTAAACGTCTAACTACGTACGCGTCGCATTTCAGGATGACGGGACGCATTGAACGCTCACTGTTTTAATAGACCAGGACTGTGTTGTGCACCATGCTAGATGTGCACCATGTTAGTTAGATTAAATCCGCCTGATTATGGGGAAATTGGCGACTAGATGCTTTCACCACTACAGCGTACCAGCCCATTCATCGCGGCTTATTTAGCAATTTTTGGTGAAACAACCCAGTGGGCACAAAGTTTGGCAACGTCTTTACGACATCGTTACTACATCTTTAAGACAACTTTACGACATCCAAAGTCCATGTCGTTAATGTGTCTTTACGATATCGAAAATAAGTCGTATGATCTGACGATGTCTTTACTATACCGCAAAGAAACCGAAACTACATAGATATAGGATGTCGTAAAGATGTCGTAACAATGTCGTAAAGACGTCGCCAAATTTTGTGCCCACTGGGAAGGCATTACCAAACTTCAACAGTATCCACATAGTCATGAGCTGACTCCCTGTGACTCGCTACTTGCTTTCAAATTGAAGTATTTTATAATCGTAAAAATATTCCAAGATGCAGAAAAAACAAACAGAATGCGAAGAAGCAGCTGTTGGCTACTCTGGAAGCTGACCTTAAGGAGTGCTTTCGAAAGTGGGAGGCTCGCACTGAAAAAAAGGTTGTGGGTTCCAAAGGGAAGCATCAAGTACTTTGAAGGGTATATCATCGTCATTGACCAGAATAACACACCGAGATCGAATACTTCTCGAACAGACCTCGCAGATTCGCAATTCGACGTGTCCAAATGACAAGATGCCATCTCCCCAGAACGTAATAAAGAGGTGCCATCTCGGGTGGCAAAACATGGAAGCTTAATAATATCATATAAATAGTTTTGGGAACACCAACGCCCTTTTGCTCAACAAAAAATTTCTGAACAGGAACCGCGCAGAATCCTGCACATGTTCCTGTACACGAACCTGCACACGAACCTGTACAGGATATCCGAAATTGGTTCTGTGAAGGCACCTGTACAGGATCATTCAAAGGTTACTTCGCTTACGGGTTCCTTTGCAAGATCATTTACAGTTTCCTTCGCCAAATTCCTGTACAGGAACTGTCAATATTAGCTGTGCCGGTTCGCGTGTAGTTCCGTGTGCAGAAACATGTGCAGGGTCCTCCAAGTTTTCTGTGCAGGAATTTTTAGCTGGGCATGAAGTAGGGTCAAGTGTACGCCCTGTTGAAAATTTCTATGTAGAATCCTGTATAGAATCCTACATAGGAACTTTGCAAGATCCTGTAAATGATCCTATGCGGTTTCCTATGTGGGTTCTGACGTATGACTCCTTCAAGAAAAAGTGAAAAGGATTTTATGTAGGTTCCTGTACAGATTCCTGGTCATCGAGAAATCGCTGACATAGGATCTTACCCAGGTACTCTAGAGGTTCTCATATGGGAACCTATATACAGGAACAATTTCCATGTATAAAATGAGACAGGATATTACAAAGGTTCCTGGGTAGAAACATGTACAGGAAAAATTTTATTTGTGCGATTAAATTTTTATTTATTTATAAATTCGCACATTTCTGAGGATTCGAACCCTCGAACTGCTGACTCCACAATTTCTATACATAAACCATGAGTGCGCAAACACGCGTAGCCATCGAGGCTAGACAATATAGATATTATAAAATTTCTAGCCACTCATATGACGAACTCGAAAAACATATCAAATGTCAGTCATTTCCCGATGGCCAGAAAACTGTACCTGAACAGGTACCTACATAAGATCCTTGTGGCTTCATCATGTTACAGGTTCTTGCAAAGTTCCTATGCAGGAATTCTCTACAGGATTCTATATAGGAATTTTCAACAGGGGGTCCATCTCTCCGTTGTCATTTTTTTCTAAACCAAAGGATTGTCACTCCCAAAAGGACATAAGCACGAAAGTAGGGAATTCCGAAAGGGTATAAATCCCAATTTTTGGCAATCCAAAAGAACATTAGCGCTAAAATTTTTAAATTCCAAAAGACGTAAGTCCCAATGGTTAGAAGTCTAAACGCTTGTAAGTTCAAAAGGGTATAAGCGCTAAAGTTTGGAATTCCAAAAGGACATAAATGCCCACATTTGGCACTACAAAAAGGCATAAGTGCCAAAGTTTGGAATTTCAGATGAGCATAAGCGCCACTGTTTGAAATTTCAGTTCATTTTTTTCAAAATAAAACATTTAAAATCGTTCAATTTTAAATGAATAGCCTTGAAAATTATGGAAATTTTAATTCAAAACGACACAAATCAGAAGATCTCCAGAAATAAAAATCACCTAAAATTGTATGTTTTTGTTCCAACCTGAAAGCCATTCAAACTATATAATTACAAACTCGAAGCGTTACAAAATTACAAGTTTTTATTTTAAGCGTTTACAATTTTAAAATCCAAATAAAAAACCTTTAATTTGTATTTCATGTTACGATTTTGACCATATTTCGCAACTAAAAATAAGTCAATATTTATTGATTGACTGCGTCAATATGTGTGACAGTCTGGCGCGTGATCAAATACACGTTATAATAATAAAAATGAATATATTGTGGTGAAAATTTGGAAAATGTTTATAATCTATAATGACGCCTCTGGCTGGACTACCGGAATGCAAGTGAAAACAGAGCTTCAGTGCCCTGGCTAAATATATTTAATACAATTAGAATATTTAAACAATATAAAAACTCCGGTGTGTCATGTAGAAGTGTCCTTATATATTGCACCATTTCTCAAAGTAAAAATTAAAGTAATTTAAATGATATTAAAATTAAATTTAAAATCCTATTTAATGTCCAATAATCAAATTAATGTGCAGAATTCCTGAAAATAAAAACAAGAATCCATCGACAACATTTTGACAACCACCATAAAAATGTTCCTTATCAGGGTAAACAAAAACGAAAATCAAAAAATTAAAATTAAAAAACACTCAAGCAGGCAGGAACAGCACCAACACCACGATGCTCTCTTCCTGACACCCGAGAATCAAGTCCAATCATTTTTCTTTTCTCATTTTTCTTTCCTCTTTTTTATTTTTTTTTCGTCCAATGAGGAAAATTCTTTTCTTTTTTATGAGAAAAAGGTGATTTTCTTTATTTGTTGTTTTCAAATTTCAATAGGAACATTTTATGGTTTGGTCGATGGATTCTTGATTTTATTTTCAGAAAATCTGCACATTTCTCAAAGTTTAAGCACAATATATTTATTTTTTTATTTATAAAGCCACCCAATATAATAACAAGTAATTGGTCATTTTCATCAGTGAGAATTACAGTAAATTAAATTTTTCATATGAAATCTGATAAATTCTTCGTAGTAAAACTTATCCAATCGTTTCAAATTTCATTTGATTCTACATAAAATTATAATTTTGATCCCAAATAATTTTGGACTACATTAATTAAAATTTTTTTTACTGTTCAAGCTTTCCTACTAAAAATTCCTATATAGGTTCCAACATAGGTTCTTACATAGGAACTTATATCTTTCACCTATAGGTGCCACCTATAGGAAATGACATAGGATCCTCTTAAGGATCCTATATATCCTCCAGGAGCACCTAAAGACATACGTACCATTAGGTACCATCAGTTAGGTACCATTAGGTACCTTATTGGGGAGTTTTCTATACAGGCACCTGTATAGGATTCTATTTCCTTTCCTATAGGTGAGACATATATGATCCAATGTAGGATCCTTTATAGGAATTTTCAGTAGGGTTCAATATCCCAAATTTAAAGTTGATCTGTCCTTTAGCTTCAATTCCAAAAGATAAGTTTCTAAGTACAGTGAACTCTAGATTTAAGCAACCTGGGTTTACGGCGTTAGTTACGTCAAAAGGACTCCAATCCATGCCCGAAACCGCACTTAAATCAGGTTGGTAAACCTGAAAAAACATCAAAAACTTTTCCAAAAACCACCCTTAACAATAGAAAACTACCCCGTAAAGAGGGGCTACATTAAACTGAGAGTGAAGTATATCAGCACTATTTGATTTTCTCGAACCGTGCCCAAACATTGTGTGCCATATGCTAGAATTAAGGGCTCATTTAATACCCAAAAGTCCAATTTTGGGCTCTGCATTAAAAAAATGCATGGTGCTGCCAGTTTTGAGCCAAGCTAGCAGTACCATGGCAGAAATAATTGTTGTATCAACTTTTTCTTTCACAGGAATTGAGGGCTCACTTAAGGTCTTTGCGTGACCCCCTGTGCAATTTTTTAAAAATAACCCCTTTCACAAAAAACTAACCTGAATAATAAATATGCACTAATGCTCAAAGTGAGTACATAAGAATGAATTAATAAGAATTAATCAAACGGATAGAAAATATTACATGGAGAAAAAGGGATGTTTAAATGTAGATGTGCAAGGGGTAAGATTGTAGCGCCTAACATGCAGATATGCATGACAATAATCTACTATCTTTTTGAAATGTTAGGCGTAATAATATTTTTATGTTAAACTGAAATACATTAAGATGTTAAAATCGTCCGAGTGAATGTGCATCGCGCATTGTAATTTCACGACTATATTTGACGGCTATATATTTTGAAATCCCCTAACGGGTACAGAAAAAGTGCAAATCCTATTTCTCCCATTCGACTAAGTAAAATTTAACGAAGGCAATTATTTAACCTATTTTTTATTATTAAGTCTTTTTATAACTTATACATTCGAAAAATATTCAAATTTATGTTTATTTATATTTTAATAATTTATTTAAAGAAATAGAAGATATTAAAAACACGTTCTCTTTTGGGGAATAGGAACCTATGCGGCGGCCGATATGGAAATATAAATAAATAAGTTTATGAGGTATCCTATTCTTAAAATGATATTTTAGACAGATGGCAAAATTGCGCATACAAAATAATAGATTAATCTTCACTTTTACGCTGAAATCTGAAAATTTTAATTTTTCTCTATCGAAGGCTTATTACTGGGATATGACAATTATGGAATATTACAACTTTGGAACATTTCTAAAGAATCGAAATTAGCTATCCTTAAATAACATTGGATAACGTCTTTTTTCTGTCTAAACGAGGGAACAATGACCTTTAGTTTCAGCTTATATTAACTTTAACAAATTTGACAAAATGATTATAAAATTAAAATAAATTTTGAGTATAAATAACCCTTTTTTGTTTTTCACTCGTGTACGAACATTAAAGTTAATTTTTAATTGACAAATAAGTTATCAATTCATTCCTTAAATGACCATCAATAAGTAAACTCCTCAAACATTTACAGGCGTTATTTCCCTGGCAGACCGAAGGAACCAAATGGAGCCTCTACAAAGTACCCGTAAGGACTCCATTGGGTCCCCATTCGGCTATTTTTTAAAAAACTCGAAAAACAGCAAAATCAACTTTTAACTTGTTGAAATTCGGGTTCTACGTCAAAATTTGCATTAGAAACTCACGAAGTAATCGTAATACTTTTTCTTGCAGCGTTAAAAACTTAAAAAAATAAAATGCCTGTCATTTACATGGGCCGAAGGTACCTTCAAGTGCATCTTCTTTGAGTAGCAGTAAGCGTTCCGTCGGTAACTTTAAGAATTTTGTTTGGATGCTAGCGCCACGCAGTGAAAACCTCAGACAATAAAGCTGCGATGCAAGGGAGAGAGAATTTCATTTTTAAACTTCGCGCGAAACATACTACTTGAGCTATTATGGTTACGCTTGAAGTCACCTTCAGCAGGAGTTAATGACATTTTAAAAATTTTTTAACGCTGCAAAAAAAAATATTGCGATTACTCCGTGAGTTTCTAATAGAAAATTTAACGTAAAATCCGAATTTGAACAGTTTAAAAGTTGATCTTGCTGTTTTTTAGCTTTTTAAAAAAGAACCGAATGGGGACCCAATTGGGTCTTTACGTGTACTTTGTAGAGGCTTCTTTCGGTTCCGTCGGTCTGACAGGGTTGACATAACCATACATGTTGTTAATTGAGTACTTGCGGACTGGCGTGGGGCAGCGAAGGAATCACGTTCGACCAACTCGTATGTCGACCACATAGAGCACTAGAGAAGTTCTCAATGTCACTGCTCACGTCCAGACATATATTCACTTTAATCTAAATAATGTGTTCCCGAGTCGACCCCACAAGCACTTTATAAAAAAAAAGGTTTTGGTTATTTGGAAAAATTCGAACAGATGTAGCCCCCGGAAGCTACGATCACGATCGTTCACCGAACGATCGATCCCGACGCAATCGGAAGTGATACGTCATCCGACTCGTCACTTCCCACAAAACCAGAAGACGATCGAGTCGGGAAAGTCACTTAACAAAAAAGGAAAGAGAAAGAAACACAGATTTGGAAAAAATGAAATCGCTAAGATACTTGAATAAACTCAAAACTCACTTGATTTCTAATTTCGTTCAATTATCGGGAAAGCTGTAAGCGTCTCAACCTTGGTTAGAAAAACTGACCAGCCTCGACCCAAGCACCAAGCCTGATCAGTTAAACCCTCAGATTACTACCTGAGTCCCCTTTCCAACAAAGGTAGCGTCCGAAACTTAAAAACGGAGAGAAAATTTCCAGGAAAATAAACATTGAAAGAAACACATGATATTGCCCATGAAATAGTAAGTTCACTCAACAGACGAACATTAATATCAAACAAATTGTTAACATTCCTTTCCGCCTCGTTCACCGAACGAAACAAATACCAAGTATGAGGTCAACAGCTTGGGGCCACCGTTCATGACACATAAATTAAGCTTCCATGTAGAGAAAGACAAAAGGGAAGAAGATTCAGTTCCGCCCGCCATGAAGCACAGTGGGTCGCATAGAGTCAGTGCACGGCTGGTAGCCAACACAATTTAACGATGGGATGGTTGCAGATTCCGAAAGAAGTTTTAACAGTGGCAGCTTCCAAATATGATCACTCATTGCTCATTGTTTCTCTGGGAATTTATTTGCGAGAGTGGACAACTCTTCATAGGTGAGATTTTGAGTCCGAACAAATTTTATTCATGAGAGATTTTGCCGACTTGACATTGGACTCTCACGAGCCGCCAAAGTGAGGAGTAGATAGTGGGGTGAATTTCCACTTAATCTCCCTGTTTGTCAATGAATCCTGCACCATTTTCCAGACAATTTCTGCTTCTCGTAGCATCGAGCAAAGTTTGGCATCAGCGTCGTGGAATGTGGTGGCATTGTCACTCCAGATCTCACGAGGGGCACCTCGACGACCAGCCAAGCGTCGTAGAGCGGCAAGAAATGATTTGGTGGTGAGATCTCCGACTACCTCAAGATGAACCGACTTTGAACTCAAGCAGATGAAGAGCAACATGTATCCTTTACTGGTACGGTAGCCGCGTCCAATAGTCCGTTTTACTGCGAATAGCCCGGCATTGTCAACTACAGTTTTTTCGAAAGGAAGACTGACTGTGAGTGGTTCAGCAGGAAGATCCCCCATCATTTGATCAGATTGCTGAAGTCTTACTCATGCCCAGTCAATAATAAGTAAAATAATAATAATAAGTAAGATAACTGGGTGTCGCTGATCATAAAGCAACGGAGAGCTCGCTAGTCGTCCACCGACTCTCAAAATTCTAGTTGAATCAATGAATGGATGCAATCGAACGAGTTTCTTTTGTTTCTGAAGTGCCTTTTCCTGACGAAGGGTGCTTAATTCATCTTCAAATCTGCATCCTTGAGCGCAGAAAATACAAGCTAAAAATGCTCGGTGGATTTCTTCGGGAATGAGACGCTGAACCATGTATTCAGAACGCTCTATAGCAGGCTTGAGAAGAAGTTTGAAGCGCAGACAACGTGCAATCACTCTTGCTAGACGAGCCAATAAAGGGAAGTTGCCAATCGTAGTAAGGTTGCAATGTACATGATAAATCGCAATGGTAGTCTGCTTTAATTTTATGTAATTTTCTTGAGCAGAATCAGTTGGGGAAGATTCATCAAGACAATGGTACGCTGGCCAGGAAGTCTCACTCTGCGAAAGCCATCTGGGGCCATTCCACCAGAGAATCTGCTAAGCTAAAGCTCGAGAATCCACTCCTCGAGTAGCAATACCAGCTGGATATTTCCATTGTAGGCACATATCGCCAAAAGGCGTTGGAGAGAGTTCGCTGGATCTCCAAAACTCGATTCGCGACATAAATCGGCCATCGAGAAGGATCATCTGTTTGAATCCAACTGAGAACGTTTCGTGAGTCCGTCCAAGCGTAAGTGATCGCATGAGAAAGTTCCCAGTGGACACAAAGTTTGGCGACGTCTTTACGACATCGTTACGACAATTTTATGATACCCTATGTCTCTGTCGTTAAGGTGTCTTTACGATAACGTAAATAAGTCGTATGATCATACGATGTCTTTACGATATCGCAAAGACACCGAAACGACATGGACATAAGATGTCGTAAAGTTGTCGTAAGGATATCGCAACGATGTCTTAAAGACGTCGCCAAATATTGTGCCCACTGGGTTCTAACTCGTCGCGTACATAATTAATCAATCGTACCACAATAAAAGCAGCGCAAAGTTCCAGTTTACTCCAGTTTTTACTTCCAGTCTTTACTTCCAGTTTACTCCAGTTTACTCGAAAGTAAAATACAGCAGCAAAGGCATACTTACTGGCATCTCCAAGACTGTGGATTTCTATTCGATCTTCAGGATGATAGCCAATCCAAGGCGGTCATTGTATCGCAGTTATCTCAGATAGATTCGTCTGAAATGTTTTCCACCCTTGAAGCAAATCCTTGGGAAGTGAAGTGTCCCAACCAACTTGAGCTTTCCAAAGATCCTGCATGAGGATCTTCGCGACGATAGTGATTAGATTTAGCCAGCCAACTGGATCAAAGAGTCGGGAGATAGCACTGAGAACCTTCCTCTTAGTTAACGGGGACTTGTTGTCGATTAGTGCTGCTTTGAATCGGAATTCGTCAGACACAGGATCCTACGCGACTCCCAAAGCATTAACTGGGCCATCGGTCTAGAACAGGAGCCAACTTTCACGCAGTCGATCGCACTCAGGAATTTCATTTAATAGAGGTGAGTAGTTGGAAGCCCACTTCTTTAGATTCATTCCTCCGAAGTTGATAGTCCGAAGTTGATAGTGACTATCCTCGTTCGCTCCTGGCTTTCTCCAAACGATGCATTAAAGATCGACATCTCTGTCGTCAACTATGATATGGCGATACATCATTTCAATATCAGCACAGAAAACAATTCGGGGGAATTTCCATTGCATCAAGACGGCAGCAAGGTCATTTTGTAGTTTTACAAGAGGTTCATCAAAGATAAATCTGAAGAAGTTCTTTGCGATGCATTGAAGAAATGCAAAGTGTTTGACGACCATCTGCAGTTTGCCAAACGGCATGATGTGGGATGTAGTAAGTTGGCCTGAAACTATTCAATGCTTCTGTAGGGCGAATGAGACGCATGTGCCCAAGTCATTCATTATCAGACATGAAGTGCTTATATTCTTCGTTTAGCAAGGTGTCCTTCTCCAGTCATTGACATACGGTGTTGAGGATGCGTTTAGCACCTTGCAGATACTCTCCTAAGGTGTGAATGCAGGATGGTCAAATGGGTGAAAGCGCGCTCATATTCTTGATCCTCAAGAGAAGTCAACGGAGGAATCATTATTTCCTCTTGTTTCCAGAATCGCCTTAGGATGCTAACGAGGTGGTCCTTTTGGTAAACAGTTGATATCACAGCTCTCGAGCGGTCATAATCGACGGGTTAGGGAACCAGAAGTCTGAATCCGCTAAGGGAATCCCTTGGATATGAGGCCATTTTTGATCGACAATTTTCTCTGATGGAGTGATAACCCTAAGATCTCGAAGAACGAGAGTATTCACTTCGATAGGTGGCAGTGATTGCCGAGATTTGATATGAAGGTTCACACATCTACGAGCAGTCTCGATTGATTTATTCTCCACTGTGCTGATGGGAATATTAACCGATGTAATGGTTTGAATTACAAGCAGCACAAGATTGATTGGCTGACGTAGCGAGTAACCGAGTCTTAATTTTTTAGCCCGTCTGAGCATTCCAACTTGAGGCGGTGCACATGCCCCTTTGGTTTACTCATGGGCATATGCAGTATTTACGTAGCCTTAAGTGCTCGAATTCGCTGCTGCAGAAACACCTTAACCCATTAAGCCTTGACGGGACGCATTTTCCCCTTTTTTAAGCCTTCTTAAATTCAATGAAAACTGAAAGAAAATAAATTTTAATAGATCAATATCTACGTAGAATTTCACGATCTTTCCCAATCTGTCATTGGTTTTAGAGAAAAACGTAATCAGAATAGGTTATTTTCGTTTTTCCAGCGAAAATTCGTGTTACAAAGACATTTTTTTTTATATCGATGCTTTCGGATCAAAATCAAAGACGAATGTGTTCGGAAAGTAAATAATAGCGTCCTCGAATATTTTTCTTTCGTGCCTAAGTGATTCTACTCAGAAAATCAAATTGTAACTATTCGAAATGGCGTCTCAAAGTTAAAAATTTTAGACGATATAGTAGTTTTTGCACATAAAAATCGATTTTTACAAATTCACGTGAACATTTGTAGAAGGGGGTTTTGGAGGTCGCTGATTACGAATCCGAGATCAAATTTTACAAATTCAAAATGGCGGCCAAAAAGAAAGCTAATTACGCTTATTGGTATGATAATGTATACTAAGGGGTTTTAGAGGTCGCTGATTACGAATCCGCGATCAAATTTGACATATTTAAAATGGCGACCAAGAAGAAATTTAATTACGCTTATTGATATGATAATGTCTACTAAGAGGTTTAGGAGGTCGCTGATTACGAATCCAAGATCAAATTTGACATATTGAAAATGGCGGATCCAACATGGCGGCCCAAAAAATATTTATTCCGCGTATTGGTATAATAATGTATACTAAGGGTTCTTTTGGGTTGCTGATACGAATCTGCGGTCAAAGTTAAAAAAATTGTAATGGCAGACCCAATATGGCCGAAAAAAATAAGAAAAGACCTAAGCAAAAATATTTGTATTATAATTTTTGTCGCTCAGGAATTAAAATTTTTCATCTTTGACTACAGATTCGTAATCTGCAACCCAAAAGAGCCCTTAGTATATATTATTATACCAATACATAATAAGAAGGTATTGGTTTTATGTGAAAAATGAACTTTGTGGAATCCATCAAATTTTGACGCTTTGAGACCCACTGAGTCAGAAAAATTCTTTTCACGTCGGTGTCTGTCTGACGTTGTCGTTGTAGTCTGTATACCGGATAACTTTTGAAAGGCTACTCAGATTTGATTCTGCTCTGGTACCATTTTTGAGGGCGTAAAAATAAAGGTCGAGTTCGTCAGCCAGCTAATTTGGATACAAATTCAAAAAGTTACAGGGCTTTCAAAATTTTTTAGACCATTTTTTCCAAGATTTAAAAATTATATGTACGGCTATTCGTAGTGCTCGGAAATTAGAACAATTTATCTTCAGGACTTTTTCGATAAAAAAATAATCAGGGTTATAGCATTTATTAAATAAAAAAAACGAAAATGAACATTTGAAGCGATATGAAAAAAGTCAAGAATACAAATTTTGATCGCACAAAAAAGAATGAAAATTTCCATTTTGCGGTAAAACTATGCAAGATACGAAAAAAGATGAATATACCAAAATTTTGCACCCAAAAAATATGTACATATCCTTAATTAATCACTTTTTGATTTCACGAGTCGTTTTTGTATTATTAGTAAAAGACGATATTGAAAATAAAAATATCAGATTTTTGGACAAAAAGATACAAGGTGCAATAAAGGTGCTTTAACAAAAGAGAATTCACAATAAGTAAATTTTAGTTCTCGATGGTGTGATAATGAATTTTAAAAGTCCTATGCAATGTCTAAAAAGTCCCGGGACGGTTGGATATTTCCTCAGGTAAAATATTTTTCAAAAAACTGAAGGTCATTCCTGAAGTAAATTTCTACGAGGAATTCAATGGTAAGCTTAATTTTGACGTTGAAGTTGACCTTCATGGCTTTTTGAAGGTCAACTTTGTTTTTTTTTAAATTGGAAACCCCCTTTTTTACATCTGCAATCGATAGAGCGGAAAATTCTATGTTCAGAGACATACCCAGGTCATAGGTCAGTTGTAACTTTCAAGGTCAGTTAGAGGTTATTTGAAATTAACAAAGTTTTCCAAGAGGTCAGTGTAATTCCTTAAGTAAATTTCAACGAGGAATTCAATGGTGACCTTCATTTTTACCTTATAGTTGACCATCATGGCTTTTTGAAGGTCAACTTTGTTTTTTTAAATGGAAACCCCCGTTTTTACATCTGCAATTGATAAAGCTGAAAATTCTGCGTTCAGGTACGTCCCCAAGTCATAGGTCAATTGTCAATTGGTTGCAGCGTTTTGAATATTGTAATATCATAAGGAAATTTTTCATCAAAAGTTCCAGGTGTTCTGGTGGTACCATAAGTCCTATACCGTTTTTCCATACGAATATTACGAATCGAAACTAAATTTGCGTATTACGAATACATACTTACTATTTGTCGCTAAAAGATTATTATGGCGCAAGCTAAACTTTCGGAACGAGAGAGGGTATCTGTATTAATGATACGTGGTTGGGGAGATCGAGTTCAATCTTATGATCAAGTTCATTTGCTTTTTAATCGCACTTTTCGTAATGGAGAAGGGTTAAATCCTGTCTCAAAATAAACAGTTGAAAGAACTGTAAGGCGCTTTATGAATCATGGATCTATCAAGGACCTTCAGAGAACTGGTCGGCCGAAATCTGCAGGATCTGAGGAGATGCAGATGGGCATAGCCCAAGCATTTGTTGAAAACCCACACCTTAGTTTACATCGAGCTAGTGATGAGCGTGACGTTGCTCCTGAGACAGTGTGAAATAGTTTAAAAATCATTAATTTCCATCCTTACAAAGTTCATCTGGTACAAGAGCTCAATGAAAACTATTCTGATCGCTGGGTTGAATTTTGTGAAATTATGATGGACAGAATTGATAGAGATCCTCTTTTCTTGTAGAATACAGTATTTTCAGATGAATCTACTTTCGATTTAAAAGGTGAAGTTAACAAGCAAAATTGTAGATATTAGTCCGACACAAATCCTGATTGGATGTTGGAGAGTCACACACAATATCCACAAAAAATTAATGTTTGGGCTGGTATCTTGAATGATACATTGATAGGCCCTTTCTTCATCGATGGTAATCTCAATGCCCGTGCATATGAAGAGCTTCTCAGAAACCAAATTGTACCAAGAATAAGGGAGATTACAGGCGATAATTTTCAAAATATTTGGTTCCAGCAGGACGGAGCAGCGGTTCAATACGATAGGGAGGTTCGAGTATATTTGGATACTCAGTTCCCTCAAAGGTGGATTGGAAGAAGGGGTGAAAGCGAGTGGCCTGCTAGATCTCCTGATCTGACGCCTCTCGGCTATTTTCTTTGGGGTTCATTAAAAAGCAAAGTATACTCAACGCAACCGCAAAGCTCAGACGAATTGCAGAATCGGATCCTACAACAGGCTACTTTGATTGATAGGGAGATGATTCGTAATGCTGTAACTTGGAAAAAACCTTGAAAAACTCCTGAAGATCATCACTAAGATCAATACAGAGCTCACAAATGAATTTCTCGTTGAAATTTACTTCAGGAATTGCACTGACCTCTTGGAAAACCTTGTTAATTTCAAATAACCTCTAACTGACCTTGAACGTTACAATTGACCTATGACTTGGATATGTACTTGAACGTAGAATTTTTCGCTCTATCGATTGCAGATGTAAAAAAGGGGGTTTCTATTTTTAAAAAAACAAAGTTGACCTTCAAAAAGCCATGAAGGTCAACTTCAAGGTGAAAATGAAGGTCACCATTGAATTCCTCGTTGAAATTTACTTCAGGAATGACCTTCACTTTTTTGAAAAATATTTTACCTGAGGAAATATCCAACCGTCCCGGGACTTTTTAGACATCCTGTATATTGATCTATATATTCCATCATGGCACCTAAGTTTTGCAGAACTCTTGGAATCTGCCTACTCGACAACTTTTCTTTTCCAAATGGGAATTAACATTCTCTCGCTGAGTGTAACAGGAGTGCAGGTAATAAAATCAGATTTCACCCGTATATAGTAAATTGTCTTAAAAATAAAAATGATTTTTTTTACAAAGTTCAAAATTCCTACTATAAATGGTCATTTTTTCACAGATTGTAATGAATTTAGATAATCCCGATCAAGTAATGAGATGTTTGTCAAGTGGCCTAAATCAAATATTGCATTTGTATATGAATAGCTTACCATGTCAACGTTTAATGGACCACAGTACCAGCATTCGAGAAGCCATGTAAGTACTTGAAAGAATATAATTTATAAAATTAAGTTTTTGATGTTTTTTTATCAAATGAATAATAATTAAATATGTTCAATCTACTGGTCCGCATATTTTTAGAAAATATCAGAAAAAATCAACCTCTGCCGAGATTTGAACCAGGAACTCATACTTTTCATGATCTGGAGCATTAACCCACGACACCCACCGATGTTCCGATAAATAAATGCTCCCGGTTCGAATCCGGACTGAGGTAGATTTTTTCACGTTTAAAAAACATCTAAGCCAGCAGAATAAAAATTAGCATCAATAATTTTATATACATTGCAGTTTTATATTGCGCGTCATTTTTGTTCAATAGATATTCCTCAAAATGGTACAATTTATCATTAAAATCAAGACCACTGCTGAATGTTATTCTAATGAGAGCCTATATTCCTTCCCAAATAACTGCAGGCAAATTATATGTAATGTCCATGGAAAATTTTGGTGCTGTAAGTTTATTTATGATACTTACATTAGGATGGTCAAAATGTTAATTTTTTTATTTTAACGTCACAGCCCCGCCACCACTTGGCGCCATTTGGTGGAAAAAGAATTCCATAATTTTTTTAGATTTATAAATGCAATAAATCCATAAATTCTTTAAATTAAATAACAATTTTGGATATAAGTTATAAAATTCAGAAATGACACTTAAAAATTACTTTGTTTAATTTTTTTATTTCAGTATATGAGGAGTGAACGAAAAAAACGTGACAAACCCATTATTTAAATTGTGTTAATTATTTCTACTGTAAATCTGTATGTTTCAAATATCATTAATTGGATTTTCAAACTTGAGTTAATAATTAGCGCAACAAAAATCCCGAGTACAGATTAATTGAGAAATGGACTCCAATCATGGATTTATCACGTTATTTCCTTACTCCTTAGATTCCATACTTGTATGGTAAGAATTTTTATATAATTTACGCTTAAAATTTTCATTTGAATTTCATAAAATTCCCAAAAGACACTAAAAAATTACGTTATAGTTTTATAAGGGGTGTGTTTTTGAGAATTTTGTGGGTAAATTTATTTATAAAATGAATTTTTTAGCCTTCGCATTGTTCACACGGTAGTTTTACCGTGACCGTAGGTGCGAGTAACGAAATTTCATTACAAATAGTCGGATTTTGTCGGTACTTGCAGAGACTTCGTTTAAATTGCCTTTGTGAAGCTTTTATGATTCTTCTTAAAATTAAAGGATTTATTGAAATTTTAAGCCCTACCTCTTACATTTTTTTTTGTAAATATCTGAAAATGAGACAAAACGTCATTTTTGACATATTTTTGGGGTCGACATTATATATAAAGAAATAAAATTAAAAAGTTTCATATAGTTCATTTTATAATAACATAATTTGATTATCATTTTTTAAAGGTACTGAAGACTTCTATGTCTTACTTTACTGTCTTGTCATCTGTCCGATAAGGTAAAAAAAATGAAATAAGAAAAGAAACTGTTTAAAATTTGAGAAAAAGATATTTTACCTATATGTATTAGAAAGTGAATAATATATTATGTATGAATAATGTATTATTATTATATATCATAAATGATCAGTATGTAATGTGAAGTATATGTTTGTATAATTATGATCCTACATGTCCCTTTAATACATAATATGGTACATAATAATGTGTATTTTATTTTTCCCGTACTTGTTTTGAGATTTCCTGATTTTCAAAATAAAATAAACGAGATTTTATTCGCGACAATTTCATGTTGAATAACAACTTTTAAAACTTTAGATTTTTTCAAAATAAAGAAACCGATGAAAGTGACTTTTTTGCTATAATGGTGGTACAATCAGGCAATCTATCCTCCATGCATTTCACGCGTTTAAGTTTTTGGTCAAAAAATACCTTCTCCAATCCATAACGCAACGCCATATTCACCCCAACGCAGGCAAAAACCTCATCAATGATGATCATTATATGTTACGTAGTGTCTGTCATCTGTAGCGATTTGTGCGTACATATTTTGTTAGCGAATTAATAATAACATACTAATTTACAAAAGTGAAAATCAACCTATAATAAAAAAAAAGATCAGTCGATATTGTAATAATTTACTTTAATTCTAATTTGACCTAATCAAATTTAAATATGATCCCATTTCCAATCCGCGAGTCAACTCACACACGTCATGTTTAATATGCATACAAGAATATTAAATAGTTTTGTAAATAAGCCCAAATGTGGACCACAATTCTTCTCAGAAAGATCAATCCCGACGCAACTGGAGGTGTATGTCATCCAAACTGAGACTTCGCATAACACGAGAAGACGATCGAGTCGGAAAAATCAATTCGCTTTACCTTAATCCAAAAAGAGAAAATAATTATAATTATGATTTTTTTAGTTCATAAGTCAGATCTCTAACCGATAATCAATATAATATTGAATGATGTAGCACATCGAACTTGGTCTCAGGAAGAGGTCACAACTGCCAGGAACGTAAATCGAAACAAAACTGAGAAGAGAAATCTGGATGCCGCCCAGCTAAGCCGAGCGAGCCACCACAACAACACCATTACCGCTTAACACTCGCGGTCGCAACGTCTCGAGCGACAGAACAGTGTCAGAAACATCAGGGACAAACTATGAAAATCACAAACCTTATTAGGAATAGAAGAAATTTCGCAATTTTAAACTTATTTTAGATGTTAACTAAATGAAATCCAGTAAGCTCAAAAAAGTATTAAAATATAATTATGATTATATTTAGTTTTTATAAAGAATTATTTAGTTATCGACTGTAACTGTGAAAAGATCATTCATTTTTTATAAGCATGTTATTGAGGTATTTATTATATTAATGCGACAATTTTAAACATCGAAAGTATTATATTTGTATGAAAGTTTAATAACTTCCATTATTACTTTATAAAAACGAAATACACCACACTCTCGCTTTCAGTCCAGTTCTGGGGGTTGCCTTTAAATAACATCAGCCTCTGCCAGACATATAACGTTCATTACTGATGAGGCGTTTGACTGTGTTGAGGCGAATGTGGCGCCTTGGTAGCAATTGGGAAGGTAAGGTACTTCTTAGTCAAAAACTTTGGTGTGTAAAAAGCATGAAGGTTTGCGGGACCTGGCCGCCTGGGAACTCTGCTACAAGTAAATGGATAGAGTTTCTATCCATTTGAATCATTCTCTATCTTCAAGATTAAAATAGATAGAAAATATAAATCCATATTTATCCCGCGTCTATCCCTTCGAGCATTATCTATCTGTGTTTTAATATACAATCACCATAATCTTCATCAATCTTCAGTCACCCCTGATTCCTACTCTCAAAAAATGTATGGTTAAATCAATCAGAATTCTGGTTAAATTAATCAGAATTCTGATTGTTTTAATCAGAATTTCTTGTTAATTTAACCAGAAATCCGGGTACTCTAATCAGAAAAAAGAGTAAGGGCATATTTACCCAGAATTCTGGGCAATTTAAACAGTCAATTTTGTTAGTCTAGTCTTTCTTTTCAAATGAATCCTCCGTTTATGAAAGTCTATCCGCTATGCGATCCAAAATCTTATTTATATATATTTTAATCATTATCTTCCTATCTGAGTGAATCTTGTTCTATTTCATCTGAATTATAAATAATACCTATCTTTTTTAATCTTAGTCGTTTCATCTAAATGAATCCTCAGTTTATTCACATCTATCCTTTTCTATCCGTTATACGATCCACAGTCTTATCTATCTTCCTCAATCTCTGTCTTTCTATCTGAGTAAAATCCTTTTCTATTGTATCTGAAATATAAATCACCGCTATCCTTCTGAATCATAGTCTGTCTATCCAAATGAATCATTCGCTTATCCACTTCTATCCTCTTATATCCGTTATGCTATACAAAATCTTGTCTTTTTTAATTCCTTTCCTCATATGCAAGTAAATCCTTTTATATTTCTTTTAATATATAAGTCAGCCCATTCGCAACCCACAATCGCAGTCTTTCTATCCAAATGTATTCTAAGTTTATCCATGTCCATCCTTTTCTGTCCACTATGTTATTCAAAATCTTTTCTATCTTTTTCGATTCCTATCTTCCTATCAAGTTGAATTCTTTTCTATCTCTTCTGAAATATAAGTCAGCCCCATTCCTTTTAATTTAAGTCTTTTTATCCTAATATATCCTGACCTTATCGACATCTATCCTGTTCTATCCTTTTTTGTCTAATTTTGTTGCTTTCCTTGAACTCATTTTCGAGATTAAAATAATATAGTGATCGGGGCGATGAAGTGTACAAGCAGTATGATGATGAATTAGAAATATTTAGATTTATATATAACATAATATTAGCATTGCAATTCGTTTGGTAAGTTCCATATCATTTTTAATTCGTTAATGTTTTTTGAACGTTTTTCAGAATTTTAGAAATTGTAGATATCCAGAGTTATCACATTTTTAATTTTTTTCTGAATAAAACTTGTAAACAAAGGGGAAAGATTTTTAGGAAGGGTATGATAAATGAACATAATAACGTCTGAATGTTCTTTAATACTTGTTTCGTAAACTGTCAAATTTTTACATTAATTTTTTTCAGGGTAGCCTTTCAGTGAAAAAACTGAGCTGCAAATTAAAGCACTAAAAGTGGAACTTCTAAACACTTTATGAAATGATTCGTATATTCTTTAAAATTTGGTTAAAAATCCTGCGAAATAAAAAAATTTTGCCTGTAATCTTCCATATTCATTTTTGTAAATCTTGTAAATTTTTCTAAATCTTCTTAAACATTCTCCTAAAATAAATTTTTCACAATGAAAAATCATTTTCAATTTTCCTAGGAATCTTGAGGAAATGTTTTTTCTTCTTTGAATCCTTTCAAAATTCTTAAACAAAATCTACAGTTTTTGTTATAAAAATCTGTAAAAATCTATATATTTTTTTACTTAAGCCATGGGCTATTTGCACTGTAATTTCTGTATAAATAACCGTATTCTAACGGTACTCGTAGACACTTCGTTTCAAGTATTTGATAAACTTCCGAAAAGAGCTTACATCCGATTAATTCGAAACTTTGTATACCTATATATTTTGAAACGCTGATCACGAATATTGTGGCGAAAACACCCGCAAATTTGATTTTCAAGATGAAACCCCAAAAAAAATATAAAAATTTCATGTTTTCCGTTCATTTCAGTTAATAATAAAAATTTATGAAAAATTTTACGAATAAAACTTTTAGACCTTTCAATAATACTGATTTTATTTTGAACATGTTTATACTCTACGACTGATAGATTTCGAGAAAATAGACGATACATATGAAAATAGATGATACATACAATACATACGTTGGAAAGAGGTTCGGATTTAACCTAAGTTATTTCTGTGGCCAGTCATAGGGGTGCCTTTCCTTCCCCCATGAGACTTTGGAATGGGTGTCGTGTGTGACCAAAATTATTTCTGTGGCCAGCTAAAGGGATTCATTTCCGCTCTCATGATACGTTGGAAAGGGGGTCGTGTGTGACCTAAATTATTTCTGTGACCAGTCACAGGGGTGTCTTCGCGCCACATGTGAGTGTCTTCCTGCCCCCTATGCCACGCTGGAAAGGGGGTCATGTGTGACCAAAGTTATTTCTGTGGCCAGTCATAGGGATGCCTTCCCTCTCCCCATGTGACGTTAAGAAGGGGGTCGTGTGTGACCAAAGTTATTTCTGTAGCCAGTCATAGGGATTCTTTCCCGCCCCCATGATACGTTGAAAAGGGGGTGGTGTGTGACCTAAGTTATTTCTGCGAACAGACACAGAGGTGTCTTTCCGCCCTCAATGCCACGCTGGAAAGGGGGTCGTGTGTGACATAAGTTATTTCTATGGACAGTCATAGGGGTGCCTTCCCTCCCCCCATGTGACGTTAATAAGGGGGTCGTGTGTGACGAAAGTTATTTCTGTGGACAGTCATAGGGATTCTTTCCCGCCCCCATGATACGTTGGAAAGGGGGTCGTGTGTGACCTAAGTTATTTCTGTGACCAGTCACAGGGGTGTCTTCCCGCCCCCATGACATGTTGGAAAGGGGAACGTGTGTAATCTAAGTTGTTTATGTGGCCAGTAATAGCAGTGCCTTCCCGCCCTCTATGCACTGATATAAAAGCGAGCTAGCTCTGAAATGTTGTCGTTTAGCATGTAACGATAAACTTATCGTTTACTTATTTTGTTGGGCGCCAGGCGCGCATGCGCCAACCAGATTATGCAACAGATATTCAAAGGCACGTGAAAGGGGTTTTTGGGCCCAGGCTAGACTCAGCCCTCAGGCGAGTGATGGTAGAAGGAGTGGATCAGTCGGATGGTAAATTTAGTAGCGAGACGTTGGGAAGGGGATCGTGTGTGACCGTAGTTATTTCTGTGACCAGTTAGGGGGGTGCTTTTCCGCTTATATGAGACGTTGGAATGGGTGTCGTGTCTGAGCTAAACAATTCTACACTTCGTACCGACATTTCCCTTGTTTTCTCGAAAACTGTTAGTCGTAGGGTAAAAACATATTGAACATAAAATATGTATTTTTAAAAGTTCTACACCTATTATTTGAAGCTTTTTTGTAAATTTGTATTATTTACTGAAATAAACCTTGAAAATTAAAATTGCGGGTAATTTCACTATCATATTTATGATCAACGCGACACAATACATACGTAGGGTAAGCGGTGGTAGCGCCAACCAGTGGGGCAGAGATGATTTTCCTTATAGCATGGCTTTTATTTAACAATTTTAGTTCTAATTTTCTTCAAATAAATCTATTTTATCAGAGAGGTAGTGTTACTTACTAAAATCTTGAAAATTAACGTTGCAAAAGAGAAATTATACAGAAAACAGTTTTTACCACGAAGGAATGGAAGTTTCGCTGACAGAAATATCAAGTTTTTAACTTTATTGACAATACTTACAGTATACAAAGTTGATATTTTGACAGATCAAAAAATATCACACAATTTACTTATATTAGTTAGACGTAATTCAAGTCCAAAATATAATAAATATCATAAATAAGTGAGGCTTGGCCAGGAGGACAGGCCCGACGAAAATGATATTTACAAGTGCTTAGGTGAAACAAGTTTCGTCGATAAATGATCGGCAATGTAGAACAGCAACTTATCTTGTGGGCTACATGGAAGAAACTATTAAATACATGGACATAGGAAACAAGGGACTAGACATGCCGTTGCGGGGGTGATGCAATGAGGGGGGAGGTTTGCCACCTTTTGATGTCCCGCGACAAACATGGCAACGCCCACATGTTTATATTTTCATGCATAGTTTGTCGGCAAAAATGCTCGTGCACATAATCAAATGGCACATCGTAAGATGGCGGCTCTCCCCACTCATGGAATTCTCCCCCTCCCGTGGATTCAACCCCGCTCGCCTAAGTTAGGATGGCATGCCTAGTCCCGTATTTCCGATGTCCATGATTAAATATTATTATTATAAATCCGGTCTGTATGCAGTTTTCTTGTACCGATACAGTATAAACATTGCGTAAAGTCTGCTTCTAGTAGCATGTCAACGAATAAGAGGTTATATTACAGCTATCCCTATTTTCATTCAAACTAACTTATTCTTCTTTTTGGATATCTGGAAAGGTAATTTTTCCAGTAAATATAAAATACCGCAGAAGCAAACCATAATATTTCTTTATCTTTAAATGTTTTGATTTTCATGAAAAGCTACAGATGGTTTTGCCCTCAGGTGCAAGGCAAAGCCGATGAAATACAGCATGTTAGAAAAAATTTAATTACTAAATCATTGTTTTTCTCGTGTGATTAATATTTATAGAAATATGATATACAATAATGTAGAACTCGAAATGAGAAAAAAATGGATCCATTTAACATCTTATTCACTTTAAAAAAATCATTGACTGTTAACTCGTTGGCGCTGCCCCTCCTTACTCTATACGGAGTTTCAAATTAATCGGAAGTGAGCGCTTTTCGGAATTCCACCCTAATTATGTGAAATTATTTCAAATTTTAAATTAATTTTGAATCTTTTCAAAACTTCTAAGTATCTCTTCCACTTGCTCGGACTTTTTTTTTAAGAATAATAGGTGTTCGATTGTTATTTATATATCAAAATTCAAGAATTTGTCTTCAAATTGAATGGTTTGAACCTGGAATACTCTAAACTGGAAAAATTTTTGAAATTTAATAAATGCCTGTAATTATAAATATATGATTTGAAAGTTATTTAACAATTTTAAATAGTTTATGTTTCAAACGGGCATTCATATTTGTTTAACTAATAAGACTTCCCAATTGAAACAGTTTAATTTTTTACGTTAAAATCTGGAACTTCTTAAATTTTGAACTGATTATGAATCGTCTTGGAAAATTAATTATTATTCAATTTCGAATCCTTAAAGTACAGTTTAATTTTGAATATCAATAATTAATTTATAATCATAGTTGATCAACTAAAAATTATTTTTAATTTTTTTGAAATAACTAACGTTAATTCCAGCTCCAGACTTTCGCGATAGGTGAGAGAAAATAGTAATTAAAAAATCATTTAATCAGTTGACTTCCTTCACAACTGCAATTCTTAAATGATATTTTAATATTTATCCAGATATCACATAGAAACAGACAGAAAAAAGATTTTTAAATTCACAAACAACATAATTTATGGTTTCCAAGTTTTTACCTCGGTTCTCACTTTGTTCTCTGATGACAAGAGCTATGTACGAGGTGTGTTCAAAAAGTAAGGTGACTTTTCAATTTTCGCGAGCTACGTACATTCAAGTTTAAAAGTTTTTATTTTATTGTGTTGGTACACTCGTCACGATCATATGTTCACAGTTTTGACTATATAGCTCGTGTTGTTTTTCTGGCAGAGGGGTAAAAGGTTAGAAGGGTTTGGTGTGCTCGACGATTTTCTTCTTTCGATAAAAATGGAGCGAAGAGCTTGCATTAAATTTTGTGTGAAAAATGGAATCCAGTGCTCTAAAACTCTTGAAATGTTGACAGTAGCATACGGTGAATCTACTCTGAGTAAGAAAAATGTGTATAAGTGGTACAAGCTGTTCCAAGAAGACCGAGAGGATGTCGAAGACGAACCTCGCCCTGGACGTCTCAGCACGTCAACAACAGATGAAAACGTTCAAGCAGTGGAAGAAATGGTGTTGAAAAATCGCCG
>NC_046664.1:41565016-41577606 GCF_010883055.1 Belonocnema kinseyi
TCCCAAAACTGAAGAGACCCATGAAAGGACATCGATTTTCAACGATTGAGGAGATAAAAACTGCATCGCTGAAAGAACT
This sequence comes from Belonocnema kinseyi, assembly GCF_010883055.1. Taxonomy (NCBI): domain Eukaryota; kingdom Metazoa; phylum Arthropoda; class Insecta; order Hymenoptera; family Cynipidae; genus Belonocnema; species Belonocnema kinseyi. Next base: position 41,565,096 of record NC_046664.1, read on the forward strand.
CAAGGCTATACCACAAAATGATTGTCAGAAGTGCTTCGATGGTTGGAAAAAGCGTTGGCAAAAGTGTATTATATCTGAAAGGGATTACTTTGAAGGGGACAACATAAATATTGAGGAATAAATTAATATTTTTTGAGAAAACCATAAAGTCACCTTATTTTTTTAACACACCTCGTATTATATATTATAATACGTTTCATAGAGTGGAACATACATTCGACGAATATCAGTACTTACCCAAAGTAAGTAAAATTTGTTTAGATCTATTTCTTTTTCAATACTGTTTTAAGAATACATGCACCCAAGATGCATGCAATTTATCTGCATTTTGTAACGTATCTACAGTTATAGATGCCAAAATATTCCTTATAGTATCGATTTTTGATATTTTGCTTGTCTGAGACGAAAATTTATTGCAAAATAGTTTGATAGCTGAATGTTCCTCACAGTAAATACATTTTTTTTCAATCTGAATTGCAGTTTTCTCTGAAAAACAACTATCCTCTAGGCAATTCGCCAAGGCAATTTTTCACAGAAATCTTTTTGGCAAAAAATTGAATTGTTCAAAAAATGCAGCCTCCCGCTTACGGTGTCATTTTTGGATTTCAAAATTTAGAAAAAATGTTTTTGAATACTTGTAATCTTCTTTTTAAAGATCTAACAAAAACAACGAATAAGGATAATTTTAAAGGGTTTTTATGACCTACAGATCGAGTCTTGTGCACTTTTCACCTATGTATCTATTAACTGGAAGCAACAGTCCAAGCAAACATGTTGAAAAGTATTTTAAATTTGCACTTTATTGTTAATAAACTACATAACTAATATTCTGACCTATTATAAAGTTTCAGTATTAAATTAGAACGTCCACTCAAACATATAAAAAACAATACAAAGTGCTGGATATAGTTTGTTCTTGCAAATTGCCTTTTTTCGTCTAGTTTAAACGGTGTAACAAGGTAAGACCGCCAATTTCAAACTTTGCAGTTCCTGGAAAAATTTTTTCCTTATAATAGCATAAATGTTAAAAAAATTCTGCGCCTAATGAGCCCAAATTAAAGACAAAATGTCACAAAAAAAGTCTCCATACTGTTTGGCTAATCTGTTAAATATTTGTACAATTTTTTCTCTAGATTGTACCCTAGAGTCGAACTCTATGCACAAATGTTGCAAAAGTTTAAATAATTCGACTGTACTCACCAAATGATTTTAACAAATTAAAAACAATAATATTTCAAAAAATATTACCAAAATTGATTAAAATATGAAAAATAATTTATTTCAGCAAAACGTGTTTTTAAGTATTTACACATTTTTGAAACTTTGCGACTTTATTGCAAAAAATTTGGCTCGCAGGCAGAATTTAGGAGGGAAATCCTAAAAATACGTTTAACAATTCAGAAAAATATTATAAAGAGTTATCTTTAAAATTAGCACTAGGACTTACAAAAATATTCATTATTTCCGGAGTTATTTCAATTTTTCGAAAACATCTAAAATCGACGTTTTTTCGTATCTAATGTCTTTTTTATAAAATTAACATTTTATCTTCAACTTGGGCTTATTAATAATAAATCAAAAAACAGGCCTGTACATAATTTCCGCATGCATAAATTTAGTTTTGGTTAATATTTTTTTTTAGTGAAACCTCCTTACCGGTGCATTAATTGTCCAAATCAGTAATATGCGCTTCTTTGCCGTTTTCGAAAAAATCGACTTTGAAATATTCAACACTTTAAAATAAAAAAGTGCAGGCCGTGAGAATTGAACATGCAACCTTCCGCCTATACAGCCAAAGCGTTACTGTCGGCCATTCAAAAGTTGCTTTTTCCGTCAAACTCTATATGGCCTGTGGGGAATTTTTCAAAGTCGATTTTCTCGAAAACGGCGAAAAAGCGTATATTACAGGTTTGGCAAATTGATAATCATGTAACGATCTTTTATTAACAACATTATAAACCGAAACTAATATTCACAACTGGCGATCTTCCTTTGTAAAATAGTCACATGCTCTAAATAGAATTTTTTTATATCCTAGAGAATGGAAAGAATAAAAGAAGTACTGCAGGTTGCAGGAGTACATTATAGAGAAACTTCTGATTTATTGCATCATTTCAAAAATGGTCTTCGGAAAATAAATCAAAATATGATACATTCCTTGCTGTTCCCAGAGAGCCCCATCGCTTCCATTCTCCATCCACAAACGCAAAAAACAGCCCTTCATTACGTCTCTGAAAATCAGTACAGTTCAAGCTTATTAACTCAACGCTTAATTGACCTTGGAGCAAATGTTAATGCACAAAATATAAACGACGAAACTCCACTCCACTCTGTTCTGGCTCTCAGAATGAAGAAAATCGTTGATGTCCCAATCAAAAACGGAGCTGATGTAAATGTTCCAAGTAAGATGGGTATATATCCTATTCAATATGTGACGCTTCTAGGATCTTTGGAAATAATAGAAATAGTGCTGAGAGCAGAAAAGCCTCCCAATATCCAGAAAAATAATACCAAACGATGTTTGAATGTCATAAAAATTTTGTTGAACGAGAGACAACATTGCATAATCTCAAAGTAAAATTATTCAGCTCTTCTGCAATTTGCTCTTCTCCAGAAAGACGAACAATGTTTCGACTATGTTTTGATGAATAGTGACTTTGATTTGAGTGCAGTCAACCCTAAAGGAGAAACTTTGTTGCATGTAGCAGCGCAAAAAGGTAAGCCAAAAATAATTAATGCTTTGATCACCCGAGGTGCTAAAATCGAAGCAGTTTCGACTTCAGCTTCGCATATTTGGTTTCGTACTCGAAACAAGAAAGCCAGATTAAATTCAAGTAATCAAGGAGGGAGAACTGCTCTTCATGTTGCAGCTTTGAACAACAATCCGGAAAACGTGAAGTGTCTTTTAGACGCCGGAGCTTGCGTGAATAGTCTCACTACAGAGAAGAATACTCCACTTCATTATGCAGTCGCTGTTGAAAATTTTGAGATAGTTGAGATGATTGTCAAAAAGGGTGCAGACGTAAATGCATTATCGTACTATAGTTCGCCACTTCAAGTTGCCTGTGGTAGCATCTGCTATGTAAAACTTAAACAGCAACAATATTTTGAATTCAATTCTATCTATTACAAAAAATTCTTTCACAAGCAGGGCATTGCTTCTTCTTATATTTATAATTCACGGATTGTAACGTTTCTTCTTAACCATGGAGCTAACATTGAAGAAATCAGTAGAGTATGTGGAACTGCCTTGGAAGAATATTGTTACAATGGGAATTTGGAAATAGCAAAGATTCTTTTGAGTAGTGGTGCTAATCCTAATAGGTCTGGGAATGCATTGTTGTACAATGCTGTTTTAAACCAAGATTTAGATATTATAAGACTCATATCGAAACATGTAGATGTCAACCAAAGAAGGCCATATGGAATACCGTTGCATTGGGTAGCTTCCACGCCGTGCATTACATCTGAAGATATTGTAGACATTTTGATGGAACATGGTGCTAATATTCACGCAAAAGATGACAGAAGAGAAGAATCAGCACTTCGTCTAGCAGTATTGAATCAAAATAAAGCGGCAATCCTCAGGCGTCTGTTAAAATTTAATGCAAATATCGATGCCTATATAAATTGGAAAGGACAGTTCTCCATACCGTCCATCGTCCATATTCTAATATCACTACCGATGATTTTGAGGGGCACAAATTTAAAAATGCAATGATTCTGGTTGCTACTGTTGCTAAAAAGATAGAGCTTAAGCTTTGGGTCAGCGATTTAAATGTAAAATTAGTGAAATCCGACGAATATTTTCATGCTATTTTTAACGAATGTCAGCGGGAAATTCAACGTATGAAAGAAAAGAAAATATGCGCTTCGGCCAATTTTGTCTTTTATGACTTCTTCGTGAAAGGTATGGATAAGTTAGGGGCCCTTCTGAAAAATGAGGATATTATACAGGTTTTAGAGGCCGGTGAATACAAGCAAGAATTTCCACATTATGCTAATGATATTTCAGATCGAATTGAGGATGGGATGAGAAGACGAAAATTACTTGAAAGTTGTGTGGTCCTTTTTAGAAAATATGTGTCTGAACAAGTTCAACTTGAGGTTCTTTTTCGAGTTTTCAGATTACTAAAACTCAAAGATTTACAAAACTTTAGGAAAGCTTGTTTTATAAAGGTTTAAGTGCGTTCGTAGAATATTCTTCGTGCAAAACTTGTTTAAATATATTAAATTTATAGTATTTCTGCAGTAAAATCTATTGAGGAATATTTATTTAATTACAGGGAATGAAAAAATTCGTTGAAAGAAAAACTTGCTCACTTTAAGTAATGCAATCTTAATGAGTTGCACCTATAACTTCCAATCTCGAGTTTGCTTAATTTGTTAGGCTTTAATTTGATAATTTACATAGATAAGTCTCTTAATTTTTAGTCTTTAGTTTTTAAATCCAAAAATTCACAATTTTATTTCCCAATTTAATAAGTGACTCAATTTTGAAAAGTATAAGCAAACAATTTTAATATTATGAAATTATTATGTTATCAATGTTTAAATCATATAGATTCTAACATAAAATATATCATTTAAAACTTGCCCAGTTTCAAACTGCGGTTAAATTGTGAATGTTTACAATTTAAGATTATTTTTCGTTTAACAAAGGTTGTTTATAATTTAAAATTCTTTAATTTTTAACATTAAAAATGAGAACAGAGTGGCCGAAAAACTTTCAAACTTCCCTAAGTTTTCTCTGTCATGTTTTTATTTTCCCTAGCCATTAAAATGCAATGATCAAAATTATGATGTTGCCACATTTTTAATATACAATCTCTTATAAATGGAATAACACCATATTTAATTTAAGTATATACATTTTTAATGTATTATTCTCAGAGCTTCTAAAGCCTAATTTACCCGAGAGTAATTCTATGAAATTCATAAAAATTAAAGATGAAGTAAAAAAAATTCAAGTACATTGAAAAACATTTTAAAATATGCAAAAATTCATGAATTCAGTAAATTGGAGATGAGTTTAGAAAAGTTTTAGGAAATTCAAAGAGTTTGATGAAATGTCTAAGATTTAAAGGTAAGTTCAAAAAAATTCAAGATGAATTAAACGAAAACTAACAAGAATTTTAAAAATTCTATTGAATTGAGTGAATTTAGAAGAATACAAATGGATGAAAAAAATAAACAGAATTCCCAAGATCTAAAAAGAGTTCAGAGTGAATTCAAAAGGAATTGCAAACGAAATTTCAAAATCTCTTGAAATGCTAAAACCCTACGAAATCTTCATGTGAATCAATCCCTTGAAACCCACTTAAATATGATCAAATCCTTTGAAATTTCATGAAATTTGTTATATCCTAATACCCTGATAGCTCTTAAAATGAAATACCTTAACAATTTTTAAATCTCTTGAAAATGATATAGAATCTTTCTAAATACCCTAAAAAATTCAAATCCTTTGGAATCATTTAAAGTTATTGAAATAAAAAATACTTTAAATTGCTCAAAACTTTTTGAAATTCCTTGAATTTTTTATCTATTGAATTATTTATTGAATTATTACCTAGAATATTAGAAAATTTATTAAAATACTTTGAGATCTTTTAAAATCTCTTAAATTTAAGGAAATCTTATTAAATCCTTTGGAATCTTTACAGATATCTTAAAACTATATAGGTCCTATAAAATCTTTCCATACGATCCGAAATTTTGTAAACTACCTTGAAATTTTTATTAAATCCTTGGAAGCTCCTTGAACATTTTTTAATCTCTTGAAAATGGAACCTTGGCATATTTAAAATACACTAAAAATTTTGAAATCCTTGAAAACCCCTTGAAATTTTTTAAAATCCTGTAAAATTTCTTTGATGTCTTAAAAATACTGTAAAATCTTTTTAAATACTTTGAAATAGCTTCAGACAAATAATTGAAATCTATTTGAAATTCCTTGCAATTTTTTTAAATACCGTAAAATATTTCAAATTTTTCAAAAATATTTTTAAATCCCTTGAATTTTTTAAAATTTAGGATATTTAAATCAGATAAAAATCAAACTTAAACCCAGTTTTTAAAGTCCAATATTGAAGTTGATGTGAAGAATTCCTGAAAATGAAATCAAGAATCAAACGACCAAATTTGTACAACCAGCACAAAATGTTCCCATTGCAATCTGAAAAAAAGAACATTTTCCTCTTCTACTTTCCCTCTAAAGTAGAAAAGAATATTATTCATCTTTAATTTGGACAAAAATAAAAAGGAGGAAAGAAAAATGAGAAGGCAGCCAACCAAATCCCTTCCTTCTCTTTTTTATCTTTTTCGTCCTCTTTATTCCTACTATTTTCAAATGACAATAAAAAACATTTGTAAAAAATAATAATCACCAACTTTTCGGCATTCATACAGTAACATTATCAAGGCAAGAAAATATATAATAAAATTAAATAATAATTTAATAAAAATAAAAGAAAAATATGTTAATAAAAATAAAATGAAATAAAATAAAAATAAAATTGGTTGCCAGCAGGAACAGCACCACTGCCACGATGCTCTATCACTGACAACTGAAAATCAATAATAATGCCTTCTCATTTTTCTTTCCTCCTTTTTATTTTTGTACAAATAAAAGATGAATAATTTTCTTTTCTTTTTTAGCAGGAAAGGAGAATAGGAAAATGTTCCTGTTTTCAGATTGCAATGGGAACATGTTGTGGCGGTTGTCCAAATTTGTACGTTAGATTCTTTATTTTATTTTCAGGAATTCTTCACATCAAATTTATTGAATCTCTTCATAATTCCTTAGAATATGAAAAGTATACACCAATTATCTGTGCATTAAAAGTGCATCCGTATTTACAAATGTAGTTTTTGATTTTCTTTACATATACATTTTTGATGTAGAGAAATTCCTTATGGGTTTGAATGTAATTGATTAATTAAAATCTGATCACTCGCGTACATTAAACAACGTTAAAGACGCCTCTCGGCGCATTGCAGAACTTCTAGAGTCTCGTCACTGCGAGCGCTGCTTGCAATTACTTGCCCGGCTCCGCCTACCTGCGCATAGTCAATAACGCCTGTATTCATAATCGGCTTTTTTAACCAATTTTAAATAAGCTATAAGCACTCAAAGTTAAAAAATATGCGCTTGTATCAAATGTCTATGCCCTAGCATTTTAAATAAAACGATTTAAGAAAATGCATTTAAATTCTCAATTGTAATTTTATTCAATTTCTATGATTCCAATAAAAAATTAAAGTAACTTACGTGGTCCAGTCTGAATTTAAAATATTTATAATTTTAAATCTACCTTAGAATTTTCAAAATGCATTTTTAAATGCTTTTTCCGTAATTTTTAAAAATAATTCTTGCTTAAAAATTGTCCAGCGTATTATTAAAGTGTCGAATTCTAATTTATTTAATTTTTAAAGATTACAATTTCTGATTAGAACATTATTCAATGTTTGAAATAAAAATGACGGGGATTTTTAAAAATAAATTCTAGGGCTTTTGGCATTTCAAAAAAAGGTGTGTGTGTGTAATTATAAATAATTGAGTTCAAAATTAAAGCCAAAAAGCTAGTTTGCTCTAAAATGAAAAGTCAGGAACAATAAATGATCAACTTAAAAATTATTTGCAAATTTTGTTTACAGTGTGAGTGTAAAACACATTTATTTTTTCTTTCTCCCCCGCCCCCCTCATCGCTTATGTATAAAATGTGATATATATAATATATATATATACTTTTATTTATACATATATTTATACATATACCTATGCATACAGCGAAGGAAGAACCTACGAATAAAATATACTGATGAATGTTAAAAAATATTCCATTCTCACACTTCACAAGTTCGATAAACACTATTTGTCCTCTTGCGATCACAAATCCGAAAGCGTTTTTAAGAGAGATATAATTATATTACAGTGAGATTGCATCCAAACAAAAGTTAAAGTCTTGACCGGCTCAAAAAAACGTTATAAACAAAAATTATCGACAATATACTAATTGGGACGAAAAAACACATCAGCAAAATATTGATTAATTGACATTAATCTGAATGAATTGCAATGTCAGCCGTCGAAACTTTAGTGCTTAACGCGTCGCACACCAAAAATACTCCACTCACGCAGCACATTATAATATTCTATAATATATACATTAAGTGCAAATGTTGGATATTCCTTATATGGTGAAATTTCTGCCTTTTCAACAATCGGTGTGTCACGAAGCAAAATCAAAGTGAATCGATCTTCTTCTTTTTTATCATAACATTAGCACACACTATTTTACAAAAGACATTCAAAAAATCACAGGAGTTTGAAGCAAATGATTGAACGACATTTGGGAGATTGTGCTTTTCAATTATTCTATATAGTATGTCTAAATTTCAGGGATAATTTCATTATATGTGCCATTCTATAAGAAGAGATACGTAATTTTCAGATAGCGTTTATGAATGTTAATGCAAATTTAATCAATTTACGATCAAAGTTACTGAATTTCGTTCTTCGCAACTTAGTTCCATACATTTTAGTTACTTTAGTATCCTAAATGAGGCGGAATTTTCCGAACATTTTTAATAGTGCAGGATAAACCCTCTGGGTTAAAAATTAAAAATTTTGTCATCAGACAGATAGAATGACAATGACAATGACAGATAGAATGACAAATAGAATGACACGTATAAATTCTCATTTTTTAATTGTTCCATTTACCATGAATTATTTTATATTTTATTACATTTTTTAACGAAAGGTTTTGCTGAGTTCCTTGCGATGATTCAAATGAGTGAAGCTCATTTATTAATTTTTTTTTTTACAATTTTGACGATGTGAATAAAAAAGACCTAGCATTAGAAATGATAAATTTGATGAATTTCGGAGCAATTCGACTAAATTCCTAACAATGAAATGGGCATAAAATAACATGTATGTAAGAATTCTGAAAGTTATTCGGAACTTTCATTTGACTGTTTTGATTCACCTAATTAGGGAATACGTTTTATATTACACTAAACCGTTTTACACATGCATCGGCCGATGAAATGTTATTGTCAAGAATCTTACATGTATAATACAGCTGCATTTGACTACGATTAAATAATTTTACTCGTATTTACAAAAAAAAACTGAATTATGTACAAAATCCGCTAACAGCAGAATAGCTTTTCTGTTATTACGAACTGTTTACTTTTACCCCTAAGATTTAATAATGGCTAGCGCACTTTGCTTTCTTTTAATCCTTCAATTTCTAATTTTTTAACATAATTTCCGAGGGGTTGATTACTCCTGCAATCTGGTATACATTCTCTCTGCAATCATTGGGAATGGTTGTAGGGATCTACTGGTCTCCGAAATCGCATCGAGTCTCCCATCTGTATAAAGCCTGGTCTACAATCGTCGCAAACAGCCCGTTGCGGCACCGCAAGCAAGCGCCGCACCGCAAGTAACCGAGAGCGAAAAGTTGGTTCAACTCAACTTTTCGCGCCGTAACCGTCTCGCGTGATCTTGCGTCGGATGTCAGAGGACATTTGTCTGGATTTTTTTGTTGGTTTGGTGTGTTATGTGAGAAACATTTAAAAGCACTTAAAATTAAAGAAAAAAACTCCAAAGAGCAAATTGCGGGTCAGAGGATTCATTGTAGAGGCGAAAAATATTTGACTGTCAAAGCACGACGCGAAAACAGTTCATTTGATAGTAAGCCCTGATTGGCTGCCGCAACAGCGCCACTCGCGACTACTGCAGACGGCTATTCCTTCCGTTACGATGCCGCATCGCCATGTTATCCGCGGCAACGAGTTGACTCTATAGTCTTTCTACTCTATGCACTTCGCGACGGCATGTTTCTCGTCCACTTGATGACGAACCGTAGCGGACAGGGGACAACCCGCTACTTACCACTGTTCGTGCAATGTACATATCGCCTTCACGGCCTACTTCACGTATGACTGCGTATGACAGGCTGTCCGTGACGCACGCAGCGTTAATCCTGTCAGCAATTAATGATTAATCCCGTAATTATCATCTAATTCAATCCTAGATATATTATTAAATTGAAATATTTAAAATTCCCTCATATGAAAAAAATTATTAGTCTGCCTTTTCACAAAACAAAATGTGAAAATTTTTCAAACACTTATTCTGACTTTTTATATTTAAATGATTTTTTTCTTCTTAAAAGACGTTGTAAGTAAAATCATAATTTTGACTTACTTATTTTTCAAAACTGAAATTTGTAATTTTAATAGCATAAAATTTATTATTACTGTCTAGAAATTGGTTGTAGTATTTGCAGAAATGCAACTTTAATGTTTAATGGATGTTTTTATCATGAATTGAATGTTGATCAATTTTATAACTATGCTCATACTTTCAAGTTTTGATAACAAGTTTAAAAAGCGCGCTCAGTTACTGAAAAATGATGATAACCGTCGCGCGACGCACTCACTTAGTATCCCCGCTCCCCCTTACATTCTGACCAACGCAGTCTCCCTCCATCAGCACGCGTCAGTCCGTGTTTTTAGTGCTCAAAGTCAAAGTTTTCAGCGTTTTATTATAATATAGTTAAAGCGAAGTGTTTGTCGGTGTTGACGCTTTAGTTTTCTTTAGGATAACGAGTTCCTTGGATCAACCCAGTTTTGACGTCAATTGCGTCCAAATATAACGTTATTTTTTTCTTTTAATATCGTGCTTTTTTATTTTTAGAAATCGACTCAATCAAATAATAGAAACGATACTCTTTATTATTACATTGAGCAATTTCCCTAATTCGCATGCATAATCGGTTGTGTCTAACATAAAGCATGAATTTAGAGCTCGCATGTCACAGTCATGCGTGCGAGCAATATGCGTCGCAATTGACTGCGCATGTCTGCTCGAGTGATGGCGCGGTGTGCGGAACAATACGCCATCATCGTGCACGCACATTGTTATCTGGGAAGGCTCATATGCACCACTGCCACTGTATTTTTAAGCAATAAAAAAGCTGTTACGAGGCTTGGCCAACAACATGAATACCGTTCCACTAAACAAGTTGTACTTACTGAATACAGCGTTGCAGGAAATAAAAAATGCAAGATTTGAAAGCACCAACTTAACTATGTTGATTGAATGTTGGAGTGAGCTAGCTGAAGACAGTTACATTTTGACTAACAGACCGTCGTAATTCTTGGTGACATTCCCATCGCGTCTTGGGAATGAGAAGCATTTTAAAGTAGTTTTCAACCGACTCCAGGAATTTGGTCTTCATATTAACTGCAATAAATGTCAGTTCGTCGCCTCCAAACCTGAGTTCATGGGCTGCAAGATTAATTCGCAGAACTGCGCTCCAACCAACGAAAAAGTCAAAACCACCCTCGACTTTCTAAAAACCAAAAAATATAAGTGACTTTCGACGGTTCCTCGGCATGTTAAACTTTTATCGTCGTTTTTTGCCTGGCGTTGCTGAGGCTCAAGCCCCACTACATAATTGCCTGTGCGTTTCACGCAAGATTCCATGGAATCCGGACACACGAGGCTGCTTCTAAAACGGTCAAAAGCGATTTGGCTAACGCGACCCTACTCGTTCACCCGTCGCATGACGCTGACACACACACATTGTCACAGATGCCTCAAACTTCGGCATGGGGGCTTCTCTCGAGCAGCTCGATGATAATCTCTGGAAACTTCTAGCGTCCTTTTCGCGGAAATTTACTTCGGCTCAGCTTTCCCATCAGGTGCTTCCTCGAAAGGCGAATCTACAAGATAGTAATCGATCACAAACTTATCGTCTATGCATTTACGCAGCGCACTGAAAAAACTTCACAACATCAGCAAAGGTCCCCGACTTTCTATCAAGAGTCGAAACTATATCACAAAAGATTTTAGTCTAACCGAGCTTGCTCAACCTCAATCTCCCGTCGATGCAGGTTGTCAAGCAGTTGTGTAAATCGTGCCTAGATTCTCAGCAGTCGAAGACGTCTCCTCCCGAAGCCGTTCTTTTACACCTCATCAGTTGCCATCGAATCCGGACCATCGCCTATCATTCCGCTTCTAATGGAACGGTAGAACGGTGACACAGTTCGCTTAAAGCCGCGATGATGTGTAACGCGGATCACCAGTTGTCTCGGATCACTATCTGGGGGTCCTCCTCGGTCTTCGTTCTAACGTCCTTGACGTCGGTGAGCTTGTTTTCGTAACCACCCTACGGATTCTTGGTGAATTCGTACTTCACGAGGAATTTACACCTAACCCTCACTATTTTCTTGAGGAATTCTGAAAACACATGCGCAAGCTCAAACCCGTTCCGGTTGCCCAAAAATACAAAAGGCAACCATTCATCTTTAAAGACCTCGATACGTGCACTCCCGTATTTTGACGTAACCACGTAAAAAAGTCTATCGTGCGATTGCACAAAGTTATAAATCATACGACAGATTGCATTTTCGAGATCGACGTGCAGGCACTCCTCGATAAGTTTCCATTGAAAACATCAAACCAGCTCACGTCGAACGCATTCCT
>NC_046664.1:41577616-41631322 GCF_010883055.1 Belonocnema kinseyi
TGATAGCTAGTCATTTTTAGCAACAGTTATGCATCTCTTCTTCAAAATCTCGACCGAGATAACCACAGTATTTTTATATTTTTATTTTCTCTTTGTTTGATTTTTCGGGGAGTACTATAGGGATCTACTGGTCACCGAAATTACATCGAGTCTACCATCTGTGTAACCATGTACTTACGACTTTGCGTGCAATGTACATTGTCTCTTGAATAAAATGTTCGCGACTATTTGTGGTGTTGAAATCATTCATTCTGGCGTAACTCAGATCAACCCTAACATCTAAATTAAGGGTAATTAAGTGGCCACGCTTAATCGTTACATGGTTAAACTGCGATACACCATCTGGTGCCAAAAATCGGAACTAGAAAGAGTAGGCACAATTTTTAAGATGTATTTTAATTAGAGTTCTGAACCGGTTATATCCGGTCCAGCATTTGAAATAGAAAACACTTTTACAAGAAAGTGTTGCTATTAATCGTGCCAGATGAATCTGAATGCATATTATAGGTAATGTCGGGGCTGAACCTGCTGAAAACATTTAGGTAAAATTTAGAAATGAGATACATTTTTGAGCGTGAAGCTACGATGAAAACAACATTTTACTGTGGAGGGATCATCGGGGTGTCTCAAAGATCCAAGTCCAATTGCAAGCACTATGACTGTAATGTCTTCGAAATTTCCAATCTCAGTAGATAAGGACAAAGCTTTAAAATATGGAGTACCTAGACAATATTTTCCTTCGGGTCAGATAGATGACATGCACTACCATGGCAGGATATTGTGCAAAAAAGAAGCTATAGATTGGTGGGTTAAACAAAGCAAGGTTCCAAATGATCAAATTAAATCAGTTATAGATATATTGATGACACAATCCAGAAAAGAAGTGGATAAATATTATTCCATAGATTGGTCAAAAACTAGTATAAGTTGGTCCAAAACGAACATAGAAAGAAGATCAGTAGCTAAAAGGGAAGTGGATATGGATCTAGACCCTGATACAAGAAATCAAGCAATAATGCAAGCATTAATGAGTGAATACGTTATACCCTATATGCATATCAGCAGTGATATCTTAAACAGGATAAAAAACATAATAAACAAAACTATGATGGGAGGGACTGCACAACAATTTTGTGATAAAAGGAATTAATATACAAGAAATAAAGGAATCCAACACTTTGACTACAGATTTAGAGAGAATAGGTAACATCATAAGGGGAGTTGCAATACAATATGGGATGATAGGAGTAATACATCACACATTGAAAAATTGCAAGTTTATGGGTTCTCCTTTAGAATTGCACCTTAGAAATCCAGGTCTTGAAGAAAGAAGCAACATAAAATGGATGAAGGTAGCTATGAAAATGCCTATAACATCTGAAACAGAGGTTTATTTAGGACTGCACCCCAACCTAGTGGTGTTATCCAAACAAAGAGGGCACAGAACATAAAAGAAGTTAAATTCACTCTTTATATAGGAGATGAAACAGTGGGATTCAAAAGAGGAGATATGATGAAAAAAATTAGGATGAAATATTTTATACTTTATAGATATAAAGCTACCTGTTTAAAAAGGAGTAGCGCTTGGTATTTAATAATTTTATTTTTTAATGCTATTATTTATTAAGTAATGTGAGGCAATTGAATTTTGAGGTCAGTGGTTCAGTCCAACAGTATTAAATAATTAATAAGCTACTGGTATGCATATTTTAAATTCCTGAATATGCCTAAGTGGAAATTTAAGAACTCTGATTTTAATTCGAGCATAAAAATGTTTTTACGATTTCTGTGTGGAGTTTAGAGGAAGTATTGCATACTAAAAATAGCTTTTATAAAAATCGAAGTGTGTTAGGTAAAAATTAACATCTTATGTAGTGGCAAGAAAAAAAACATTTGTTGATCAAAATGTTTTTCTGAAGAAAAAAAAATTATTGTAATATTTATTAAAAATTTTAACACACTATTGGGAATGGTTAAACTGCTTTACGCCATCTGGTGGCAATAATCAGAACTAGAAAGAGTAGATACGATTTTAAAGATGAATTTTAATTTTTGTATAAAATTTTTTTTGCGATCTTTTTGTGAAGTTTAAAGTATTTATTACCAACTTAAAATAAGTTTTTATCGAAAACAAAAATTTACATCTTAGCATTGAAAAAACATTTTTTTTGGCAGAAATGTTTTTCTAAAAAAAAAAAAAAAAAAAAAAAAACTATTGTACTATTTATTGTGATTTTGACAATTTATAAACTTAAATTAACTTATTTCGAAGCAAAAATGAACCCAAAGTAAGTTTTTATTCATTTAAACATAAACTACTTATGATCTAAAAAAACCTGGCCTGAAAGTTAGGTTAGAATTCGTATTTAATTGTCAATTGTCTATTGTTCATATTCTTTGCATAATGGGGATAAAATTTATCACTGAATAAATTAAATAACTTTCATTTGAGCGTATAACGAATTAAAATTTACATGTCATAATAAAATAATGGTTGTTTTACAGGAAAATATTTTGGACATAAATGTCATTTTTTACTGTATAAGATGGAAATTCGATCTAAAACGCTTTAAATTGTATAAAGATTTATTTTTAGTATTTAATAATAGTTTTTAATTTGATAAAACAACATAGCATAAAACACGTTTATCCTCAAATTAAAATGCATCTTTACAATGCTACCTACTCTTTCTAGTTCCTGTTTTAGGCACCAGATGGCGAAAATGGTCGACCAACATTCCCAATAGGCATGAATTTGGCCTAATTTGGGTTAGAATTCGTATTTCAATTCCAATAGTCTATTATTCATATTCTATGCATAATCAGGAGCAAATTTTTTGCTACAAACTTCTTCTGAATACTTTTTTATACTATGTGATAACTGTTTTAAACTCCACAAACTAATCGTAGAAGCACTTTTATGAAAGAATTATAATTAAAATAATAAATAATTATTTTCTTTCCAACTTTTACTCGGGCGAACTCGGTTTTTCGTAATAGCCACGGACTAAGTCAAGTGACTGATGAGATGAGGATGTTCTAAGTTAATTTAATACGATGCTTGAAATCCCTTGCGATGATGTACTAGATACAAAATTACGAGCATGGTGTAGTTTGGAGTTCGTCTTTTACCACTTTTATACTTAAACAGCAGCCGCGAGCATTGCATATTGTACCATTAAGGGCATGTGATACTTCGTCGTTCGGTAAATCGGGCTCAGTTCCCCCGGGTATTGGTCTGCCAAAATAAAAAATTTTTTAAACTGCATTCGGAGATGCTATAAAATAGTATAACGGACATCCCCAAACTGTCTCTGTCGTACCATTGCCGTCGGTAGCCACTTAAAATTTATTTATGAAATAAACTTCTATAATTGTCTACAAACAAGGTTAGTTCCGGGACATTAGTTATTATGTTTTTTTGCTTGTCCTAAGTTTTCGGCAAACATATTTTTTAGTTTTAAAGTAAAGTCATTTTCGACACCAGATGGCGAAATAGTCGACCACCATTCCCAATAATGGTATTCCCATTGGAATCCGCTGCGCTGCAATACGCCATCTATTTTTTCAATACGGTCAAAATTTGAACTAGCGAAATCAGTTAAGATTTTTAAGATGCATTTTAATTTTTGTTTAAAAACATTTTTTTTTATAAGTGGGTTGTCAGTTTTGGAATTCTAATTCTAATTCTTACTAAATTTCGCGCAATTTTTCATATGCCTTTTAAATGAACTCTCGGGACTGTCACCCCTTTCGAAATATTAAACAGGGGTTTGGAAATCTAATAAAATAATAACTATATTCCAAGTAGGACATAGGAAACACGGGACTAGGCATGCCATCCTAACTTGGACGAGCGGGGTTGAGTCCACGGGAGGGGGGAGAATTCCATGAGCGGGGAGAACCGCCATCTTACGATGTGCCATTTGATTCTGCGCACGAGCATTTTTGCCGACAAACTGTGCATGAAAATATAAACACGTGGGCGCTGCCATGTTTGTCGCGGGACATCAAAAGGTGGCGGACCTCCCCCCTCATTGCATCACCCCCGCAATGGCATGCCTAGTCCCTTGTTTCCTTTGTCCATGGCACCAACCTTTTTTCTTTCATGGAAGTGCTATATATCTTTCGCGCTTGCGCAATGTCGTTTTCTTAAATGAAAAGGTCTATTATTTTGCACAGTTTAAAATGATACGTGGCTGAAAACAATAAGATTTATCAGAAACTAAGTGTTGCATGTGGAATTTTCATCGTACAGAGCAAAAAAAAACACGTTTTATGTTAAAACTGTTTTTTTTTTCCAAACAAAAAAAAACAATTATTTTAATATGTTATACATTTTTCAACACATTATAAGCTTCAATTAACTTACCTTGAAATAAAAGTGAACTTAAAATAAATTATCATTAATTTATACATGAAATATTTACTATCTAAAAATTCTAACCTAAAACTTAGGTTAGAATTCGTACTTAATTTCTGATCGCCTATAATTCATATTTTTTGCATATTTTTAACCAAATATTTTACTACATGCACTTAACTGAAGTTCATTTTAGCTTATGGTGTGCTGAAACTTATATGACATAGTAAAATTACTTATTGTTTTAAACTAATAAAAACTATGATAAAATTGTTTCTAAGCCCAATTTAAAATGCAACCTAAAAATTCTATCTCGTTTCACAAGTTCGCGACAGTGGCGCACCCAAGACTTCAGATCCCAATAGGGTTAGTGGTGTAAAACTACTGATAGGTTTGCAGTACCGAGCCAATTACTAGACCCTCTATTGGTGAGAGGCGAAATTCAATATGGCACTTGATATAAGGTTGCTTATGGTTAAAATACGAGGGTAAATAAACTTTAAATATATATGTTTGGTGCTTACATACGAGGATAATTTATACTTTTAGAGGAAATTGTACAAAAAATGAGATATATAGTACATATAAATATGTTAATCCTATCCTCACTTTACAAGTGAAAGCCAGAAAAGAATTTATGAACATTTTACGAATACTATATGATAAATATAGCTAAAAAAAAGTTTGAAAAATGTATTTTGTAATGTTTATAAGGTATAAATCGCACTTTATACTTATTCACCAATTTTCTTTAATTGAATTTTTTTCTCATTGGCAAAGGGTCTAGTACTCGGCTCAGTGCTGCCACCTACGATTGACTTTTCATCATGAACCGCATTGAGATGCGCTGTGCTGCAATACGCAATATATTTTTCAATACGGCCAACATTTATGTTTTTTTATTCATTAATTCTTTTGAAATGTGAAAAAAGTGTTAAATTGTTTTTATATACAAAGCAAATGCGTATTGAAAATTCTACCTACTTTCGCGTGTTCGCGACACTAGCCCACTCAGAGATTTCAGTTCCCAATAATAAATTACTTATCATTTTTTCACAATTATAAAAAAAGTATTATAGGAAGATCAGTATAGAAATAAAAAAATTTTAAATTTTAAAAATTTGATCCAAAAAATATAGAAATTCCGCCAAATTTCCACGGATTTTAATTAATTTGGTCAGGTTTCATACCAATTTTACCAAATTTGGAAGATTTTCAAACATGTAAGTAGGTTTTAAGGGATACTAAATGATTTCTAAATATTTCAACTAATTTAAAAAGATTTAATCGGTTTTCTATAGAGATTTAAACAAATATTTTTACGACTTTCAAGAAATTTCGAAACATTTCGAGGGATTCCAAGCGATTTTAAAGATTTCTAAACATCTCCAGGGATTTCAAGGAATTCCAAAGGATTTCAAGAGATTTGAAAATTTTCAAGGGATATCAAAAAATGTTGTAGGTTTTTCAAAGATTTCATCATATGTTTACTGAACTTTGAAAATTAAATTAAATTACGAATTAAATTCAAGAGAATTTTCGTGGATTTTAAGCAATTTCGTCAGATTTTATAACAAATTTCGCGGAATTTTAAAGATTTCCAAACATCAGGAGGTTTTAAGGTATTCTATAGAAATTTAAAGGAATTCCGAGGAACTTCCGAAGTTTTGTAAAAGATTTTTAAGGATTTTATACATATTTCCACTAATTTAAAAATATTTCATCGGCTTTCTATAGAGATTAAAACATCATGGATTTCACGGAATTTTGAGGAAGTTTAAAGGGTTTAAAAAATTTCGAAACATTCCCAAGGATTTAAAAGAATTCCAAAGTATTTCAAAATATCTCAAGGGATTTCAAAGACTTTTATAGTTTTTTCAAAGATTTCATAATATTTCTAGTAAACCTTGGAAAATAAATTTAATTTGAAGTCATTTCTAGCGAATTCGAAGATTTCAAGGGATTTTTAGAGGACTTTGGAAAATAAAGGAAACGTCATTTAATTTCAAGTGATTCTTAACGACCTCCAATTATTTTCAAGATTTTGGGGAATTTCAAGTGATTCAACAAAAAATTGCATATGGATTTCAATTGAACTATAAGAGATTTGAAAGATATCAAAGGAATTCACAGATTTTTTTCTGTGTAAAGTTTATTTTTACACAATCGCTATTTTTGCGTACTTTAATACTTTATAAAATAAATCATTCCTTTGCAGTTCCTCTATTTATTTACATTAATTTCTTCAATATTTTTGCATATTTATTCCAATGCTGATCATCCTATAACTGTTTTCTGTATAATGATTTTCTATGATGAATTTCCTATCATCCATATAATCTTTTGCAATCGAGTGTACACCAAAAATCCGAGTAATTAACCCATCGATAATTTCCCTCTCGGAAGGCATAAGAAGTGCATTTTTAAATATCTCGACCACTTCAGACCAGTGCATCTGCATTCCGTTTAGTGTACATTTTACAAGTCAAAGCATGGATTTACACATAACGGTTACGTAACAAAGCAAAAAAATGTCTAAAATTGTATAAACTGCAAGTAAAATTAATATAAAATTTTCAGTCATGTGGGTGGCATCTCTTCCGCGTACACTGAATCGTCCTACCATATAAACTCCTAAAAGCCCAAATTTGTTCTCACGGAGAAAATTAAAAAAAAAACTACAGTACCTATTTATTGCCGAATATTTGCTTCATAATATCATTTATTTTTTTTCCTAAAAGAATTTCCTAAAAGAATTAAGATTGCTTAAACGTTTCACAGCAAGATTCAAGAGAAGACTTAAATGATTGACTTGTAGCTTAAACTTTAAATTACGAAAACTCACTACCCTTACTTGTAAATCCATGCTGAACATAAGCAAAAGCTGGAACCTAGTAAACTTAAAAGCCACACGATAGCTCTTTTAAAATAATTTTTTTAGTCCTAACTTTAATCTTTCCTGAGCTGGATTCACTTTGATTTTTAATTGTTGTATAAGATCGTAAATCTTAAGAGAAGGTCCGACCTTGCCACCAGTTAAGTCTATGATTTGGTCCTTCGTGAGCATCAGAAGAGTCTTTCCGTCCACTTTTTGTTTGCTAAAGTTCTCACAATAGGTTGTACAGTCGTTGACACGAAGAAATTGAGCCACGTCGAACACATTCCACTCCGATGGCACCAATTCGCCGGCATCGGAAGACTTTTGGAGACCGTCCGCTAGCCTTGGAATGTATTTTCCACTCGTCACCGTAACCTGGCGCATACATTAGCAATAAGAAATTTAGTATACATATCCTTTAACGTCCGAGAAAATCATTAGAGAATCAATTCATCATCAGGGGAACTCATTGATTAAAATTTATATTCTGCAAAAGGTGTAAAAATAAAGAAAAATATTAAACCTATTGAGAATCGCGGTCTACCATTTCGCCACCTGGTGCCAAAAAGTAGAACTAGAAAGAGTAGGTACAATTTTAAAGTTGTACATAAGTTTGGCATGAAAGTGTTTTCCCGGTAGTTTTGTGAAGTATAAAACAATGATTAAGTACTAAAAACAAATCTTTATAAAAAACAAATAGCTTTAGATAAAATTTCCATATTATACAGTGAAAAAAAACACATTTTTTTCAAATAGATTTAAAAAATATATATTTCACAATTTCATGTCAGTTGCAATGAATTTATGTTTAAATAAACTTAAATTAATGTATGTAGCGACAAATCTTATCCAGATTAGGCGTAGAATACGAATAATAGACGATTTAGGGTGGCTGTTTTAATCCAAGAAAAAAATTTCCGGTCATTTTCCGGTTCGCAAAAATTTTTCATGGTCAATGGAATTTAAAAAATCGAACTCTAAAGCTAACAACTTTTCCATTTGAATCAATAAAAACTGAGCTGCAAATGAAAGCACTCAAAGTAGAACTCTTGAATTTCGAACTTTTAAAATAATTTACACATATAAAATGGAAGCTACTAACACTTTTAAACTGAACAATTTTCAATTAAATTCCAAGATATCATTTTCAATGCTCTAAAGTCTAAATTGAAGAATCAAGCAATGAATTGAAATTTTGTTTAAATTATATCATTTAAAGCAATTTTAAGCCAGAAACATTAAAAATTGAACGATTACATTTTTTTATAAACTAACAACTTCTTAAATTAAGAGTCAAATTATTTATATTTTACATGGTTAAAAAATCCTTAAAATGCTTCCAAATTTTATTTAAAAATCTTGAAACATCTGCATGTTTTTTACACTTTTTTTCAATTTCTTTTTAAATTCGGCCAAATTAAACAAATTTCCTTAAAATCTTCCACACTGATTTTTGATAATACGTTCTAAATCTTTCTGAATAATCACTCAAAATTATCTTTTCAAAATAAAAATCATTATTAATTTTCATAGGAAATGTTTTTTTAATCTTCTGAAGGCATTCCAAATTCTTTAAAATGTTTTAAATTTTTTGTTCGAAATCTGCCAAAATCTATATTTTGGCGGTGGTACACGTAAACACTTTGTTTAAATTATTTCAAATAATTTCAAATTTTTAATTGAATTTTTTCAAAACTTCTAAATATGTATTCAGCTTCCTTGAATTTTTTTAAAGAATAATATGTGTTCAATTGTTATTTATACATCGAAGTTCGACAATTTTACTTACAAATTAAATTTTGTTTTAATAGAAAAATTAAAATGTAACGTTTAAAATTTATTTTTTGATATTTTTCTATAATTACAGATTTTAAATGAACAGTCAGATATTTCTGAATATAAATTAATTCTTATTTTTCTTAATTGAAAAATGTCAAATTGAATGGTTTAAAAATTGAATATTTTAGACTAAAATAATATGTGAAATTTAATAAAAGCTTTTAATTATGAATATACTATTTTAAGGTTATTTTAAAATTGAAAACAGTTTATAAAGTTTCAACCAGGCGTTTACATTAAATAAGACTCTTCATTTGAAATAGTTTACATAATTTTTAACGTTATAAACTGGAAATTCTAAAATTTATATCTTAAAGAACAGTTTAGTTTTCAAAATCATTATTAATTTATATTCACAGTTGGTCAAATGAAAATGTATTTTTAAAAAGGATGGAAATCACAGTTGGACAGATATTTCTGTAAAAAAAATATGTTTCTTCATCTTATAAGATGTAAATTCAATCTACACCCATTTGTTTCCGATAAAGACTTAATTTTAGTATCCAACCAATATTTTAAACGCCACAACAAAAATCGTTAAAACACTTTTATACAAAAATTAATGTACAACTTTAAAATCGTACCTATTCTTTCTAGTTAGGATTTTCGTCAACAGGTGGCGTATCGCAGTTTAACCAACCCCAATAATGAGATCAGAATTAAAACGGAGTAAAGAAAACTTAACAATTAAAAACGAAATTCAATGACATCATTTTTTTGGAGTCAATTATTTAAATGTAAATCATATTGGAATGAATTATTATAATAAAAAGGACAATTATTTTCTATTTAAATTTTTATTCAAAAATTCTGTGATGATTTTTTTTATATATTACAATAATTAGAAGTAAAATCAAAAGAAATGTATAGTTTAAGTTTCAATAGTAAAGAATTATAGTTTCCATATTTAAACATTCCAAAAGGATTGTATTGGTGTAAAATTGTTTTAATAAGAACATGGAAGACGGCTGAAAATGAGTTTTAACTTATAATATTTAAAAATGACATATTAATTATTATGAGAATATGAGAGGATTCAGAAGAAAGGGCGCCAATTTAAAAATAAATTTTACTATATTATAACAGGTGACGTGTTGAAGTTATTAATAAAATAGAAACAAGCAAGGTAATTTTAGTTAATGAATATAACAGTCAAATTAATAAAAAAAGAAAATGTATTAATAGTAATATTGTGATAATTTTAGAGAAAAAATGCTAAAATATGTAAATGGAATGTAAATGTAAATTCCACAAATTAAATTGAATCTAAATCAATTTAACTTAAATAGAAAATAATTCTGCTTTTTATCACTTTCATTCCAATATAATTTAATTTAAAAAATTGACACCAAAAAATGATGTCATGAAAATTCGTTTTTAATTCGTAAGTTTTCATTACTCCGTTTAAATTCTTATCTCATCGTAAGTATAATAAGTTTGCTTATTTTTGCACATTTTCTAGAATGTAAATTTATAATTTATAAGAAATTTATAATAGACTAAAAAGTAATATATAAAGTACAGATCAAATTTTTAAAGAAAAATTTCGGGTATTTCATGATTTATACCAAGGTATAAATCATACAATTTTCAAATTTGTACAATTTGTGTAATTTCAAATACAAATGCTTTTTCTTAGATAAAAAGCGCTTAATAAGTAACTGCATTTCTGCTGCTTTTTCACACTGACAATGAAGTCAACATAAGTTAAATAATAAATATAAATAAAATAAATAATAAACAAGGATAATGTTAGGACTTGGGCTCACTTCAGAGATAAAAAATAGTGTCACAAAACTGAAAAAATAGTATAAGAATAGTATCAGAAATTTGTTTAACTATTAAACTTATGAGTTCTCCAAATTTAAAATAGTATAGTTCGAAATCGGGATGTGCTCAAAGGAAAATTACCATTATTTTTTGAACAAAACTTCCAGTTTTCTAACCTAATATTTTAAAAGTATTAAAAATTAACTTCAATGTTTATTTTAAATATTATTCTTTAATCTATAAATGATCAAAATTCCTATTTATTTGTCGTAGGCTTCACAGTATTTTCCCTGTTGACCTCTTTTTCTCGTTTTTCCACTTAAATTCAAATTGAATTAATAGAACCCAGTACGAAAATCTAATTTTTTTTGTTTAAAAGTTCACTATTTTCATTTGAAAGGTCTACTATTAATTTTTTCATTAAGAATTCATCTCTTTCGGTTAAAAATCTTATTATTTCGTTCAAAATTGAATTATTTTGTTGAAAATTTTTTCTTTCTTAATTAATTTTTTTTTAGTTGAAAATTCAATTGTTTTGCTGAACATTCATATTTTCGATTGAGAATATGTATATTTCTATAAATATCTCACCTTTTTGGATTAAAAATGCAACTGCTTAATCTGTTTCAATTAAAAATTACCTTTTTATGGGACAATTCAACTGTTTTGTATAAAAATCGTAATCATAAAATTAATTTTTTGGTTAAAAATGAAATTACTGGGTTGAAAATTAATCTGTTTTTGTTGACGATTCAAGTATTTTGTTGAAAATTCCCCTTAGTCGATTATATCCATCCATTATTTATTTTAAATTAAAATCTTTTTTGTTGAAATCTCAACTATTACATTTTCCATTGAAAACTCATTTTTTTAGGTTAAGCATCAAAACTTTGGTTAAAAGTTGAACAAATTTCCTAAAGGTTAATTTTATTGGTTGAAAATATATAATTTTAGTTGAAAATACATTTTTTTAACTGAGAATTTAATTGAATTGTTGAAAATTTAACTTCTTGGTAACAAAAATTAAATTGCTTGTTAAACAATATGTTGGAAAATTCAACTAATTGGTAGATTTAAAAAAAATTGAAAATAGCTTAAAAACAAAATAAAATAAAATTTCAACTTACATCACACCCATTGTTCAAACTATTTAGTAGAAAAATTATGTAATTTGTTGATCATTTGTCTTTTTTGCAGAAAATTAAACTTCTTGGTTAAAAATTTATTTATTTTGTTGAAAATTTGTCTTTTCTGGTAGAAAATTAATCTTACTGAATGAAAATTCTAGTATTTGTTAAAAAATTAAAAATGAATAAGTGATGGAATTTGTCTTACTTTCTAATTTTCAGTCTAAAATTATTCGACGTTTTTATTTTTTTAATTAAATTATTAAATTTCGAAGAATTTAACTAAAAACTGTACAATTAATTTTAAAAAAAATAATACTAAGATATTTGAAATGTTCTTTCTTTAAATCAGATAGTTGTTATTGCTTTAATAGAAATTTGTATAATTTCAAGTGCTTTTAAATTCAAATTTTGAATAAATCTAAAATTATTCAATATATCTAATTCAAAGTTTTTCTATTTCAAACGGCTATGTTTAATTATTTGAAGGCTTCTTATCGTAGCCATTTTTAATAATTTCAAAACGAATTCTTTCAATCTTAAATTATTTTATATATAACATGTATACTAATTTTCGCTCACCAAATTGTAGTTGGGTTTATCAACGAAAGACGAATTTTCAACGAAAGACGAATTTTCAACGAAACAGTTGAACTTTCAGTCCGAAAATACACACACATGCACGCATCTATATATATATAAGCAAGAAATTGAATTTTCTATCAAAAAGACCAATTCAATCAGAAAACATGAATTTTCAACAAAATATAAATTGAATTCTCAAAAAAATTGTATTTTTAGCAATAAAGGTGTAATTTCTACGAAGAGAATAATTTTCAAACTGACTCAAATCGTCCTTCTCCCGTCCTGATATGAATGTTCTAGTGTATTGCAAAACAAAACAAAATTCCTCAAATCTTCTAGTTTTTGTTCTCAACATTTTGAGATATCTTTTTATCTATTTTAATTCCCTTCTTTAGACACCCTCCATATAACAATGTCCACCTTGAAAATATAACATTTTATCATCCTGCCATTTTCCCAAATTTTGGACTATCGGATATAAATTTTAATAAAATCTTAACGAAAAAGCATATAATAATGATTTTTTTATCTTGTTATTGAATGAAATAAATTAATTCCCACAGCTTTTTCTAATTAATATTTCACTGTTGATTTCGAGCTGACCAATAGCTCTATTTTCGTATTTTTTCTTTTTATTTCCAATGTAAGTGAGGAAAGCCATATAAATAAATGAGTAAAAAATAGTAAAATTATATAGATTGAAACTTACATTCACGTACGAAGTCGGAGTTGGTTCCTTTGGAGGTGGGGGGTTTTGATGTGCACTTTGAGTTTCAATTAAGGCTTGACCTTGACAACTCGTAGGACTGGGTAGTGTTTGATCTGGACCAGCTGGCTCTTCTGCAGGCTCAGGTTCTCGACTCGCCTGCTCGGGCAGACTCTCCAACTCTCGCTCTCTTTCTATTTTAGTTCCTTGAGCAGGTTCAAATTCCCGATCTCGATCTCGATCTCTATCTCGGTCACGCTCACGATCTCTTTCTCTTAATCTATCCTTCTCGCGAGTAGGGTTGATACGTTCGCTGTGCCGAGGAAGAATTGTTCTCCCGCACAGCACCTTCCCACTTCGCTTCATTCTACGCTTAGATTTACGTTTAAGGCCTCTTGGTGATTTCACTAAAACCAAGATGAAAAAAAAATTGATATGTAATATAATTGGGAGGCTGAATTTTCAAACAAAACAATTGAATTTTCGATGAAAAACATGACTATTTAACAAAATAATTAAATTCTCAATAAAATTATTACATTTTTAAACTTCAAATAAAAACAGCTGCAATTTCAATCAAATAGTTGATTAACAATCAAATATTTGAACTATTTAACAAACATGTATTTTAATTTTCCAACTTGAAAAGGTGAGTTTTTAACAACATAATTGCTTTTTAACAAGATACAGGGTGGCCGTTTTAATCGTCGCAATAAATCCCCGGTCATTTTCCGGTTCGCAAACATTTTTCACGATCAATGAAATGAAAAAAAATGGAACTCTGAAGCCAACAAAATTTCCATTTGAAGTAATAAAAACTGAGCTAAAAATTAAACCAGTAAAAATGGAACTCTTGAATTTAGAACTTTTAATAATTTAAGTTTAGAAGTTTTTTAACTAAAAATTTTGCATTCAAATTTTTAATAATTTAAACGTATTAAATGGACAATACTAACAATTTCCAACTGAGCTGCAAATGAAAGCACTTAAAATGGAACTATTAAATTTTGAACTTTTAAAATTGAAATTTCAAAGTTAGTCATTACAGATTTTGTATTCAAATTCTCAATAATTTACGCGTATAAAATTGAAGATACTAACATTTTTCAATATAAAAAAATATATATATAAATCCACGTTATTATTTTCAGTGCTCTAAATTAAAAAATCAATGAACTTTAAAATTTTTGAAATTATATAATTTTAAGGAATTTTAAGCTAGAAACATCAAATATTGAAAAATTGAAAAAATTTTAACTGAACACTTCTTAAATTAGAAATTCGATTATTTTCTTTTTGAACAGTTTAAACACCCATGGAAAGCTTCAAAATCTTATTTCAAAATCTTGAGAAATATAGAAGTTGTTTTAAATTTGTTTCAAATTTA
Source organism: Belonocnema kinseyi (assembly GCF_010883055.1). Lineage (NCBI taxonomy): Eukaryota > Metazoa > Arthropoda > Insecta > Hymenoptera > Cynipidae > Belonocnema > Belonocnema kinseyi. The sequence continues at coordinate 41,592,272 of NC_046664.1, forward strand.
AAATTATTTTGGAAATTTTTTCAGAACTTCTAAATATCTGTCAAAATGAATTGAATTTTTTCTACAATTTTCAGTAAATCCTGCAAATTTTAGAAAATTTCTTTACAATTTGGATGTATAAATAACAATCGAACATTTATTATTTGTAGACGAAATTTGAGTAATTTTAAGAGATATGTAGACGTTTTGAAAAGATTCAAACTTAATGTAAAACTTGAAATGATAGCCTAATATAAAACAAAATGTAGATTTGCGCAGATTTTAAACAAAAAAATTAGATTCTTTTCAAGAATTGACAAGGGCTTTAAAATAATAAAAACATTTTCTTAAGATTCCTAGGAAAATTAAAAATATCTTTTTATTTTGAAAAATTGTTTTAAGAGAATATTTAAAAAGTTTTTCATAGCTTTAAACAAAATTTTTGAAAAAGATTCTAGAAGATTTTAAGAAAACTTTCTAAAATTTGCATGATAATTTTCAATCTATTTAAAACTTCTAAATATCTCTTAAAATTACTCATTTTTTTCTACAAATGCTTATTTGTGAATTATACATCAAAAATTAAAAATTTCACTTAAAAATTGTAACGTTCAAAGTTTAAAGGCTCTTCGAAATTGTAACGATTCCAGGTTTTCTATGTCAAACAATTTAGTTAAAGATTATTTATTTTTAAACATTTGGTTTCAATTCACTTGTCTTAAATAAAATTCAAATATTGCTAAGTATTCAATAATTAATCTTTTTTTTAATTAAAAATTTGTAATTGAATGGGTTAAAAATGGAGTATTTTAGACTGAAACAATATTTTTAATTTAATGAAATCCTTTAATTAAGAATATATTATTATGAAGTTATTTTTAAGTGGAAAATAGTTTATAAACCTTCAGTCACACTTTCACATTTATTTAATGACTAAGACTTTCAAATTGAAACCGTTAAAGTTTTAACGTTAAAATCTGAAAATTCTTAAATTTTGAAATGGTTTAAAATTGTTTTTTTTTCAAATCGTTTATGCTTACTTTTTATTACTTAAAGTACAGATAAATTTGAAACTTATTTTTTTATTAAATAAAAATGTTTTTAATCCAAAATTTTCAACATTAAAGGAATTTATTTTTTATTTTTTCAAGCCTTTAAGAAAGCATTTAAAAATTCTTTAAATTAAAATGTAATCTTAGAAATAAAAATTGTAAATGGAAAATTTTTAAAGTAAAAAAATGGTAAATTACGCCTTATAAGCTAAATAATAGCATAATTGAAAAACATTACAATTCAACTAATTATTTAATAACTGTTAAAATCAAACGTGGACAAATTTTTCTTCTACAATATTTGTAAAATTCCCGGTAAAAAAAAATCACTGCCATTTCCCAATTTTTCCCGGTCTCAAAAAATTCCCGGTTTCCCTGTCCAGCGGCCATCCTGAAAACAGCTGAATTTTCAGCCTAAAAAGATCAATTCTAAACAAAAAATGTAATAGTTGATATTTAAAACAAAAAGATAGCCAAAGAAACCGAATATGCAATAAGAAATAGGGGTTTCCATTTAAGATTTCGAACTTGCCCCCACCCTCACCCCCAGGGGGTGGTTTGGGAGAACCGATTTTAACATCAGTTTATGTACTCCTTAGAGTGATTAAATTTTGATTCATAACATTTTTTCATAAGGTGCCCATTTTTCGAGATATTTGAAAGTTTCAAGTTAAAAAAAATCACCCTGTATATACTTCTTTAAATAAATTAAGTAAATTAACTTTTCGGCTGAAAATTTATATTTTCAAATTAAAAATATAACTGTTTTGAAGAAAACTCGTCCTTTTAAATTAAAAATTCAACAGTTTGGTTACATTTTTTTTCTTTCTTGACTGAAAAATCTTTTTTTATTAACATTTGAACTATTTTGTTATAAAATTCATCTTTGTCGTTCTAAAATTTATCTTTTTAATTATGAATTTCATCTTTCGTGAAAAAAATGCAACTGTGAATGAAAATTACTCTATTTAGGTTGAGGCTTTGACAGTTTTATTGAAAATTCGTTTATTTTATTTTATTCAACTGCTTTCAATTTGTGAAAGTATTTTTTGGTTGAAATATCAAGTATTATGTTTTTTGATCAGAATTCACCTTTTTTGGTTAACCTAATACTTCAATTTTCTAACAAATTGTTGAATTTTAAAATAAAAAAGGCTAATTTTCTACCAAAAAGATACATTCTAATCAAAAAATATAATCGTTGATATTTCAACTAAAAAATGTTTTAATTATAAATTAAAAACAATAAAATGAATTGAACAAATTTTTATTCATTCAAGAAAAAAAATGCACCCCAACAGTTCGACTTGTAACCAAAACAGACAAAATTTCTACCAAAAGAGATGATTTGTCAACCAAATAAGATTTTTCATTAAAAAAAAGGAAAAATCTTTTTTTAACCAAACAGTTGCATTTTTGTTAAAAATATAAAATTTATGATTAGAAAGATAAATTCGCGAACCAAAAAGACGAATTTTTAACAAAATAGTTGAATAATATTTATTAAAACGATTTTTCATTCCATGAAAATGTCAACCAAATAATAAATTTTTTAACTAAAAAATAATTTAAATAGATTGAATACTTTTTTCAATTTATGTACTAATTTTAATTAAGATGAATTCTATATCCAAATTTACAACCAAAAAGTTGAATTGGCAAGTAAATCGATAATATTAATCATATTATTTATCATATTTAATATTAATCTACAATATTAAATGTTAATGCATACTGACTAATTTGATTAAAAATTAAATTTATGAGTTAACTATTAAATTACTTACCTAAGGAGTTGGCAAAATTTGAGGTTAGAATTGAAGGTTCCAATAAACTACTTTGAACAACTTTTTTAGAATAAATAATCAATTGAAGGGCAAGCGTGGAGCTTATAAACAATATTTTTAATATTAATTAATTTAATTTAATAATATCTCGTTATTTTGTTAAGAAAAATGTTAACATTTTGATATGAATTTTATTTTAAAATAAAGGAAAGTAAATTCCTCATGGTTTACAACAATTCATTCTTGCTTTTTTAATGTATTCTATAATTGTAAGTTATTTATACCATTTTATTTTGATAAACCCCATTGGATTTTCCTTGTCCCAGTATTGGCTTATTTTGTGCCCCACTTAAGGAATTACAGCAAAAATCTTGTACCGCTAATGGGCGATCTGACTAGCTTCAAAAATATCCATTTATATTAATTAATTATAAAATTAATAATGTATCTTCTATTCTAATCGATCAAATAATGTATGAGTCACTATTTATACGGGTTTTAGTACCAAAACTTCTAATTCACCATTTTAAAATTGTGTTTATGTGAGTTAGCTTTTCGTAACTGTCCCATTAATGGTTGGTTGACCTTATAAACCATCAGTACTGACAATTCATGTTTTAAATTAAAAAGATCTAAGAGTACTATTTACCTGTAGGACTAGTGTTTTTACTAAGAATCCGCGGCGCTTCTAACTTGTGATCGACGAGGTCACACCATCCGACGGGATAAATATCAGGACTTTGACAATCCAGCCACTGATCGTATTCATCCTCCCATCCGTCGAAGTGGACCCTTAGTAGCCTCCCTATGACTCTAGTAATTGTAGCTACACAAACTAATCTAGGATCCATCAAATCAGCAGCCTCGAGTCTCATTCCTTCGATAAATCCGTGTTGTGGTACCTCCTGAAAATTTAAACCAAATTATTTCGTTCTTATTGCCATTAAAACACTAAAAATTTATTTGACTCCTGGCTTGGATCAACTAAAAGGCTTTAAAAAAATTCGCATTAATCGCATCAAACTACAAAAAAAAAGACAATTACAAAAAAGTCGGATGAAATTTTTTAATGATAATACAAAAAAACAGCATCAGACACTGAAACAGTAACTATATTTGTTTAGGAATACAGAGTACATAAATTTCATGAATTTAGAAATATTTTTCACATAAACAAATAAACTTCAAGTTACATGAATGTTTTAACAGGATCTCTACTCAACTTCTAAAAACAAATTCCCTGACACTACCAGGTACCATCGATTAATTAAATAATTAAATAATACTGAATTATTAATCATTTTTTGAACTTGTCTCTAAAGTCCATTAATATGAATAATAATTCTAACAAATTTTTATTTTATCTTCTTCTACTTAAATTTATGATTTATGATTTTTCAACGCACTAATTGAATTTTCATCTAAAAAATAAAAAAATGTCAACTCAATAGTTGAATTTTGAACTAAAAAAGATCAATTTGCAACCAAACTGGTAAATTTTTAACTAAATAATGAATTATCTATTATAATAATCTATACTTGAAATAGTTACATCTTAAACCACAAATATGAATTTTTAAATAAAATGCTAAATTTTTAATCTCAATCAAATAGTTAAGTTTTCACCTAAAAAATAAACAAATTTCAACTCAATAGTTGCATTTTGAACTAAAAAAGATCAATTAGCAACTAAACTGGTGAATTTGTAACTAAAATGATGAATCATCAACTGGAATAGTTACATTTTAAACAAAAATTATGATTTTAAAAATAAAATGCTAAACTTTTAATCTCAACCAAATAGTTGAATTTTCAAATAAAAAATATCAATTTGCAACTAAGAGCAAAATTTTAAAAGAAAAAACTTAATTTTCTACGTAAAAAACAACAAATTTTAAAACAAAGCGATGAATTTTATACTAAAATGATCGAATCCTCAACTGAAAAGATTAATTTTAAACCAAAAGGATGAAAACAAAACTAAGAAAGACCTACCTTCAATCAAACTGATGAATTTTCAAATATATTAATGAATGTGGATCATTATATGTTAGAAATATCAGGATCTTCCCTTGGTCGTTCCATTTTAATAAAAGTTGTTAAAATTATAATGTTATACGAAAGATATTTTGGCCCAAAAGGATTTTAGAACATTTTCAAAATTACGAAAGTTACACCATGTTGAATTTTGGGATCCCATTTTTTTTAATTATCAATATTCCTGGAAGTGATAATTGCATTCTGATAAAAATTGGACACAATAGAGGTGAAATGATCTTCTTTAAGAATATAATACAATCCATTTTTTTTTTAATTTTGCCCGAAAAAAGTCAAACACAAATTTTAATTCCATTCTTCGTAAATTTCTCCCCTTTTAATGTTTTAAAAAATATTTATGAAATGATTCCTTGGGAAATCACCTTTCTTTAATAAAACCGATTGAGACCAGATAATATTGAAAATAAACGAGCTTCCACTTCTCACGAACCGCGACATTAAAAATGCAGTGGACGGGCAACGCACGGTCTCACTAAAATGACGATATCTTGGGACCCAATAGTTTTTATGAATTTTTTTTAAAGGTGATGTCCCAAGGAATAATTTTATCCATATTTAAGAAAAATTAAAAGTGGAGAAATTCACGAACAATGGAATCAAAATTGGGTTTGGACTTTTTTCCGGCAAAATTATTATTTTTTTGATTGTATTATATTCTGAAAAAATATAATTTTACCTCTAATTTATCTAATTTTTATCAAAATCCAATTATCATTTCCAGAAATAATGGTAATTAAAAAAAAGTAACCCCGAAATTCCACCTGGCGTAACTTCCACAATTTTGAAAATTTTCAAAAATCCTTTGGGCCCAAAATTTCTTTCATATAGCATTAGAACTTCACCAACTTTTATGAAAATCGAACTACCAGGGGCAGATCCTGATATTTCTTTTGCATACTGACCCATGTATAATTGGATTAGTTAAATTTCTACCAAAAAAGACGAATTTTCAAATAAAAAAAATAAATTGTCAACTAAAAATTGAGTTGTTAAAACTGCATTAAAACAAAATTAATTTTCAGCCGAAAAGATACATTTTTAACTTCAATTATGGAATACTCAATTGAAATAGTTACGTTTTCAAATTTAAACAAAATTTCAGCCAAAAAAAAACGAATTAAAAAAAAAATTACGTCTTCAAACGAAGTGAAGAATTTTCAACAACCAAAGTGAATTTTTATCTTGAATAGACGAACTTTAAAATAAAGGTTAAAGTTTCAAGTAAAATTATAATTCATTAACTAGAATAATTAAATTTTCAACCAAAAAGATCGATTTTCAACCAAGAAGATTAATTTCTAAGAAAACAAATTAATTTTCAACTTACATATATGATTATCGAACAAAAAATTGAAAAGTTTAATTTTTTATTTTAAAAATTGAGAAGTACTCAATTGGAATAGTTATAAAGAAAAAAAGAATACATTTTCAACCAAAAAAAATTAATTTTTAACAACAGAATTTAACTTTCTGTCAAATAATTCAATTTTAATTCCGAAAAGATGCATTTTGAACTAAAAATGTACTAGTTGATATTTTAACCGAAAAACTTGTTAATTTTTAATAATCAAAAACGGTTGTATTTTGACCATAGAGAACAAATCTTCAACAAAGTACATGAATTTTTACATACTATTTTTCAACCAAAGAGATTAATTTACCATTAAAATGATGAATCTTCAACCAGAAAGATTAATTTTTAATAAAAGAATTTAACTTTCAACCAAGTTATTGAATTTTCATTCCCAAAAAGATCAATTCTGAACAAAAAATTATTCAACCAAAAAAGATTGTAATTTTTAATCAAAAGCCGTTGAATTAAACTCAAAAGGACGACTTTTTAAGATGAGTTGAATATTTAACTCAGAAAGATTTTTCGGTCAAGAGAGAGAGAGAGAGACAATTGCCAACAAACTGTGGAATTTTAAAGCAAAAAAAAAAAATTAATTTTTAGTCAAGAAGATTCATTTTCTACCAAAAATAACAAATTTTTAAATAAATACATCAATCTTCAACTAAAATCGATCGATGTCCAACCGAAAATAGATCGGTTAAATTTTTATTATTTAAAAAAAAAACTAATTTCAAACAAGAACAATAATTTTCAACAAGTGCAATTTCAGGGTGGCCGTTTTAATCAAGGAAAAAAATTCCCGGTCATTTCACGGGTTTTTCCCAGTTCGCAAACATTTTTCACGGACAATGAAATTAAAAAAATCGAAATCTATTCTAAACATTTTTCCATTTAAAGGAATAAGCAATAAACAACAAATTAAATTCACAGGTATAAAATGAAAGGTACTAACAGTTTTCAATTAAAAAATTTGAAATGAAATGTAGATCAACTGAAAAATTTAGAACTCTTAAAGATTATAGAGTTCAAAGATTCAGATTCAATTCCAAAAATATAAATCTACGTTAAAATTTTCAATACTCTAAATTAAAGAAACAAGCAATGGACTTTAATAATTTTCAAAATAATATTTTCTTAAGTAATTTGAAGCTAGACAAATTAAAAAATGAAAAATAAAATTTTTTAACTTAACAGTTTTTAAATTAGAAGTTAAGTTATTTTCATTTGAAATAGTTTAAGCATCCTTCAAAAACATTAAAATTTTATTTCAAAATAATGAGAAATCTAGAAGTGGGTTTATATTTTTCCATGTTTAAAATCATTTTTGAATTTGTTTTCGAAACGTTTAAATATATTCTTAAATGAATTGAATTTTTCGTACAACTTTTAGAAAATCTTGCAAATTAAAAAAAAATCCTTAAAATTTGAATTTATAAATAACAATAAGAACACTTATTATTTGTAGAAAAAATTAGAGTTATTTTAAGAGATATTTAGAAGTTTCAAAAATATTAAAATTAAATTTAGAACTTAAAATGATTTCAAATTATTTAAAAGAATTTTGTGACCCGGCAAAATTGGGCTATTCGTACCGAAATTTTGGTGCAAATACCCACAGCCGAATTTAAAACAAAATGCAGATTTATGCAGATTTCAACCAAAAAATGTAGAAACTTTTTAAGAATTGTAAAAGGCTTAAAAAGAATAAAATCATTTTGATGCAAACTCCTGTTAAAAAGAATAAAAAAGAATCCAACAACCAAATTTGGACCACAATGAACAAACAAAAAGAAAAAAAATCTTATTGTAATCTGAGAAATAAAATAATAATAATAATAATTTTCGGACAAAAGTAAAAAAGTGGAAAGAAAAATGAAAAGGCAGCCGACCACACCCCCTTCCTTCTTTTTTACCTTCTCATATTTCTTTTCTCTTTTTGTCCGAAATTTTTTTTAATTTTTCAGATTAAAATAGTTTTTTTTTTAATTTTTCATATTAGAATAGGAAGTTTTTTGTTTGCTTTTTTTTTGTTCGTTGTGATCCAAATTTGGTAGTTGGATTCTTGTTTTTTTAACAGGAGTTTGCATAAATTTGATTATTGGACGTTAAATAGGATTTTTAATTTGGGTTTTAATCTAATTTAAATTTCTTAAATTTTTAAAAACATTTTCTTAAGATTCTTAGGAAAATATAAAATGATTTTTCATTTTGAAAAATTATTGTAACAGAAAATTTAAAAAGATTTAAAGAGATTTCCAAAATGATCAAAACAGAACCTGAGATATTTTAAGGATTTTTTTTAATTTTCAGGATTTTCTAAAAGTTGTAGGAAAAATTCGGTTAATTTTAACATGTATTTGGAAGTTCTAAACAAATATGTTAACACACTTCTATTCAATTGCTTGAAGAAATTTCAAGTTTTTAATTAATTTTGAATAGTTTTAAAACTACGAAATATCTCTTGAATTTACTCAAACTTTGTTTGCAAATAATAAGAGTTCAATTGCTATTTATTAGTCAAAATTTAACAATTTCACTTACGAATCAAACATTTTTTAAACCGAACAATTCAAATTGTAACGTTAAAAGTTGAAAAGCTCTTCGAAATTCTATAGTTTCAAAGCATTCTATGTAAAACAATTCAGTTTCAGAGTGTTTACTTTTACATATATTTGTATTCAATTTACTTGTCTTAAATGAACATTGGAATTTTTAATGGCTAAGAAAACTAATAAAAATGATATATTAATTTATTTATTCAATTTAACATAAAAAATAATATAAAGAAAGACCTAAAACTTTAAATTAAAAATATGTTATTGATGAATCATTAAAATTGTTATTTAAAAATAAAATCATCAGAATAAATGATACATTTATTTTAATTCTTAGTAAGACTTTTCTATTGAAACAGTTACAATCTGGAAATTATAAAATTTTGAATGGCTTTAGAATCGTTTTGTCAAATCAATTATTGTTCAGTTTTGCATACTTTAATTATTTACAAAACTGTTGAAATCAAACTTGGGCAAATTTTTCTTCTTAAAATTCGTCAAATTCCCGGTCCAGCGGCCACCCTGAATTTAAACAAAAAATTAATCGCACACTCGAAATAATTCTCTGACCAGGTAGGGCAGACATCCGGTTAAATAGTAAACATTTTAAAGACATAATCATTAAAAAATGAGATGCTTGACAAAGCGGATAAAGTTGGATATATAAACAAGAGTTAAAGAAAAAAAAACAACCTCTTATCGGGTTAACCTTGTTGTAAGACATGGATTTTAAAGTCTACTACGAACCTGATTAAAGAGATGCACAGGCGCAGGTACGGTATTAGTTTCAGTCAAGTACGAATCCCAAGCGAAGGTCGTAGGATCGTATCCCTTGGGCGGAGTGAGCGGCAAGCCATGTTGGGCACAAAACCCAATAGGAAATATGCAGGGTGAACAGGAGTGATAACAAAACCAATCAGCCCCACTGGCGTCTTCGTCGTAACTATCGATGCGAATCATGATAAAATCCTTCCTCAAAACTCGCATCACGGTTGCGGCGCAGATCGCAGAAAGGTTGAGTGGATCTATCGCCTCCAGTTTCATTCCCTCCTGAAACTTATATCCTGGCATCATTTGATGATTCTTTGGCACATAGAACAGATCCTCTGTCGCGTCGTCGTTCGAAAACTGCTTCATCGAGATCCGTTCCAAATACGCCGGATAGGCATCCAACGTCTGACCAATTTTCCTCGCCCATCCAACTGGATGAATCAAGGGTGAGTCTTCGTGACACCAGAATCCATTGTCCTCAGGCGGCGAATCGTAATATCTTACATGCAATCGTTTCCCAACAACCTTCTGTATCGTGGCTACTTTCACTTGGGATATTCGATTTTTATCTACAACTTCTAATTGAAGCCCACACCGGAAACGAGATTTCATACTGTCGTTCACTTTATTGTAGAAATCAGTTGGCAGCGTTCTCGCACCAGTCAGCCGTCTCTTCAGAAAGTCTTTCCAATCTTTGTACTTATTAGCAATCGCTGAAAAGATAACAAATTTGCTAAACTCAGAGTGGCCGTTTTAATAAAAGAAAAAAATTCCCGGTCAATTTCCGGTTTTTCCCGAATTACAACCATTTTAAACAGTCAATGAAATTTCAAGAATCGAACTCTGAAGCCACCAAATTTTCCATTTGAAGTAATAAAAACTGAGCTAAAAATTAAACCGAATTTGGATCTTTTAATAATTGAAGTTTGAAAATTTCTTAACTTAAAATTATGAATTCAAATGTACAATAATTTAAACGTACAAAGTGGAAACTACTAACAATTTTCAACTGAACAATTTTAAATTAAATGCAGTTAAACTGTTAAATTAAAATTGTTTAATTTTTATCAATCGTAGAGTTCAAAGATTCAGATTCAGTTCGAAAAATATAAATCCACGGAAGCAATTTTTAGGTAGAGACATTAAAATTTGAACAAATAAATTTTGTGGTAACTGAATAATTCTTAAATTCAAAACTACACTAAATTATTTGTATCTTAAATCGTTTTAAAATCTTTAAATGCTTCAAAATTTTAATTTAAAATCTTAAAACATTTACTTAAGATCTTCCACATTCATGTTTCATCAATTTGAACATCTTTCCAAATCTTTTTATACATTCTGCTAAAATTGTTTTTTTAAAATAAAACATCATTTTCAATGAATAGCCATAATTTGTCGGTAAATGTAGACACTTCGTTTAAATTATTTAAAATCATTAGAATTTTTTAATTTTTTCAACATTTCTAAATATATGTTTAATTTACAAGAATTTTGTCTAAGAATAATAGGTGTTCAATTGTCATTTATACATCAAAATTCAACAATTTGACTAAAAAATTAAAGTTTTTTTAATAGAACAATGAAAATTGTAACGTTCGAAGTTTAGTTTTACTTGTTCAGTTTTGTATATTTAATTTATAATTACTGATTTTAAATGAACAACCAGATATTTCTAAATATTAAATAATTTTTTCTTTTTCCTTAATTAAAAAATTTCAAATTGAACGGTTTAAAAATGGAATATATTAGACTGAAATAATATACGAAATTTAATAAAAGCCTTTGATTCTGAATATTTTTTTTTATTATTTTGAATCTTTGATTTTAAACGTTTCTAATTTTTAATTGTTCAAGTCTTTAGAACTACATTTTAAAATACTTTAAATTAAAACGTTAACTTAAAAATGAAGAATCTAAAATTGAAAATGTTTAGAGTGGAAGATTTTCGAATTACGCATTCTAAACTGAATAATATCAGAATTGAAAAAGATAAAAATTTAACTAATTATTTTAAAAACAGTCGAAATGAAAATTTGATAGATTTTTTTTTTAAATGTGTATAATTCCCGGTTAAAAAATAAATTCACTCTTATTCCTTCTTCCTTATCTTTTTGAAATCATAATCCAAAAACATTCTACACAGCACCCTTTTTTAAAAAAATTCTGCATCACAAACCACGCCTAAAATACGTTATGAATTGCAAATCTCAATAAAAACGGAAATTCACCCAATTCAAGTTAATTTTAAAAATAGAAGAAAGGACAGTGCATGGAAAATCACTATTAAGTATATAATTGATGATGATATAAAAATCACTGTTTAATTACTCTAAACCAGTTTTTAAAAAAATGTAAAGCGTTTCTATAAATTAAAAAATGATCATCACTATTATGTTCTTCTACCATAGTATTAAGAAGCCTGTCAGTCTGTCCCACCTAAGTCATCTTATCATTTTGTTAGTTCTTTTATAAACTATACCATTTTTTGAAAATTTACTTAAAGGATCTTTACCCTGTGTTATTTTTTAATAAATTTTAATCGGAATTCTAAAAATTGTATGGATTTCAAACTTGTTAAACATAAATTGAACAAAAGTATTAAATTTTACTCTAATAAATTTCGCCCATGAAAAAAATTATTTTCACTAGACTGAAATAGTTGAATTTTGAACCTAAAGGTTAATTTTCGACCAAGGACGCCCGAATTTTCAAACAAAAATGAAGAATATTCAACTGGAATAGTTGAATTTTCAACCAAAAAGATTAATTTTCTACCAAAAAATACGATTTTCAACAAAATAAATGAATTTTCAACTAAAAATGAAAAAAATTTCAGCTAAATAGTTGAACTTTAAACTAAAGTGCTGTATCTTCAAACAGAAATATTTAAGTTTTAAACAAAAAAGATAAATTTGCAACTTAAATGATGAATCTGTAACTGGGACAGTTTAATTTTCGACCAAAAAAATACATTTTTAACCAGGAAGAAAAAAATAGCGCTAGTAGTCAATTTTTCATTTTCCCGGTATGGTAATAACACGTTTTTTTTTCGAAACTTCCATATCTTAACTCGTAATTTTAATTCTTTTAGAAAGTTCCCTATTCCAAATCATAATCATGACTCTTTTCGACAATTCTCCTTTCAAAGTCAAAATTGTACTTATTTTGAAAATTCCTTGTTCCAGATCTAAATAATAAATTTTTCTTTTTTTTTTTAAATTCTCTGATCCAATTCAGAATTACATATAATTGCTTGGGAAAATGTCCTGTTCCAGCAAAAAATTTTTAATTTTCTCGAAAATTCACTTCTACAAGTCAGAATTATATATAATTAATCTTCTATTTTAAATCCAAGTCTGAACTATAATAATTCTTTTCTAAAATTGTCTTTTCAAATTTACAATTACAGATATCTTTTCCAAAACCCTCTGTTTCATATCCTAGATTTTTTATTTCAAAAATTTTAAATGTAAATCTTTCTCTTTTTAATTTAAAAATATATATATACATTTACAATTTCGGATAAATACTGATTGAACAGGCTGAGAATAATAAAATATCATGACACTTTCAACATTAATTTTAGTACAATCGAATGAAAAATCCCGGTCCCAGAATAAAGTTCCCGGTTTGCAACAATTTTCACGGTCAACGAAATTTAAAAAATTCGAGCTCTTAAGTTCAAAAAATGTTCATTTGAAGCAATAAAAACTGAACTGCAAATTAAAGCACTCAAAGTAAAATTCTTTAATTTAAAACTTTTAAAACTCAAGTTTAATAATTACTGTATTTCAAAATATTTTAATTCAAATGCTCAAGAATTTACACGTATAAAATCGGGACTTTTAACATTTATCAAACAAACAATTTTAATTAAGTACAGTTAAACTGCAATATTTAACATTTATAACTTTTACAAATTGTACAATTCAAAGATTCAAATTTACTTAAAAACTATAAATCCAATTTATAATGTTCAATGATCTAAATTGAAGAATTGAAAAAAATCTATACATTTGTATAATTATATCATCTTGTGAAATTTTAAGCTAAAAACATTAAAACTGAACGATTACAAATTTTTTTAACTGAAAACGATTAAAATTAGAAGTTGAATTAATTTAATTTTGAGCAGAAATAATTCAATAATTGTACAAATTTTATTTATACACGAATTTTTGCTTTTCTTTTGAGATATTTTGAAATATACAATTAAAATGATTTTTTTTCAAAATAATTAATAATTTTCCCAAGAATATCAATAAAATGTTTTTATTATCTTAAAACCTTTCAAAATCCTTAAAAAGTTTTGGAATTTGTTTGCAATATTTTTAAAAACGTACATTTTGGTTAACACTTTTTGACATATTTTGAATTTTTAAATATTTTATAATTCGTTACAAAACGTCTCAATATCGTTTAAAAAGATTCAAAAATTTTGCTAAAATATTTGTGTGCTCCTGCAAAATTAAAAGAAATTTCATTGAAAAAATCCACACATTGTTTTAAATTATTCGAAAATGCTTAAAGTTTTACATTAGTTTTGAATCTTTTCAAAACTTCTCAATATCTCTTCAACCTACGCGAATCTATAAGTTCTTTAATTTTGAATGTATAGTTCAACTTTTCGAATCAATAATTAATTAACAATGACACTTGATCAACTAAAAATGATGTTTATCAAACTACATTATTTCAATTTTAAACGCTTTTAACTATTTCAGTTTTGAAAGCTGAATTTTAAAATTCTTTTAATTAAATAAATACACTTAAAAATGATGATATAAAATGAAATTTTTTTCTTTTTTTTACACCTGGGAAATTATAAATTTATAAATAAATATAGGCATTAGTCTGGAAGAAGTTGTAATTATTAAGTTCTGTATATATTTATTTATGATCTAAATTGAAAACTGTTTAAAGCAAACGATTCTAGAATTACGCACTGTAAATTGAACTTAGAATTAAAAGAAAAGTTGTAATCAAGCTTATTTTAATTTCTCAAACAAATACACTGAAAATGGTTTGGGCGAGCTGCTCGCCCACGTGGTAGAGCTGGAACACCAAATGCGTCGCGCGCTGCTCACCTGCAACTGGGTACACATCCTCTCTCATACTGGGCACGCTCTGTTCCCACATTGGAACAGCTGTAGTCCCAACAGTATTGGTACAGTAACGCTCCCTTTAGGCGGAAGCACGGAATCCCCACGCCGAGTTTCGCGCGGAGTTATACAGTTATAGTTTATACTCGTGGGGTAATTTCATTCTCTTTTGTGGGGATGCTGCGTTCCCAACACACGGGAAAAGATCTGCTCGCACATTTGGTACTATAGCTTACTTAAATGTGGTCTCGCTGCTACACCAACCGTCATGGTGGCGCTGCGTTACCACTAAGAAGACAGTTGCTTGCCCAAATTTTTTTCAGTGTAGAAAAATAAAAAGATTATTTAAAAAAAAAATCTTTGTCAATTCCCGGCCCAGCGTCCACACTATTTTTAATTATGATACGAAATTTTGTTTTATATCAGACATGTTTCTTTTGAATCTCCAAGAATTTCCTAGGTAAATTTAAGTGTTCATCGTAAAAGAGTAATTTCAATTTTGACGTTATCTGAATTTAATTGCTTAAATTTTATACTTACTAAGCTGCCAAAAAAAATTGAGATTTAGGTTGAATTAAAGGCGAATGTTAACTTACTGTTAGGAGGGATTAAAGGTTTGCCTATCGTAGCACACCAGCCGACGGGATGAATATCGTTTGAGCAAAGGGAGACCCAGAAATCCCTGTCATCATGGTGACCGAAGCCTTCATATCTTAAAAGCGCTCGATATCCAGAAATGCGAAGAACAGTTGCAACCCAGAAGGAATCTGGAAAGGCCTCGCAAACCTCATCGCAGTCTGTGTTTTCAACCTCGACCTTCATTCCCACTGTTATATCGTCCCATATCTCCGATATCGGCGCCTGAACATTATATTTTAGAAGAGTTGGCACATTGTAAAACAAAAATTGGCACACAAAATTCCTTTGAAATGTTGATGAAGAGTTAGATACTCACATGTTTGAAACAAGAGACAGGAGCAGCGCAAAAGCCGTGTTCAACTAGCTGAGGAGTCCAATCATAGGATCCAGCCATCTCAGCAGTTCGCTTTCTTCTCACAGGCAAATCTTCCGGCATCACTGGTTCTAGTTTCACTATGTCTTTATCTTTTCTCTCCAATTCCTTCTGTTCCACTTCTTCCTCCTTTGGCGCTATCTAAAATAATAACATTGGTTGAGCAAAAAGAGCTCAAAAACGGGGAGAAAAGGGTAGCATTTTAACGAAAAAGGGGGCAAATAAGGGAAATATTTCAGATTTTTTAAATTGAGAAAAAAGAACAGGCCTCAGACTCACTTTAGAGATTTTTCAGTACTTAAATTCGAAATGGATTGACCGAATAAAATATAAAAATTTGAAGTTCATTCATTTCAGTTGAAAAGTCTACTAATTTTGGCTTGAAATATCAAAAATTTGATCGAAATTTTCTTTCTTTCTCGGTTTGCAAATTTCTTTTGATTGAAAATTCAACTAATTTCTTGAACATTAATTTTTTTAATTTAAAAACTCATATTTTTCTGGCGAAACTTTTATTTGTTAAAAATAAAATATTTTGTTTCAAATTTATCTTTGTTGGTTAACTCCAACTGTTTTTTTTTACATAAACTATTTCATTAAAAAATGTTAGAAATGCTAAAAATATAAAATAGAAATTAATCAAATAAAATTTGGACTCATCACATCCATTGCTCAAAGTATTTTGTTTAAAATGTATGCAATGAATTTTTTGCGTTAAAAATCAATTATTTTCTTGAAAATTCGTTTTTGTTGGTTAAATTCAACTGTTTTTTGATCTAATTCCGCCAAAGTTAATTTTTTTAGTTGAAGATGTATAATTTTAATTGATATTTCTTCTTTTTTTGTTGTTTAAAAGTAGCTTTTACAAATAAAAATTTTAATATTTTGTCAAAAACGTAAGTGTATGGTTCAAAATACATTTTTTTTGTTGAAAACTTAAATTTTTCGGTAGAAAATTCAACTCTTTTATAGAAAATTCGTCTTTTTGGTTTAAAAATTCAAAAATTCGGTACAAAAATCAAATAGCTGGTGCAAAAATTCCTGTTTTGTTAAGAATTCTTCTTTCTAGATAAAAAAATACTAATTAGTTTTAAAAAATTTTAGAAATGAAAAAATATATACTAAAAATTAATCAAATGAAATTTGGAGTAACATCACATCAATTGTTCAAAGTATTTAGTTAAAAATGTAAGTACATAATATTTTGTTGAAAATTCTTTTTTTTTCTAGAAGAAAATTAATCTTTTTCATTCAAAATTCGACATTTGGTATAAAATTTATGTATTTTGTGGAGAATTCATCTTTTTGATTAGAAAATTTATCTTTTTGGTTGAAAATTTAACTATATGGTTGAACCTTTATTCGTTTTGCTGAAAGCTCATGTTTTTCACTTGGCAATTCAACATTTTTTCATGCATTTTCTTCTTTATTGCCTGGAAAATCTTTCTTGGTTAAAAATTCATCTTCTTGACTTAAAAATAGTGTCTTTAGTATAATTTTGTTTTTAAAAAAAAGTAGCAAAATTGTGTCACCGTAAAAAAAAGTATCAATAGTGAGTGAGTCCGAGGTATAAAAGAATATTCCTATAAGAAATTATATCGTTTTTAAATACATTTAAATAATTGTTTTAATTGTTTTTGTTATTAAACTATTTTTTCAAATTGTAAATACTTAGTTCATTAAAAATCCTTTCACGTTTATATAAGAACGTCCATGAAAAGATATAATTTGTTAAATCAACTATATTTATGTGTTTTAAATTATTCTCATAATCAAGAATATTTTCTTTTCTAAAATTTGCTTCAATTATAATTACATCGTGAAAGTGAGAAATATAATTTAATATTTCTTTCTAATGTAAATTAGAAACCACTTTTCAATGCTCTTAAACAAACATTCAAAATAGTTACAGTTTCAGCGGTTACAATAATTTAATTTATAAAAACATATACTATTAAAAACAAGCTATTTATTGTAAAAATCCAGAATAATACATTTTAAAAACTTAAGGGCTCTCCAAATTATTGAAACGAAATCTCCAGAAATTCTTTGCAATTTTTTAAAATTAGTCTGCGCCCTTTATATCCCTTAAAATTATTAAAACCCTAGAAATCCCTTAAAATACAATTTAATTTATTCTCTAAAATTCCTTAAAATCTCTTGTAATTTTTGAAAATCCGAAAACTCTTATCAGAATATTTATAAATCATTTGAAATTCCATCAATTCAAATTAAATTCACATTATTCAATTAATTTCTCTACATCCCGTTTAAATAAAATGATCGCCTAGAAATGGCCAAATATTAAAAAGTTAAAATTGTTTAATTTAAAACGCTATTAAATTAAAATTATCCTAAAAACAGTATTTTAAAGTGTTTAACTATACGCAGTAAAACTAAAAGACTTCACTATGAACATTTTCAAATAAAACACTGAGGAATAAAACAAATTGAAACAAAAAACTGTTTTAATATTGTAAGAAAAAATTCTTTTGATTTTTAAATAAAAAATGACAATTTTTGGTTTTATTTTGGTCTTAAAGAGCAGCTTAGATTTCTTCATCTAAGAAAAAGTAAGAGAAAAAAATGTGTTATTATTTGGATCAACTTTATTTATTAATTAAAAATTATATGGAAATTTAACATCTACTAAAAACTGCGCCTGTATTTGCTGAACTGTTAAAAGGTGGGTTTTAGTAGTTATTAAAAACTGTTTAAATTTTAGCACTTATTAGAAAAGATTATAGTTGCTATTTTTTTAATTGTACAAAACTCTATAACTTTTTAAATTTTCATCCAATTTCAAATTTCACAACTTTTAAAATAGTATCGTAAAATAAGATCGTTTTAAGTTACTTATTAAATTTAGATTAAAAATGACCTAAAATTGTTAAAATCGTTTAGCATTTCTGTCAGACAAATCTTGTTAAATTTTAAGCATTTACGTTTTTAAAATCTTTTTAGTACAAAATTATTCATATTCGGAGACTCAAACTTACAACTGTTAACTTAAAAATGATCCAGTTTATAAGCTTAAATTTGAAAGTGTCAGGTTATGGAAATTTGAATTATAGGATATTATTCGATTTGAAATATTTCCAAGATAAAAGTGTTGAAATGAATGTGATGATAAGAGTCAACGACAACTTCCAGACTTCTAGACAACTGTTTTTTTTATTGCCTGATGTTTCGAAACCTCACTACTTTTCCTCATCAGATTAGAAAGTAATGGAATTAAAAACGACAGCGAAAAATTAATTTTGTTATGAGCATTTGCATAAATAATTCTCTAAATGTAAAACGAGCAATCGTACTTTCAAATGTCGTACATTTACAGAGAAAAGAGGGAAAAGGGAAAGTTTTTCTAGAATAGAGGAAAAAAGGCGAATTTGAAGAAAGGGATTAGATTTTTAATTTTTAAGAGTAAACTTACATCGATTTCTGGCTCAAGTTCTTCGGGCGAAACGGGATTCGTGATCGGATTCTCCAGTTGATGACACGGACTATATGTAGAATCTGCAGCAGGTGCTGTGTGTTCTGAAGATCGCGCACAAGCTCTGCTGCAAAATCGGCGCTCTTTCGTATAAAAGGCATGCTTCACACCGATGGCACCACATTTTTCGCAAACGGCTGCAAAAAGTTCATTATTAATTTACCGTCAAAATAGTTTTTAAGGATCTATAAACTCTTAAACTGTACAAAACGCTATTTACAGGCCTCACAGTCCCTAGTGGATAAAATATAAGGATCCATTTATTTCCATAGAATTTGAATGAATTTAAAGCTGGAATTTGAGGTAAGCAAGAAGCATTGATGAAATTCATAAAAATTCAAGGCAAATTAAAAAATGAGCTCATTAAAATTCAAGGGAATTCAAAAGAATTGATTGAAGTGTCTAATAATTCAAGGTGAGGTTAAAAGACTTCAGGATAAATTAAATAAAAACTTTAAAAAATTTAAAGCAATACACTAATTAAGTGTATTTGGAAGAATTCAAGTGAATTAAGAATTCAGGGTGAATTCCAAAAAATAATTTCAAATCTTTAAAATCCTACTAATTTCTAACAAAGAAAAAATGACTTATGGCTACAAAACAACACAAAAGAATTCGAAAACAAATTTGAATCGATTAAATCCATTTATTTCCGTAAAATTTGAGTGAATAGAAGAGTTTATTATTCGATATTAAAGAAAGTTCATAAGATTTTGATGAAATACCTAAGAATTTAACATCCATTTATAAACAAATTCTTTGGAATCTTTAAAATATTAAAATCTCCTAAAATCCCTTAAAATTATTAAAACCCTTGGAAATCCCTTTAAACTTTCGAAATAAATAAAAAATTTCCTAAAATATTTTTAATTCTTTGATCTTTTAAAATCACTGAAAACTTTTTAAATCTCCTGACAATGCCTGTGAATCTTTTACAGCGCCCTCAAATATTTTAAATCCTTTGAAATCCCATCAAATTAAAATTTTCTTTGTGATCTTTTAAAATGACCTAAAATATTGAAAACCTTTGATCATTTTATAAATTGATTCAATTAAGTGAAATTGAGTAAATTTCGAAGAATTCAAGTAAATTAATAAAATTCAAGTGAATTCCAAAGAATTTAAAAGAAGTTGAAATAAATTAATAAGAATTCAGGGTGAATTCCAAATTTCTTCAATTCTTTAAACCCCTACGAAATACCTCACATTTCTTGCATACATTCTTAAAATTTTGGAAATCTTATAAGATCCTGTACAATTTTTTTAAATATCAGAAAACCTTATAAGTCCTAAAAAAATGCCATATCTTCCGAAATTCTACAAAATGTATTATCCTAAAATATTTCAAACGCTTTGAAATTCCTTCTAATTAATGAAAGTAATGAATAATTCCATGGGATCTTTTAAAATTCCCTAAAATATTTCAAAATAAAAGCTCTTGAAAATGCCTGAGAAGTTTTAAAAATACCCTAAAACCTTTTAAAAATCCCTTAAAATGATTTAAATCTATTAAAAATATCTCGGAATCGTTGAAAATATCCTGAAATATTTCAAAAAAAAATTCAAGACAATTCAGAAATAGGTATAGACCTAAATTGAATAGTGATTAACCCCTGAGTTAATTTATTGAAAGAAAAGGGACTATAATGTAATATTTTTATTTTAAAGTAACTGAACGGTGATTTAAGAAAAAAGTGACTAATAGTGACTGTGTAACAGACCTCATTATTTTTTACAATTCCTTCTTACAGCAATTCCCTGTTTTTTGCTATTTTTTAAAAAATGCCTGACTGTTGGAAGCTTTGATATTTTACCAATTTTTTTAAAGTTCCATTAGGAACCTTAACTAAATATAGGGTAAAATAGGAAATATAAAGCCCGGTCTCTGAGGCCTGTATTTATCCACCGACAGGCCCCAAAAATTTATATTCACTAGTTTCTAACACAAAAGTGACTATTATGCGTTAATAATGTGACTAATTTTTTTCTTTAATTTAAAAGAATTGGGAAAATTTTTTAAATTCCATTGATTTCTGTCAAATTGGCGTGAATACAAGGAAGGAATTGAAGAAAAAAAGTAGATCTCGATGAAATTTATTTAAAAAAATTAATTAATAATTATAACTAATAGCGTTTTTATTCATGTATAATTAATATTTTACTATTCTACCTTATTTTACCCTATTATTTAATCAAATATAATTATATTATAGGTGAATCGACTCGTCTCGAGCTCACGAATTCTTTCTATGCATGCATCAACTTTAAATGATGTAAATGAGAAAACGTTTTCTATAAAAATCGAAATTTCAAATAATACAAATTACCATCACTTCCTTACTTCTTCATATTCGTCTCGAGTCAAGGATTTTTTTATATTCTTGCATCAACTTTGAATTATGTTAATTAAAAAAGTTTTACTATAAAAACCCATTTTAAAAATATTAAATATAAGTATGTATCAATAAGTTTCGAATGAGCTCAGAAAAATTCCAGGAAATTCAAAAGAATTTGACGAAATGCCGAAGAATTGATATGACTTCAGAATGAAATAAACAAAAACTAAATGTTTTTTTTAATCCATTAAATTCAGTAGAATTGAGAACATTGAACTTAATTTTAAAAATTTAAGAGAATTTAAATTAAATCTGAAGAATTTAATAAAAAATGCAGTATAAATTAATAAGAATTGTAATCTTTTTAAATACTCTAAAATATTTCCAATCCCCTTAAACTTTACCAAGCTCTTGAAAGTTCTTTCGAATTTTTGAGGTGCCATATCTTTCGAAATTCCTTAAAATCCCATCAACATTTTTTTAAAAAGCATTAAAATATCCTAAAAGATTTCAAACGAATATAAGGAAATTCAAAAATAGGCAAATACACCTTAATTCAATTGTAGTTAATTGAATTTTTAATTCCAATTTTTTTTAAGTTGAATCTTCATTCACAAAAGATTTCAGTTCTTTTTTTAACACCAAACTATTAAATTTTAACAAAAAGTAACTTTTCAGCGAAAAGTATGACTTTTCAAGAAAATTGTTGAAGTTTCAACCAAATAGTTGCATGTTTATCAAAGAAAGATGTAACTTCTGCTAAAGAAGGTGCAATTTAAAACCAAAAAGATAATTAAAAAAAATAGGTTTAATATTCAACCGAACAGTTGCATTTTTATTCCAAAAAGATGAAATTTTGTATAATACCGTTGAATATAAAAATCCTTAACAAAATAGTTCAATTTTTATGCAAACAAAATTCCAGTTCACTTTCCAATCCAAAAAGCTCAAGGAGAGGGGGGGCAGACAATTTTTTATGAGTTGTAATATCCTAAAATTGTTGCAAAATCAACTGTTCGGTTGAAAATTCGAACTCTTTTTTGAAGTTTGTATTTTTCATTTTAAATTGAACCTTCTTTAGCAGAAATTACATTTTCTTGGATAAAAATGCAACTATTTAGTTGAAACTTCAACGATTTTCTTGAAAAGTCATACTTTTCGCAGAAAATTTACTTTTTGTTTAAATTTAATAGTTTGGTGTTGAAAAGAGAACTAATTTTTTCTGAGGATGAAGATACAATTAAAAAAAAAATTTTATTAAAAATTCATCTGTTTTAAGAGAAATTTGGTCTTTCTTGGATAAAAATGCAAATGTTTGATTGAAAATTCTATTGTTTTATTCAAACTTGAACTATTTTGTAGAAAATTGACTTTTTGTTTAAAATTTATATTTTGGTCTTGAAAAATTAACTTAAATTCTTTCTGGATGGAAGTTCAACCTAAAAAAAATTGGCCTTTTTATTAAAAATTCATATTTTTTAGTAAAAAATGTCATCTTTCTTGGATAAAATTAAAAATGCAACTATTTGGTAGAGAATGCAATTATGTTTGTTAAACATTCATCCTTTTTGATTTAAAAATTTCGTCTTTTTGGATTAAAAATTCTATTTTTTTCCAAGACACTTTTTTTTAAATTCATAGTTTGATATTAAAAAGTCAACTGTAATCTTTTTTGGATGAAAATTCTACTTTTTTAAGAAAAAGTCACCTGTTTTGAAAGAAATTTCATCTTTTTTTGGATAAAAATGAAACTATTTGGTAGAGAATTCCATAATTTTTTCAAAAGTCATTCTTTTTGGTTTAAAACTCGTTTTTTTGGATTGACAAGTCATTTTTTTTTTGTAGAAATTTATTTCTTTTTCAAAAATTCATATTTTGATCGTAACACAGCAACTGAAATATTTTTTAGTAGGAAATTCAACTACTTTTTTTTTCAATTGATCTTTTTGATTTTAAATTGCACTTTCTTTAGCAGAAATTACATTTTCTTGGATAAAAATGCAACTATTTAGTTGAAACTTCAACGATTTTCTTAAAAAGTCATACTTTTCGCAGAAAATTTACTTTTTGTTTAAATTTAATAGTTTGGTGTTCAAAAGAAAACTAAAATCTTTTGAGGATGAAGATACAACTTGAAAAAAAAATTTTAATAAAAACTTCATCAGCTTTAAGAAAAATTTGATCTTTCTTGGATCAAAATGAAAATGTTTGGTTGAAAATTAAACTAGTTCGTTAAAAAGTCATACTTTTTTGTTGAACTTTCTACTGTTTCATTTAAAATTTATCTATTTCGTAGAAAAATTGACTTTTTGTTTAAAATTTATATTTTGGTCTTGAAAAATGAACTGAAATCTTTTCTGGATGAAAGTTCAACTTAAAAAAAAAAATGGCCTTTTTTAAATTAAAAATTCATATTTTTTAGTACAAATTTTAACACTATGATTTTTTTTTTAATAAAAAGCCATCGGTTTTGAGAGAAATTTCATCTTTTTTTGGATAAAAATGAAACTATTTGGTAGAGAATTCAATCATTTTGTTAAAATCATTCTTTTTGGATTGACAATTCATTTTTTTATCGTAGAAATTTATTTCTTTTTAAAAAAATCATATTTTGATCGTAACACATAAACTGAAATCATTTTTAGTAGAAAATTCAACTATTTTTTTTTTAGATTTATCTTTTTCATTCAAAAAATCATCTGTTTTAGTAGAAATATCATTTTTTTAAATGAATTTTTTAACTGAAAATGTAGCTTTTCTATTTTTTAAGGCTGATCTTTTTTTAGTTTAAGATTCTCATTTTTTGATCGAAAATCATTTTTCTGGTTTGAAATTTATTTTTGTTGGTTAAAAATGCACAAGTTTCGTGAAAAATCAATTTTTTGCTGAAAAGTAGTATTTTTACTTGAAAATCCACTTTTGTACAGAAAATTCGTCTTTTAGCTTGAACGTTCAACAATTGAGATAAACTTTTATTTATTTCTTGCGTGAAAAATCTTTATTTGTCAAAAATGCATCCTTCTGGTTTTAAAATTCTTTTTTTTTTTAAATAAAATTCATCTTTTTTATTTAAGTATAAACTATGACACTTTTTAGTTGATGATTAATATTTTAAGGTGAAAAATTGAAGTATTTTGTTAAAAAGCCATCTTTTATAGTAGAAGATTTTTATTTTTTTATTTTTAATAAATTAATCAATTCGAAAATTTTAAATTAGTCAAGGAAAAATCAGAGAATTTTGAAAATGACCTTCTCGGACACCCTGCCTAATTCTCCTAGCAATAACTAGCAAAACATTTCTGGAAACTAAAATTTACATACAGTGCGCGTCAAATAAGGTATCTAATTTACAGATTCCTTACCAATTCCATCCTTGCGAATGGGAATGAAGTTCAGATCAGTATGGGGCTGATAGGCGATTGGCGTTTTGAGCACAAGACCAGGATGTTTGATTGGTTTAATCTTTCGATTCCGATTATCCTGGGTTTGGGTCGCTGCGTTATTTACGACTTGTTCGCGATCTTCCTCAGTCATATAATCTTCCAACGTCATATATTCAGTCATTTCGTTGCCCTCTGTTTGTGGATCGTATCCCTGAAACCAATAGTAAAATCTAGAAGTAGATGATATATCCCATTTGAATTTATCATCTTTACGTGTCGCCACTTTGAAAATTGTGACTTACGTGATGCATTTCCTGGACGTCGACAGCCTCCATGGCTTCATCAGGTTCGGAACATTCACCATGATATTGTTGAGGTAAATAACGGACCATAGTTGTAGGTTGCATCTGATGATTTCGAAGATCCTCGAAAGAATGAGAACTGTGCGAAAAGAAGGGACTCTCGGCATGTCGAGGGTCCAGCATTAATTCGTGGGTAGGTTCCCCATGTACCATCATGTCTCCCATCCACACCATCCCTAATTCAGGCATCCCAGGGATGGCGGCCGCGTATACTGAAATAAATACGAAAAATAAATAAATAAATTTGATTCACTTAAGCGACAAATATGTCTGATTTCAATCTAATTAAATTGACGGTGCGAAATTCGCGAAAATCTCGCACTCATTGTTGTTCAAATTGAATACCTGATTGGTTGCGTGCTGCTTGGTATGACCAGAAGTGGCTGTTTTCAGTTTGTTCTTTTGAATTTTCTGGAATTTTTTTAATTGCAATTTCTAAATAAGGACTTTTTATTCTAAACATTTATTTCTGACAGAGAACATTTTAATTGTACATATTTTGATATATTAAAAATAATTCCGTTCTTGAAACTTTTCTACCACACTATAATTTGCAAACATTTTCATGTTTTCAAAGAGATGAGAAAACTGAAATTATGGATAAAAACATCGAATGTCTTGAATTAGGAAGAGTATACATTTGCGGTGTCCGTACCAACAATAGGATTTCTGAGAAAATTAAAAATAATGTAGGCTTTATTTCAATTTGGGTAGAATTTTTAGAAGTTAAAAAAAAAATTCAAAAATAATTTCAAATTTAAGAAGATTTTAATTTTTTTGAAAGATTTCCGAAAATTTAGGAAATCTTTTTAATTCTTTTTCCAGTTGTGAAAAAGTTCTAAATATGTTAGTTCTAAATATTAAAATATAACCTTAATGCAAATTTACAAATAAATTTAAAAAATAAATAATTATAGTCTCACATTTTTTCTTTCTTGACAGAAAATTTTGTCGGTTAAAAATTCGTTTTTTGATTTAAAAGTTAAACCACCTGATTAAAAGTTAAACTACTTTTTTTAGAGATTAACTTGTCCTATGTTTGAACGGAGGTACTTATGGGTCGGTTCTGCTTTCAATGCAGTCGTGATGTATATTCGTGCCGGAGAGATTTATTTGTAACATCTGTTTACAACACTGATAAGTTACTGCGATCATACTGAATACGGTGGGGCTCAATTTTGTTTTTTCAACAACAACCATATTTAATCTTAAAACATTTTCATGAATTCATTCTGTCATTTTTTTTTTAATTTGTTCAAAATTTAGATCGTTTTCAACCATTTTTTTTTTTTTAGAATGATAAAAATAAAAATTATGGATACATATTTAGAAATTCACCTTATTTTATTTTCATTCACATTTTCAAAGACATATTTCTAATTCATGATGTTAAGCCTATCTCAAAAAAGGTACTGTTATCAAATATTTCGAAAATATCGGACAAATTATTTACGAAAACCTCAGATTGATTGCGACACAGCGTGAATATGACTTTTAGTGACTGTTTTCAGTTAATTTATCAATTAAACTAGCTGTGAATTCGATCTCGGGTGTATCCAATTTGTTTGTATTTACAATTTTATATTGTTTATTTGAGAAGAACTTTTCTTCTCTATTTTAATTAATGACAAAATATGTTTGCTTCCTCATAGAGTAAGTCAAAATAACAAAACACAAATAGGCCAATAAAAACGTCTCGAATCCAGAAGCTTTTCTGTTTAAAACAGCTTTTTTTAAATTGTATACATAATTAATTAAATGAATTATATTTTTCCGAAATTGTTATCATTACAAAGCTTTCTCTATGAGAAAACAAAAATATTACGAATGTCCGTATCATTAATTTTTTAAATAAAAATTTCCAATAAGTAATTTCATGATAGAATGTATTTTACAATGTTTCTAAACATTTTTGATAAAGGAGACCATTTTAATTGTAAATGATTTTTTTTTAATTGGGAAATAATTCTGTTTTTAACATTTCAATACTACACTATAATTTGTAAACTTTTAACACTTGTAAAGAGATAAGAAAAATAAAATTATGGACAAAAACATTAACGGTACCGACAATAAGATTTCAGATAATTTTTTTTATGATTTACATACGGATTACTTTAAAAGATTAGGTTTAGAAGACTTCAAAATTGGTTGAAAACAATCTGATAACTGAAAACTGAATTATTTAAAAAGATATTTAGAAGTTTGAAAAAGATTGGAAAATAATTTTTCAAAATATTTGAAAACTTTAAAAGATTTCCGAAAATTCGCCTCATATTTTTGAATTTCTTCCAAGCTTGATAATCTTTTAAAAAATCTCAAATTAGTAAAATTATATTCATATAACCTTAAGAAAACGAACAAAATTTACTTAAAAAAGAAATAATTCTTCGAAATTTTTATTTTGTATTAAAAATTATATTGCCCCGCACATTATAATTTGGGTGTCATTTGCATTCTTCCCTATCCGAAGAACCTTTCTTTGCGATTTTTCCGGAAATTGAGATTTTAAACCAAGATCATTAGATTTTAAACATTTTAAAGCTTCAGAATTTAACAAAAAAATTAGAGGTTACATTGTTGTTAAACATAAAAAATTGGAATCATACGTACTAAACTTAAATGATTATAATTTGAACAATAATTACTCTCAGAAATTTGAATTTTATTTTGTCGTTTTTCGTAGGTACTTATTGGTATTCTAAATAAAAAATTATTAGGCTTCGAAAAATACTTCCAATTTGTCCACAACTTTAGAGTTTATTCGTATGTTTCACCTGAAATTTGTATTTTTAAACCAAACATCATCAGATTAATGATTGTTTTTCAAATAATAAAAAAAATGTAGAAGAATTTTAGATTTTATTACTGATTTTTGATTAGGTCGAAAATAAGAATTACGATCTTAAATAAGGGCTTATTACGTTGTGTTCTATGTATTATCTTAAATTGCTAGGGCTACTACAAAATTCTTAGATTTCAAAGAATATTTACAATATTTTAACAATTAGTGTACTGTTTTCATCAGAAATCAGTATTATAGAAGAAAAATGCAACAGTCTCATTGCCTATACAAAAATATTAAATATTAATTCTAAATTTGAGATATTTTAATCTAAAAACTGCGTAAAACAAATTTTAATAGTTCTCAACTAATTTCAGATAAAAATTGTAACTCGCATATAATTAACATTACAAGAATTTTATAAATCGTCGAAAAACTTTGATGGTATCATATACGATACGTGAAACAATCTGATTTTCCTCTCTTTTTCGCAACTAAACAATAGAAAGGAGATAAAGTAAACAAAAAATTAGATTTTGCAATAGAAGAAAGAAATCACGATCCTAAATAAAATTTCCAGGAGTTTCCAGGTTTTCCGGTCTGCTAGACACCCTTGTATTGTTAAATATCTAAAAAATGTCAAATATATTTAAACTCTGGACAAGGATAAAATTTCAAAGTGGTTGAAATTTTAAAAAACATCGATTACAAGTATAAAGGAATGAAAAATGTCAAATATATAGGTACTCGAACTAACCTGACACTGGATTCATATTGCATTAAGTACAGTATATAATCTATAATTTCTACCTATATACTCTGCCTGCAACGTATTATTGTTGTTTAAATCACTTTTTCTAGCCAAACTGAACGACACTCTTCTTATGAAATATACCATTTTCTAGATTCAAAAATGTATTAATAAAAATTCCTATTAAAAAAGTGTCTTAACTTTGAAATGTTGATAATTAAATCTACAAAAAAAAACCTTTTAAGGATTTTCGAAATTACTTAATCTCTAACTTGAGCTATAAAAAAGCCCATTGATTATTGCAACATATTTTAGAAGGGAAACGCCAACGTCAATATTTAAAAAATAGTAGTTTTAATAACTGCTTATTTAAATACAATTATTTCCATGTCACATTTTCTTTGAAATTATTTTATTTGGAAATAATATGTATATTTTTTTTAATTAGTAATTTTTTGCATAAAACATTTTTTTAGCTAATATTTAATAAAAACGTGACGAATATAACATGAAATCGGTTATTTTAAAGAAAAAGAATTAAAATTTAAGGAATTAAATTCAGAATTAATCCAAAATTTAATCTTTATACAAAAATTATCAAATTTAACAACGAAATTATAGGAAATTAAAAAAAAAAAACAAGAAACAAACGATAAAATTTGGACAACGTACTCTCCAATGTACTCTTTCAAATTAAAAAAAAAAATAAAGACATAAGGAAAAAGGTAACCTCCAAATCGCATTCCTTATTTTCTCTGACGCCTTTTTTTATTATTTTATCACAAATTTGATTAATGAATTTCATGAATTCCGTAATTAAAAATCATTAGATGTCAAAGGAGATTTACAATTCTGAACAATTTTCTGATACGTTATGTTGGCGTTTTTCGTTCAAAATTGTTGGTATTTAAAAAAAAAAATTATTATAATTAGATTTCAAAGAATATTTACAATTGTGCATCAATTTTAATTTATGTTAACATTTTTCACAATAAATCTGACATTTTAAAGAAAAGACTCCAATGATCGAATTTGGATAACAAACTCTCCAATGTTTTCATTAAAAAAAATATATATTCGTGTTTTTCGTCGGAAATATTGGTATTTTTAATACAAAATTATTAGATTTCTAAGAATATTTAAATTATTCAACAAATTTAGAGCTTGTTGGCGTTTCACATGAAATTGCATTGATAAAAAAAGATCATTAGATTCAAATCAAATTAATATTTGTTTAAAATGATGAAATGGACAAGTTGGAACAATTAGATTTTAAAGATTTATCATTTTTAACAATTTTAGATTATATCTTGTTTTTTTTATATCGAAAATTGGTATTTTAAAACAAAAATCATTATAATTTGAACAATATTTAGAATCTTTGAACAATTTTGAATTATTTTAGTGCTTTTCGCAGGAAATTGGTATTTTTAATAAAAAATTATATTTCAAACACTCCTAAAAAGATGCACAACTTTTTAACAATTTTAGGTTATGTTGGCGTTTTACATCAGAAATAAATATTTTTAGTAAAAAAAAAACATTAAGTTTAGAAGACGATTAACAATTCTAAACAATTTGCATGTTATGTGTTTTTTATCTCAAATTGATACTGCTAATAAGAAATAATTAGATTTCAATGAATATTTACCATATTTCAACAATAATAGTGTGTTATCGTTTTCACCGAAAATATTATTTTTAACAATAATCATTTGACTTCAAATATTAAAATTACAATTTCGAAAAACTTTAGGTTAAGGTAGTGTTTTTCGTCGAAAATTGGTATTTTTTAACAAAAATGCAACTTTTTGATTTTCAATATATTGCACCAAAATATTGTCCTTGTTTTTGTTTTCGATTATTTTAGATAATAGATACTATATGAAATACCAAAATTTGATATTAATATTAATTTTATCATTGAATTTGAAAATTACGAGACTAAAAATTATAATCGACCGCGCAACGTGCGCGTTTTGTTTTCCTCTTATTTCTAAAAGGTTCACATAAAACTTCAAATTATGGAACCTTTCTACTTAAAAATTTCAAAATTATTCCATTTAGAACGTTTCAATTTAAATTTCTTCAAATCTTCATGACTAAATAACTGTCAAAATAAAAATGGTCGACATTTAAAAGGACCAAATTTTCAGTTGTTGAATTTTAACATGAAGTTCACAATTTTTTGATTCTGAATCTTCCCAATTGTTTCTTATGTAATGAAAAATTGTTTAAACGTCTAACATATACCGACATTTTACGAAAATCAAACTGGCCACAAAAAATGGTTAAATAAATAATTCAAACAATTAGAGCCAACATTTTTAGATATTTAGTCCTAATTACTATAGCCACCAAATCTCGAAATAAAAAAGAGTCGAAGTTTACATTCTTGACATTTGAAATGAGATATTTGTCAACACCCTTCAAAAACCTTTGATTAAAACATTTAGAAAAACTTAACGTGACCCCAAAATCAGTATGCAAATTGAATTAAGCAAAGTGCAGAGTGGAATCGATTTTCCCTCAATTATAAAAAGCAGTGGTTTAATTTGAGAAATAAGGGAATCAAAAATAAAAATTAAGAAGAAACCGATTTGGCCATGGTCGAGTTCTGACCATGAAACCGACGCGAGGCGTCTCGAACTCGGACACTTAGAGCTAAGTTTATTTAACCTTTTTTCCTTTCTGGAACAACAGCCCTGACGTCCGTTTTGGTTCGAAGAAAGCTGACGCTTTATTTCAAAGAAAGTGAGTGGTGTGGTATGTATGGGAAAGAAGAAAAGGCGATTAAAACGACAGAAAAAATGAAATATGTACGAACCATTGGGAGCCTGCATATCCATGACAAAGGGTTCCGTAGGTTCACTATGCGTTCAGCCAATATTACCGCAATCTGTATTTTTTACGACTCGGGTGTTCCATCCCTATCAACTCTAAAAACATTATTAGCGAAAATCCACTTGGGTTTCGTATCTCGCTATTTGCATTTTCACAGAAATTCACGTAAAAATCACAGTTTTTCGCGACATCACTGAACAATAGGGCAAAACATTCGGCGGCACTGTTAAACCCGGGAATGTTTTGACCTGCAGAAAGAGACAGAAGGGAAGTGTAGCAGCATTTTAAAACTTCGAATAGTGCGCCACCTTGTGTGTGGATGTGGAAGTTAAGTTGAAAAATCAATTTTGAAAAATTAATTCATTCTTGACTTTATTTTATTATTTGAATATACGTGGCTTTTATTATACCAGAAAAAATATATTTTCAACATTAAACAAGTATGGACAATCAAATCTGTTTAAGAAAGTTTTGGTAGGAGTGTTTGAATAATGAAAAGATGTACGTGTAAGCTTGGACAGATGTAATTTCAAATTAACTTTAGAGACTATATGGTTTTTAGAAAATTTTAAACCAATTTTTGAAAATTGAAACATGTATTTCTGCAAGCAGTTTAAAGGTTCTGGACAATTTTGAGACGTGGGAAATTGAAAAATTTACAATCCTTATAAAAAACATTCATATCCGAATTCCGAATATATTTAAAAAGATGTAACGTATAAAAAAATACATTTCTTTGATTACTATTTAAAAAAATTATGTCTATGTCGGTAAGGATGTGCTTCAATGAAACGTTTCATTGGAACAAAGTTCCAGAAATGTTCGAAACTTTCAAAATATAATAGATTCAATTTAAAGCGTATTAAGTTCATAAAATTTAAAGTGAAAATATTCAATTTAAAACCAAAAAAATTAATTTTCAAGTAAGAATATTAATTTTCTACCAAAATAGACGAATTTTCAGCAAAATAGTTGGATTTTTAATAAAACACACACAAAATTTGGCGACGTCTTTACGACATCGCAAAGATACCGTAACGAAATGGACATAGGATATGTCGTAAAGTTGTCGTAAATATGTCGTAAAGACGTCGCTAAATGTTGGGCCCAGCGGGTCTTTTAGCTAACTACTTCATTTAAAAAAAAATACCAACAAAATAGTTGCTATGGACCAATTATTTTTACTGATTAATTAGGAAGATTTACTGATTCATCCTTAAAATATGTCTGATTCTTCTAACTAGAATTCAGTGACTAATTGATGTTAGGAAACATTTTTACTGTTCTAAATTTATAGAGAACCAAACACAAAAAAAATTGAATTTCTAAACAAAAATTTAATTTTCAAACCAAAAAGACGAATTGACTAAAATAGTTTAATTTTCTACCAAGAAACATTAATCATTTAAAAGTATAACTGATTCATAGCTAGAATTCCGCCACTAATTCATATTAGTAAAAAATTTAACATATTCAAATTTATAGAGTATCAACTAGTTGAATTTTTAGCCAAAGCCATTACTTTGCTGTCAAAAATATTATTTTTTAAACAAAGAGATGAATACTGTAAAAAGTAGCTGAATTAAAACAGAAAAGATTTTTCATCTAAGAAATGACAAAAATGGGTCAACTTTTAAGCCAAAAAGACGAATTTTCTACCCGAATATATGAATTTTTAACAAAAACATTATTTTCCAAAGAAATACTTTCATTATTAAGTAAATTAATCAATTTTTTTTTACCAAGACAATTGATTTTCTACCAAAAAATGGGAATCATTACATTTTTAGTAAAAAAAGTAATTTTGAAAAAAACTAATTTTGAAATGAAATAGATACATATTCAAACAGAGATTAATTTTAAACTAAAATGATTACTACTTCACCAAAAATGTAATTGTTGACATTGCAACCATAAATATTTTTATTTTATATCAGAAGCATTTAATTTCATCCAAAAGGACGAATTTGCAACAAAATGGTTAAATCATCAACCAAAATAGATTGTTGAATTTTTAAGTTAAAAAGACAATTTTCCTAAAAAACAGTCGAATTTCCAACTAAAAATGATGCATTCTTACAAAATTTTGGAATTTTCAAAAAAATTAATTTACACCCCAGATCCTATAGAAACCGGCACGGTTTTGCAAATCCTAGAACTGCTGGCCTACGCAGTTTCTCAGAGGGCTGGGCCTCGGAAGTGCAGCAGTGCATGAGTACTCAGTCGAGTATATTGCGCAATATTATGCTTTATAATCTGGAAAAGTTCAGGCGGCCTTAACTGTTTACGCTTCGAGGGCACCGATTTAGTAAAATTGCCAGCGCAAGGAAACCCCCGAAACTGTTATTATATGGGACTTGTCGAATGTATTGTTAACCAAATTGTATTTGGTTTCAGGTTGAAAACCGTACTTTAATGGTCTATTTGGCTCCATTATAATTATAGCAATCTGGTTGAAAATTCATATATTTTGTTGAAAATTCGGCTTTCCTGGTAGAACATCAATCTTCTTGGTAGGAAATTCATCTTTTTAGTTGAAAATGTGTTTCTTTTTTTTTTTATGAGAATTTTTTTTTATATAATATGTTACTTTTCCGTTTTTTGTTGGAAATTAATATTTTTTTGAAAAATGGTCTTTCATTGGAAAATTCGTTTATACTTTTGTTTGAGAATTATTTTTTTAAATTGAATATGCAAATATTCCATTCTTGGTTGAAAATTGCTGTTTGTAATTGAAAGATGATCTTTTCTAGTTGAAAATTCATCCTTTTAGATTAAAAATGCAAATTTTTTTTTCAAAACTCACCTGTTTTACTTGAGGGTTCAATTATTTTTTTGAAAATTCGTCTTTTTTGGTAGAAAAATTAACTGCTCGGTTTAAAGTTTAACTACTTTCAAAAAAAAATCATTTTATTTTTGAAGATTCATCATTTTAATTGAAAATTTAACTGTTTGGTTGTAAATTAATTTTTGTGTTGAAAATTTTTTCTTTATACGTCGAACAAACTTATTTGTGATAGAACTCTTGTAAGTTGGTTGAATATTGATCTTTTTCCAAAGAAAATATTCCTTGCTGTTTAAAATTATTCTTTTCGGTTGAGGATACACATGCATCTAGTTTGCTAAATATTTGTTGTTTTGTTTCGTTGAAATCAACAAGTTAAAAAATTGTTGTTTTTTTGTAGAGTAATCTTTTTAATTTAAATTTAACTATCCATTTTTGGTTGCAAAATTATTTTTATTTTTAGTGGAAAATTGAACTATTTGGTAGAAAATTCATAAATTTTGATGGTAGTTCGACTTTTGATAGAAAACTAATGTTTTTAGATTAAAAGTTTAGCTATATTTGTTAAAAAATGCAACTATATTGTTAAATATTTAACTATTTTGTTAAGGTTATCTTTTTGGTAGAAAATTTAATTGTTTTCTTGAAAATTCGTTTATCTTTTTTGTTTGCTATATTTTTTGGTCGAAAATTCCACTATTTTGTTCAAAATGCAACATATTTCTTAATAGAAATCTTAGAACTATAAAGCGTTTCGTATTGAATTTAATATGATATTTCATTTACTTTATTTAAAAAAATGTATTCCCATATTATTCCCCTATTTTGGTGGAAAATCGCCCTATTTTTCTTCTTTTTAGAGCATTTTGGGCAAATGAATTCATTAGAAACGCGTTACAACGCAGAATAAATGTGAAATCCGTGTTTAGCCAACGGCTGCGTAATTTTCATGACACGGGGTGGTTGGGGTAGGATGGATCAGAAATAGCCAAAATTGATAACGCAGTTTATGGACGACCCCTAGGTAAATTAGGTATTATTACATTACGTTATTATTTCCGCAAAAATTGTTCCCGGGTGAACCCTGTTTTTCATCATCGCAGACACGGACTAATTGAACTGCCTGATGAGCATATTATGAGATAAACATTATGAGGTTAATAATATTATTAGTACTACATTGCATTACATATGGACGATTTTGTTTAATAAAATGAATAATTTTTTGAGTATTTATAAAAAAACTAACTTGAATAATAATCATATTACATCCCAGTGGGCACAAAGTTTGGCGACGTCTTTGCGACATGGTTACGACATCCTATGTCTCGGTCATTAAGGTGTCTTTACGATATCGTAAATAAGTCGTATGATTTGACGACGTCTTTACGATATCGCAAAGACACCGAAACGACATGGACATAGGATGTCGTAAAGTTGTCGTAAAGATATCACAACGATGTCTTAAAGACGTCGCCAAATTTTGTGCCCGCTGGGATATTATATAAAAAACTGTCAGTCCATTTATTGAATTTGTAATACAAATTATTCTTATGGTTAATAATCTTTTGTAAAATTAAAACAGTGAGTTGCTAAAACAAGAGAGATTTTCGATTAGATCGGAAAAATGAATTTTTGCTTATTGAATAAAAATGTCTGATAATTTTTTAATACATTCAATTACATATTTGAAAAAATGAATTGAATATCTAAGTTAGGAATATTGTCAGAAAACTGATACAGTCGAAACTTAAATTTTAAAAACTCTTTCCGGATTCGGTTTTTATGTCCGGAACCATATCGAATTCAATCATACTGTGTTTACATTTGCACTTTAATTAACAACTACAACGACCGAATTAATCGATCCAGAGTGATAGTTTTCGCCTGCATGAATTTCGGATTATACAAGACTTTTTTCCATGTATACTTCAACGAAAATTTTTAGTTCAGGTTCTGAATTCTGGACTATTTTCCATATTTATTCTAACGAAAGTGATTTCAGGTTCTGAACTCCGGAATACAGTCACCTCCCAATATAAGAACGGTTTCGGACATGGCTTGCCTTGGTCTGGATTCTAAATCGAGGGAATCCAAACGTAAACAAGCAGGGGTGCGTGAATAATTTTTGTTGGATTTTGACGCATGACGCAACCTGATACAACTGACGCGTTGAGAGTGGGACCCTTGAGCTGTTTCTCACGCTTCACGGAGCATTTCTTCTCTTTCGGCTCCGTGGCTACTCTCATCACGAAACTGCGGAGGTCATATCAGTTCTAGGAGTATCGTAAACCGGGGGGCCTTATATGGGGAGTTGAGTATGTAATATTTTGTGATCAAGTAGGTCTCTTTATTATTATAATCAACTTTTTTGGTTCGGACAGATTCCGGATTTAACCAGACACATCAGTTTTCGGAATAGACCTGATAGGTTCGCAGCAATTTCGGATAATTTCGGATCAGTTTCAGAATCCGAAATTTGTAATTAATTAAATTGTAATTAAACCAGTGACATTTACCAAATATATATTTTTTGAATTAATATTATAAGTAAATAAAGTTTACACAAATATTATAAATATTAGTCAAAGAGATTTCACTTCCAGAAGGTTTGCAGTTCTGATCCTTTCTGCAATCAACTCTGCAAACCCTCAAGAAAGTTTTCAGTTTAGATCATTGTTATTGCTTTTCCCTCGGCGTTACGCGTGTAGACATTTTGTCTTTCTCCATGGACATAGGAAACAAGGGACTAGGCTTGCCATAGCGGGGGTGATGCAATGAGGGGGGAGGTCCGCCACCTTTTGATGTCCCGCGACAAACATGGCAGCGCCCACATGTTTATATTGTCATGCACAGTTTTTCGGCAAAAATGCTCGTGCGCATAATCAAATGGCACATCGTAAGATGGCAGCTCTTCCCACTCATGGAAATCTCCCCCCTCCCATGGATTCAACCCCGCTCGCAAAGGTTAGGATGGCATGCCTAGTCCCGTGTTTCCTATGTCCATGTCTTTCTCCCACTCAACCTAAACTACTGCTACCTGCCACAAACACCAATGTTGCCATTTTGCCATTTGCAGTATAATTGTACTCTAAAAGTATGTTCCTGTACATTTGTAGGTTATGTTCACGTGTTTTTCATTTTCTTGCAGAATTCTTTGCACGTATTTTGATTATGTAACGATGAATAATAATGAGTGAGGTATTTTGAATTAGAAAAATATATCCAAGTTACTTGTAGAAATCTGCCAATTTCAGTATATGAACATGTAAAAATAATCTATTTTGAATTTAGCGCCAACATTTTGTAAGTTTGTGGCAGAACACGGATATCTCTGGCATGCGCAGTAAGCTGGGGGCGGTACCTATTTCAGTAGCCAATGGGAAGTTGGCGGTAACTTTTAAAGGTGGATGTAAGCACTATTATTTTTCAGCGGAAATCAAATGCAAATTATATTTTCGCAGCTGGAAAATTTAGGGTAATACCAAAGATATTATAAATGTGGATGCGGTGCGGGCTTAGTTGCCCGCCATAAATATAGACGGCGCGTCCGGCGAAAAAAGTGACTTCCCCTCTACACACCGCTACCCAAAGATAGCACTGACGAAGTCCCATCGATATATTTTGCCACTTGGAACGCTGTAAGCAACTCTCAGTAGGCCCCTCGAGTTATTAAATGGCCAATTAAAACATTTTTACATTTATAACATTGCAAAACATGATTATTTTAATAAATACCACAAATAAAAGCCGATAAGTAATTTATATTACGGTTTCATATATTTTCCACTAATTCTAAAATGATTAATTATAATTTTCATTCTATATATTGTCTATATATAGTTCTTTAATATTATTTAGTTTTTATTTTTGTGGTCTGCAATTTCTATGGATTTTTTTAGACTATTTGTCTAATCAAATTGTCGTATGTA
The DNA here is from genome assembly GCF_010883055.1 of Belonocnema kinseyi. NCBI lineage: Eukaryota > Metazoa > Arthropoda > Insecta > Hymenoptera > Cynipidae > Belonocnema > Belonocnema kinseyi. The sequence continues at coordinate 41,630,616 of NC_046664.1, forward strand.
TTTACCAATTTCTTAATTATTATATATTTTAACGTTTTTATAAAAATATAATTATAATTCCAAGTGATAGGAAAATTGTTCTTTCGGTTTTTAGAAGTCAAGACGGTAGTTCCAAGCCATGTTACGTTTCGCATTGGCAAACAAAATTAGACGAACAGAATTTCACTGACATATTCATAAAAAATATCATGTTCCATAAAATATATTTTAAAATAAACTTTAAATTATTGTAATTATTACAGCTTACTCGAAATATATATAATTCAAATTATTTTTTAAGTTTTTCAGAACTTTTAAATATATTTATAATGATTCCCATTTTGTCGTAAAATTTATGCAAAATTCTGGAAAAAAATGCCTCAAAATCTTCCAGATTTTTTTACAATTTTATAAATCCCTGAAATCCCGAATTAAAAAATTCTAGAATAATGAAATTCTGGACAGTTTACAATGTTATGGATTTTAAAAATTCCCGAATAATAAAACTCCAGGCCGAATTCTGTTTAATGATAAAATATACAAACTAGAAAATTCGCGAATTGTAGTAATTGAGAAAACTGTTTTGTGGTCAATATTATTTATTTATTACAAATACAATAATCAAATATTTTTATTATACAGTCTGTCAAGTTAAAGCGTGGGTGGCTTTACTCGCAGTCGGTAAGGTGTATCGACATGATTTTGGTGTCAAAATATTAAGAAGAGCT
>NC_046664.1:41631422-41635058 GCF_010883055.1 Belonocnema kinseyi
ACATTTTCTGGTGCAGTGACCTCTTTTGGGCGCCCAGATCGTTCAGCATCAACTGTGCTCGTACGGCCACAACGAAACTCGGTAAACCACTTATGAATCGTTTCAATCGACGGTACAGAGTCCGGGTAATACTTATCCAGCTTGGCCTTGGTCTCAGATATCGTTTTCTTGCGAAGATAGTAGTGTTTGATCGAAACTCGAAACTCAGATTTTTCCATATTAAAAAAAAACTCGGAGGTTAGTGGCTTCTCAGTGCTGTAACTTGTAAATGCGTAAACATAAATGGCTGAAGTTTTGTCAGGCGTCATTTGAAGGATCAAGCTCGACGAAAATGGTTCACGTCAGTGAATACTAATGCCATCTCTTAGAATTTTCAGGTACTTATCAGACTGCCTAGTATATCAATCAAATGGCCATCACGGGTATACGGGCGAGTAGGGGGCGCCATGTTTCTATCAACTGATATTTCTAATGCATTGTGACTCTCTATTTCTCTCTGATTTTATTCCTTGAAAGATTTTTAAAAAATCTCTTCGAAACACGTTTATTGCAACAATCTAATGGAAGAAAAATATTTATTATAAAAATAAAAATAGTACAATTTTTACATACAATTCTTAAAATAAAAATCTGTGTGTCAAAGCAAAATCCAATCTGACTATTCTCTCGAAAGTTATCCGATATACAGACAACCACAACAACAATAACAACGACAACGTAGACGCCAGAGGGGCAGACAGATACCGACGTACAAACTTGTTTTTCTGACTCTAGGAGCCTCAGAACGTCGAATTTTCATGAAATTCGGGAAAGCCATTTTTCGCATAAAACTCTTCTCATTATGGATGAGAATGTGATAAAATAATCAGGGGCCCTTGAAAAAGTAGCGTTTTTCGCCTCTTGACTTTTTTCCATATCAAGCTTTTTTTGCTTCAAATGTCCATTTTCTGTTGGTTTTTTGGATTTTGAAAATCCTTTAACTTTGGTAAGTTTAATTTTAACAAAAAAAGTTGTCAGGATAAATTGTTCATATTTTTCTGTACCATAAATGGCTGTGGATAGAATTTTCAAATTTTGAAAAAAGTGGTCTCAAAAATTTTGAAAAAGCTTCAACTTTTTGGATTTTTATCAAAAATGGCTGGTTAACGAACTCGATCTTTCTTTTTGGTCCCTCAAACAGTGTGTCAAAGCCCAATCCAATAGGACCAGTCTTTCGAAAGTTATCCGGTATACAGACAACAACAACAGCAACGATGATGCTGGACAGACAAACAGACCCCGACGTAAAAACTTGTTTTTCTGACTCAAGGGGCCTTAAAACGTCGACATTTTATAAAATCCGAAAAAGTTATTTTTTATAAAAAACTAGTACCTTCTCATTTTTTATGAGAATGTGAAAATTATCAACAAGATTTGTAGAAAATCTTTCAAAGATTAAAATGATTGTCCCGTAAGTTAGAATCCAAAAATTACTATTTCAAAAAATGAAAGTTGTTCTAAACACTGAGATAGACTCACGAGCGGGCCAAAACGGGAAATGAAAGTAAATTTGAAAATTGAAATGCAGTTCGAGTATTAAAAATTTAACAGTGATTGATTTTACCAAGATGATTCTAGATTTGTTCAAAATGATATAATTCACATATTTTAACGTTAAAATTTGAACTAATTTAATTAGAAAGCCTTAGTACTGACACAAGTGTAAACGTTCGAAATAATGGCTTCTTAAATGAACGCCTTTATTCAATTTCAAAATCATTTTGAAGTATTATTTCAGTATAAAATATTCCATTTTTAATCTATTTAGTTTGGAAATTAAAAAAAAAAAAACAATTTTCAAAAGTAAATAATTTTAAAATGAATTGTCACAATTTCAGAGTGACAAATTTAAACTTTGAATGTTACAATTATAATTATTTTATTTTTCATTTGTATTTCGAAGGTTAAAGTATTTCATTTCGATTCTTAAAGAACAGTTAAATAATCATTAATTTATAAAAAAATCAAATAAGCTGGAGGTTTCTGAATGTTTCAAAGAAAAGAACAAAATTTGGAGCTTCTCAAGAATTTTGAAATATTAGGGGAAAAAATTTAATTTCGGGTAGATTTAAAATGATTTTTTATTTCGAAAAAGTGCATAACTCAAAGAGAATGTTTAAAAATATTTAAAAACATTTCAAAAGATTTACAATATTAGAAAAAATCTGGAAGCTCATAAAACAATTTTGTGTGCAGGATTTTACAAAAATTTTAGGAAAAATGGGAATCAGTCTAAAAGGCATTTAAAAGTTCCGAAATTTTTTAAAAATAATTTAAAAGAGAATTGATACTTTTGATGATTTAAAATTTTTTTGAAATGTTGACTTTTTATTTTGAAAAGTTACATAATTTTAAGAGGAGGTATAAAAATATAGCACCACTGAAAAAAATCCCGATAGGAATGAATGAAAAATCCCAAAAAATGAAATTTCCGACACCTGAATAATAATTTTATAAAAATTGTATTAAAACATATGTGCGCTTTGAAAGAAAAAAATGTTCTGCCTAAATTTTCTTCGTACCTACATAATAACATTTTTGAAACAAACTTTGCAGGATTCAACAACAATTTACATCAAAATTTTTTTTTTTGTTTATTAATAAAAAAATTCAATTTTTTTAGAACTTTTTAATATTTTTTTCAAATACTATGCACATTTTCAAACAATATTTTTCATACAGAAATATATATATATATATATTCGATTATTGTATTTTCAATAAAGAAATAATATTTAATAAACAATTTTTTAAATTGTTTAAATTAATGAATTATCTAGTTCGGATATTTTATAATTCAGCCATTTTCTTTAGGGATTTTTCAAATTCAGTAATACTTTATTGTCCGGAATTTTATTTATTTTATTTTTCGTGAAATCTTTAATTCGACTTTTATATTTCGGGACTTTTATCATTTCGGAAATTTTATTCTTTGGTTATTTTGCAATTTACGAATTTTACAGTGTCGGGAATTTTATATTTTGGGATTTTTCAGTCGCTTTTTCCGAAAAATAAAATTCCCACATCACTGTAAAAATTTCGAAATTATAACATTGTCGAAATATAAAAGTTCTGAATTGGAAAATTTTCGACAATTTACAATCTTGATTTCAAATCGTAGATTTCAAATTACTTTTTGAAATCAATAAATATCAACGGTCGAAGAAAGGATTGATTTGTTTCATCAAATCATTTTACAATTTACAATCTTACCGAATTTGAGAATTGCCGACAGAAAATTTCCGAATTATACAATATCCGGGCTAGATAACCCCTTAATTTGAACAATTAAAAAATAGTTTGTTAAAAAATATTTTTTCAATAGATAATAAAATACTTACACCAAACAAAAAACTTTTTGATTTTTTGTACATTACAGAAAACGCTCGCAAAAGTTTGTTTCAATTGAAGCTCTCGTGTTTTTAAATTTATGGTTGTATCACATTTTTATACAATTATTGTTATTTTAAATTGAAACAATAACTGAACAAAATTTCTACAGTCTGTCAAGTTATAGCGTGGGTGGCTTTACTCGCAGTCGGTAAGGTGTATCGACATGATTTTGGTGTCAAAATATTAAGAAGAGCTCCCTCTTTC
>NC_046664.1:41635158-41645621 GCF_010883055.1 Belonocnema kinseyi
TCCACGAGTGATTCCAGGACTCGGTCGATGTGCAAAGAAACTGCACCACCGACAATGACCGACATGAGGTAAATGAAAGTAGCCCTCAACCCTTAACATGTGTGCGTCGCGTGGCCATCGTAGGTATATCGCACACACACAACCTGATATCGGTCCAGTGTTTCACCTTAAAATCCGTTTGTAGATTTTGTATATTTGTGCTATAATTATTATCCATAGCTGGTTCAATTTAATGCCAGAGTAAGCAAATCTGCAAATACCTCAAGAAATTGTAGTTTATGTTTCTATGTTTACCTTTCAGTTCCACTCTCCTCATCATTGTTTTCAGGTTCTTTTTTTTCAGAATTATCACACCAGTTGCGATCAAAAAATCATTGGATTATCAACATCAACCCCTAAATATTTGACTTAAAAAAAGTCAACCACATATTGTAAGTCACAAAGAAATAAAAAAATGTACAACTTCAAGTCGGGTGGTCACTGACTGGGAAAACCGGGAACTATAGCCCAGATTTTTGAACACCAAGAAGTACCCTAGAGTTTAGAGGAAAACCCGGAATTTTCCAGATTAATTTTTTACTTTTGTTGATTTTATCTAAATTTTCCTAAAAAGTCGTCTTTTTTTGGGTAGCAAAATCAACTATATTGAGAAACACTCGTTCATTTCGAACAGCTAGTTCGATCTTTTAGGCTTTAAATTAGAAACAGTTAAATTCATTCAAAAAATACGAATTTTTAACGAAATACTTAAATTCTCAACTAAGAAAAAGTAATTTGAAAAACAAACAGTTGAATATTCAGTTAAAAAAATTAATTTAAAAAAATAAGATTTTTCAACAAAAGAAATTAATTTTGAACTAATTGTAAGATTACGCATCTTTTACCAATAAAACGAACTTTAAAGAAAGTAGTTCAACCAACAAGTTGAAATTTCAACAAAATACTTGAATTCTCAACTAAAACAAATTAGTTTTCAACCAAACAGTTCAATTTTTAACCAAATAGTTAAATTTTCATTTAAAAAATTGAGTTTTAACTCAATTTTCAATCAAAGAATATGAATTTTTTACAAAAAACGCAATAGTTGATATTTCAGCCAAAGAAGATTTTAAATTATAATTTAATAAAAAATTAATGTTTGACCAAAATAAGAATTTTTATTAAAATAGTTCAATTTTTAACAAACGATGAATTTTCAACTAAGATCATGCATCTTCAACCGGAAAAATGAATTTTGAAGAAAGTTCAGCTTTTAAGCAATAAGTTCAAGTTACAATCTAAGAAGATGAATTTAAAAAAATGTAATATTTGATATTACAAACAAACCAAATTTTGTTTTAAATTAGAAACAATTAAATTTATTTTAAAAATACGAATTTTAATGAAATATTTAAATTCTCAGCTAAGAAAAATTAATTTTAAAACAAAAAATTCATTAAAAATTAATTAACGAAAAATGTTTCACTAAAATAAATAAATTTTTAACTGAGATTATGAATCTTTAACCAAAAAGATGAATTTTGAAGGAATTAGTTCAACTTTCAACCATAAAGTTAAATTTAAAATCTAAGAAGATGATCTTTCAACATAAAATGTAATATTTGATATTACAAACAAAAAAAGATTTTGTTTTAAATTAGAAACAGTTAAATTCATTCAAAAAATATGAATTTTCAATGAAATATTTAAATTCTCAACTAAGAAAAATTAATTTTAAAACAAACAATTGAATATTCAGTTAAAAAAATAATTTTAAATTTTTTTTACTGAAATAAATACATTTTTAACTATAAGTAAGATTATGAATCTTTAACCAAAAAACTTAATTTTAAAGAAAGTAGTTCAACTTTCAACAGAGTTGAATTTTCAACCTAAAAGGTTGAATTTTCATTGAAATACTTAAATTCTCAACTAAAACAAATTTTTTTTCAACGAAATAATTCGATTTTTAACCAGTTTAATTTTCTGCCAAATAGTTAAATTTCTAGTTTAAAAAATTAATTTCAACCAAAAAAATATTTCCACAAAATAGTATCGTTTTCAACCAAAAAGATGTATTTTCAACTAAAATTATGAATCTTTAACAACCAAAAATATATGAATTTTAAAGAAAGTAGTTCAAATTTTAACCAAATATTTAATTTTAAATCAAAAACAGTTGCATTTTCAACCAAATAGTTAAATTATCAATGAAAAAATAAACGTTAAACAAAAAAAACTAATTTTTAACTTTAAACAAAACAATTAATTTTAAAGAAAATAGTTCACTTTTCAACCAATAAGTTGAAGTTTTAATCCAAATGAATTAATTTTTAACAAATAATTTAATAATTAATATTTCAACCAAAAAATATTTAGTTTTAAATCAGAAACAGTTGAATTTACAAAAAAAAAAATTGAAATTTTCAATCAAATATTTGAATCCTCAACTAAAAAAGACTAATTTTCCGCCAAATAGTTGCATTTTTATAAAAAAAACATGATTTTCTAACAAAAAATACATCTTCTCAATAAATCTCATGCATTTTTCAATTAAAAAGTTAAATTTTCGGCCCAGAGGATTAATTTTCTACGAAATAGTCAAATTTTTAACACAGCAATGCCACTTATCATTATACTGTCAATTCTATATGCATTTAGACACTATCATAAGTTTAATTTTAAGTTGATTAATCCTCATAAAAGTCGATTAGTCTCACACCCTATAAGCACAAAATTGCCTTCATTCAAATTTCGACTCTTGGCCACAGTTTCTACATTTTTTAGCTTTTTCCATTTTCTATTGCTATTTAATCAAGTAAAAGTATTAAAAGCTTTCTCATACTTAAGAATCATAATTTATTTTAAGCTATCCTTTTTCCATTCTAGACTATTCATCAAATCCAAAGTTATTTGGATTTTTGTAATCAATTGTAATAATTATTAATTGTAAGCTGCTGACATTTTGAAAATATTTTATAGATGTATATTTTTCCGGACAAATTAAAAATCGAGTTTTTCATTTCAAAGATGAAAGCTTCTGTCGAAATCGGAATAATGTTCAACAAAACAGTTGAATTTTTAAACGAAAGAGATTAATTCTGAACGCGGAATTTAATAGTAAAAATTTTCAAATTAAAAAGCGAGTTTTTAATATAACCGATGAAAGTTTCTGTCGAAATTGGAATATTGTTCAACAAAACAGTTGAATTTTTACACGGAAGAGATTAATTCTGATTGCGAAATTTAATAGTAAAAACTTTCAAATTAAAAATGGAGTTTTTCATTTGCAAGATGAAAGCTTCAGTAGAAAATGCAATAATGTTCAACAAAATAGTTGAATTTTTTAACGAAAGAGATTAATTCTGAAAGCGGAATTTAATAGTAAAAATTTCAAAATTAAAAATCGAGTTTTTAATTTACCCGATGAAAGTTTATGTCGAAATTGGAATAATGTTCAACAAAATAGTTGAATTTTCAAACGAAAGAGATTAATTCTGATTGCGAAATTTAATAGTAAAAATTTTCAAATTAAAAAGCGAGTTTTTAATATAACCGATGAAAGTTTCTGTCGAAATTGGAATAATGTTCAAAAAACAGTTGGATTTTTAAACGAAAGAGATTAATTCTGAACGCGGAATTTAATAGTAAAAATTTTTTAAATAAAAATCGAGTTTTTCATTTCAAAGATGAAAGCTTCTGTCGAAAATGCAGTAATGTTCAACAAAATAGTTGAATTTTCAAACGAAAGAGATTAATTCTGATTGAGAAATTTAATAGTAAAAATTTTCAAATTAAAAATTGAGTTTTTAATTTAATCGATGAAAGTTTCTGTCGAAATTGGAATAATGTTCAACAAAACAGTTGAATTTTTAAACGAAAGAGATTAATTCTGAACGCGGAATTTAATAGTAAAAATTTTCAAATTAAAAAGCGAGTTTTTAATATAACCGATGAAAGTTTCTGTCGAAATTGGAATAATGTTCAACAAAACAGTTGAATTTTTACACGAAAGAGATTAATTCTGATTGCGAAATTTAATAGTAAAAATTTTCAAATTAAAAATCGAGTTTTTTATTTAACCGATGAAAGTTTCTGTCGAAATTGGAATAATGTTCAACAAAATAGTTCAATTTTTAAACGAAAGAGATTAATTCTGATCGCGGAATTTAATAGAAAAATTTTCAGATTAAAATGTGAACTTTTAATCTAAAAGATCGAACTAGCTGTTCGAAATAAACGAGTGTTCATCAATATAGTTGATTTTGCTACCCAAAAAAGATGACTTTTTAGGAAAATTTAGATATAATCAACACAAGTAAAAAATTAATCTGGAAAATTCCGGGTTTTCCTCTAAACTCTAGGGTACTTCTTGGTGTTCATAAATCTGGGCTATAGTTCCCGGTTTTCCCAGTCAGTGACCACCCGACTTGAAGTTGTACATTTCTTTATTTCTTTGTGACTTACAATATGTGGTTGACTTTTTTTAAGTCAAATATTTAGGGGTTGATGTTGATAATCCAATGATTTTTCGATCGCAACTGGTGTGATAATTCTGAAAAAAAGAACCTGAAAACAATGATGAGGAGAGTGGAGCTGAAAGGTAAACATAGAAACATAACCTACAATTTCTTGAGGTATTTGCAGATTTGCTTACTCTGGCATTAAATTGAACCAGCTATGGATAATAATTATAGCACAAATATACAAAATCTACAAACGGATTTTTAGGTGAAACACTGGAAATTAAAAACACACAAAACTGACCCATTTATCTGTCAGATTGTATCTGTCAAAAATTGTGACTCTATTTCTCTCTGATAAAATTATTATTTATAGGTTGACAAAGGTTTGTTTTCTTTTCCAAATTTGGCTTTCGTCTAAATTTTGCCAGTTGTTTTTATTATAGCACAATTTACGTTTGTATCTCGGGTGAAGAAATCCATTCTATTGTTTGACAAATATTCTTTGCAAATCAATATTTTTCACAGAAAATTACCCCGAGTGATCTCCAATTATAATTTTATAAACGTGAAAAAACCACATTTCAATGTTTTCTATGAAAAACACAATCCCAGAGTGACAGAACGAAATCGGAAACAATAAGAGTTAATTTATTCAGGAACAAGCTTTTTGAACAAAAATGACCTTGAGTAAACCTTTGATATATATTTGTTAATTTTTACAAAAATCAAGTGTTATTTTCTTACAAAAAAATAATAATTTGTGGGGGATGACAAATGATCAAAAAATAAATAAAACTTGAAGTTGTACGATTTCAATTTGTAACTAAATAATTTGAAAGGTTTCAATTTAAAATTATCAAACACTTTCCATTCAAAAATTCAGATGACATTTAAATAGCTTTAAATTTGAAATTATTCAATATACTGAAGACTACAAATTTAAAATGTCTCAACTATTAAGGCTTTAAATATTTTAGAAATTGCTGTCCTGGAGACTAAATAGCACTTATTCTTTTATTAAGAAATCACCACCAAAATTGTTAAAAAAAGTTTTTGAACGAATTTTAAAAACCTTAAAAAAGGTCAGAGGTTTTAATAGTTCAGTATATGTGATAGAACCTCTTTAAATTTGAAATTAGTCTATACTTTTTCATGTTTGAGCTACAATTATTTAATTTTAGAAGTTATAAATTACAATCGTGAAAAACAAATAAAATGTTTTAATTAATTCATATTTAAAACAAAAAACCGTTGTATAATTCAATATAAATGCAGCTGCAAACATTTAATTTGAAATGCGTTGAATTCAAGGTATATTTTAAAAAGAAAACTGAAAGCAAAGGATCGACTTTCAAAAGAAGCAAAAGTAAGTGACTCGCTGGATTGCAAATGAACATGGAAAATGATGTATTTTCGCATCTTTAAATTTTAAATTAAAGCTTTTTTGCATTGTAACAATTTCGAATCCCAGAATGTTATTTTTGACCTAACCTATAACTCATAACGAAAATTCTGAAAATTCAAACAATAAGGCTGTATTCTGAAAATGAAGCAATTTTAACTTTAAAATTCAAGTTCTTAAACTGAAGGCCTAAAAATTTGAAAATTTAACAATCAGTGTTGTGTAAATTGTATTGATGTCTTAAAAGAGTATAAATAGTTCTTAAATTAATTTTTAAATTTTCTGAAGTTTACCTTTTTCACATACCTAGATGTCAAAAAAGCCTACCCAATTTTTGCAAATTTTAATCACTTATATTCTAAGAGAAAATCACTCCCGTTTACCAGTGACTGAAATGGATTAGAAAAAAAATCGCCAAGATCCAAGAATAAAAATTGGATTTACAGCGAATTTTTAAACTTCTAATTGTGATTATCTTTAACTTTGTGATATAAAAAATTTCCATACAATTTTTTTTTTATTAATACTGTAGGGAAAATCAACAAGATCGAGCGCCGAAATTATAATTATAGCAAATTTTCTATAATTCTATGGGGACGGCTAAAATATCTCAAAAAATAAAATTCCCGACTCAGTAAAACTCTCTGTCCTGAAAAATACAATTCCAAAACTAATACAATTCCTGAACAGTTTATAATAATAACGAATTTGAAAATTCCCAAATAATAAAGCTCCCCAAATAAAAATGTTTCTTAATCAATATTAATTATTTATTAAAAATACGATAATAATAATATATTGTTATCAAATAAATTTTTGTTTAATATTTAAAGTGTTAACAATTATTGTTTGAATTTAAAATTAAAATTATACAACAAATTTTACCGACAAATTAATATACAAAAACACGTGTTTTTCAATTAACATTTCGATTTTTCGGAAGAACTTTTGTGATTTAAAAAAATACTATATACATTTTCAACCAAAATATCTTATCCAGAAATATATTTTGTTTTAATTATTGTTATTTTAAATTTAAACAATAATGTTTAAACACTTCAAACATTAAAAAAATTGTTTCTTTGGTATAAATATTTGATTATTTCAATTAAAAAAATATATTTTTCAAAGAAAATTGGTATTACTCAGGGTTTAAATAATTATACATAAGTAGAATAACAATTATTTAGATTTGTTCATTAAAAATTATTGAAATGTAAAAAATAATTTTTTTAATGACATGAATTTTTACAATATTAATTAATGAATTGGCTAAATCAAATTTTATACTACGACTTTTCAATTTTTACGAAGAAAAAAAATTAAAATGAGACACAACATAGGGAAAAATGTCTAATTGTATTGTTTGTAAAAGAAAGTAAAGAAATTGAATTCTGAGGTCATGGCTTTTTCTTCAACACATTTTGATTAAATTATTTCGATTAAAAATAAATGTAATTCTATCATAGAGAAGACCAACATAAAGATCACATTAAAGTAATATTTTTCAAAACAGAGTGGAAAAATCAGAAATAAAAGAAATATTTTTATGAGGTTAAAAACCCTTTTTTACAATAGATGTGCGTAATGTTTTTTAGTTCTAAAAACTTTTTTTCAATTAAGTCTATTTCATAACAATAGGTAAAAGGTAAGAGAGGATTTATGATACAACTAAAATGTAAATTACATGAATAAAGTAGAAATGTTTTTACTGCTGATTTGTTTGGAATTATATTTCAATAAAAAATTTTTTAATTATACTATAAATATCATAGAGAATTCATGCTGCAGGCGATCGGTTATCTGAAATTACATTTCAAATTTATGCATTATGCTATAAAAGTAATAATGGAAGACAAATTGCAGTTAAAAAAAGATAGTTCGTTTTTTTTCTAGTTTAGAATTGTAAGAACCTAAATTCTTATTGGTAAGTTATATGCATAGCCATGCTTTTGGTAGCATATTTGTTTTCATTGTCTTTTTTCTTACATTTAGTTTGATTACAAATTCTTAGCAGAAAGAGCAATTTTTTACGACCGGGTCGTTTCAAAACAATCACAACACGAAAATATATTATAATGACTTATAACCTGTTCTTAAGATTACTTTAAATATTTCGCGCTTTGTTACGTATTTCCGATTCCGGTTTCGCGGCGGCTAGTAGAGAGGGTAACGTGTCACAACTCTACGGAGGAACTCTAGTTTTTAAACTTTTTAAACTGCGCTTGCGTCGCGCCGATCAGGCACCGACAACCCAATTGGTTACTGTTTGCGCGCTGAGTTTAAATTATATAAATATTCAGATTTAATATTTATAATGAATAATTCAAGTATAATGAAAAAGAGGTTATGAATTCTAAGTTGAGAGAAGTAAATCATTCCCAATGACTTATCTCGTCTCTGTCGAGTCTAAAAAATTAAAATTTTGTTTATTGCCGACAATGTCACTTAAAATAAAATTACTAAAATTACCAACAATGAATTACTGCACTGATAAATGTTATATCGTACATTTTTTAATAACTTGAAGAAGACCTGAATTACAAGACAGTGACACAATATTCGCTAAATATATAAATAACATTTTTAGTTTGTTGTCTAGATTCCAGAAATTTAAACAAATTTTCTGTTACGTATACTGTGACTAATTAATTATTGTATAAATATTATAAAATATATAATATTGTATACAAATAATCAAATCATATTTATACTATTTAAACTAATATTTTTTGCTCAATAATTAAACTTCTTATTACCTTTTTATTAACATTTTTAAACATTTAAAATGCTAAATTAAAGAAAAAATCTTTTTTATCCTAACATCGGAATTAATCATGTTTTTTGCATGGAAATAGCATTATTTTTTGATCGATTACTCCAAAATTCCAATTTAGGATTAATAAATTACTTTTGATGCGTTTTCCAATCATTATTACTCATAAATATTAAATCTAAATATTTTTATAATTCAAACTCAGCGCGCAAACAGTGACCAATCAAGTTGTCGGCACCTGGTCGGCGCGACGCAATCGCAGTTTAAAAAGTTCCCAAGATTGGGGTTTTAGCGCTATTGTTTTTTACGCTAAAACACTCAAAACAAAATGATAATCATGATGACATGCAAGATCAACATATTCAAGGAGATTAGCATGATATTAGATAATAAAAATAACATGCTGAATAATAATAGCATCATTTTACAAACAGTACACAAGTTATTGTCAAGAGTAGTTGTTCAGATTTAAATATACTTATACACCTGTCGTCTAATACTGGAAATTCAGTAAAAAGGTAAATAAGATTATCATAACCTCTTTTCACCGTTTTTACAAAACATGTTTTATAAATGATAATCTTCAAAATCATAAACTTCGTGTATGATCATTTGAAAGTTCTAAAGAAATTGTTAATTTTAGAAAATTAAAAAAATTTAAAACACTTGTTTACTAATTTTAATTCTTACTAACGCTTGAATTATGTGTGGACAATTCTTTGGGACCTTTAACTTTTGGACTATCTGTTTAATGCGGAATATAAATGAAAAAAGCACATATAAGTAATTTCCCATACATTCTATTTCATGTTCGTGTAGAATGAATCTGAGGCGATTTGAGGTGTGTGTGGGGGGGTCCAATTTTTTCCAATTTTCATGCATATTACTACCAAATTTGTTCGAATCTAAAAAAAATAAATGCGTTTTTTTAACGATTCGTAAGAAAAAAAACGTATTTGTACATTTTTCTCAGAATCCTCCAAAGAAACCCCATATAAGAGAAAAATGGGGGTTTTAAAGTATTAAAATGGTTTCTAATACAAAAAGTATTAGTTTTTTTTTATAATTATGTGTTGAGACAAATTGTTTAAACAATTATTGATTTTAACCAATTTTCTCTTAGAAAAGAGTTAAAAAGTTGACTTTTTTTAATTTATGAACTTATTATCAAATTTTCAGTTAGTGTGAGGTAAAAATAAATCCAATTTATCAAAAATAATTGTTTAAATAAATTATTATTGTGTATAACTATCTTCTATATCAATGTTAGAGAGTTGTGGTTTTTTTTTTTGAGATTTTTTACTATTTGTCAACTCTTCACTCAATAATTAAAAAAAAGCCAAAAATTTTGTTCAATTGTCGAAGCTTTCTTCAAATCAACTAAATTCAGCAAACCAAACATAATTTAATTTAATAAAAAAAATATTTTATACGTGTTTCATTGTATGTAATAATAGCTTACAATATTACTTTTATTTAAAAAATATTAGACAAAAAGTTGAGAATTTCAGAAAAAACCGCAACTTTTTAACATTATTTAATTAGAATACTGTTAAAAATACAATATTATCTGAATAAATATGTTTATTAACTTGAATTAATTATAATGGAAACTCTAATTGAAAAGTGTAAAATTTTAGGGGGGAAAACAAAGTTTCTGGCATTAATATAATAAATGATTTAAAAAATTATTTGTGTTAAATTTAATTGATCATTGTCTCGCTCGAACTGTAAAGCTGGAATATATATATTTAAAAATTTGTCATAAGGACAACCGCAGGATTTCGCCGGGAGCGGGTGCTAATCTGAAAAATTGCACCCGCTTCCAGCGAAATCGCGG
>NC_046664.1:41645721-41679841 GCF_010883055.1 Belonocnema kinseyi
AAGAAAAAAAAACGTTTTTGTAAATTTTATTCAGAATCGTCAATATTAGGTGAATCGAGTTGAAACTCAACATTTCTTTTCACAATAAGCTATATAATAAAAATTAATAATTACTTTTTAAATATGAACCCTATAAGTCTGTTTTATAGAGTCCCAATAAAACCCCATAAGTGGACAATTAAGTTTTGGAAGTGTCTTCGGGGCTAATTAATATTTTTTGCATTTTTTTCAATACAAATTTTTTCGAATACATATAATGCTACTTTCTATTGTTAGCTGGATGTTTCAATAAATTTATTAAAAAATTCATTATTATTTTTATTAATTTTCTCTTAGAATATAGTTTCTATGAATTTTTCAACTTTTCAGTTCGAACGAGACAATGATAAATTAAATTTAACATAAATGATTCTTTAAACTATTAATTATATTAATGCCAGAAACCTTGTTTTGTCTCCTAAAATTTTATACTTTTGCATTAGAATTTCGATTACAGTTAATTCAAGTTAATAAACATAATTATTTAGATAATATTCTGTTTTTTAACAGTATTCTAATTGAATAATGTTAAAAAGTTGCGGTTTTTTTAAATGCTCAAATTTTTGTCTTAATATTTTTTAAATAAAAATAATAGTATTGTAAAAATATTATTACATACAATGAAATACGTTTAAAATCATTGTTTTTTTATTTATTTCATAAAATTATGTTTAGTTGGCTGAATTTAGTTGATTTAAAGAAAGCTTCGACAAGTGAAAAAATTGTTGGATATATACTTAAAAAGCCCATTTTTCTCTTATATGGGGTTTTTTGGGACGATTCTGAAACAAATGTACAAAAACGTATTTTTTTTCTCATGAATCATTAAAAAACGCATTTTTTTATTCGAACAAGTTTTTTAGCAATATGCACGAAAATTGGAAAAAAAATTTACTTCACATCTGAAATTGGACCATTTTTTCCTGTTTTTATGGGCAAAAAAGTGTTGCTCCGTGTTTTCAAAATAAATCACTTTCTTCATTTATATTCCACATTAAACCGACAGCCCAAAAGTTAAAGGTTCCAAAGAATTGTTCACATAATTCAACTGTTAGTAAGGATTAAGATTAGTAAATAAGTGTTATAGAAATTTTTTTTATTTTCTGAAACTGAACAATATTCCTTTCATGAAATAGATATTTTTTAAATTAATAATACGAGCCAACCGTAAATAGTAGTTGATTAGAGCAAACGAATTCGTTTGATAACAATTTTGTTCTTTTTCTTGTTGAAAATTGTACTCTGTTCTACAAATATTGATGTCAAAAACTGTAGTTATTTCTTTGGAATTTTCAGAAGTTTTGCGATGCATGATCAACATATTATATATTTAACGTTTTTATACTGACTTACCGGTTTTATTGCTTTTAAATTATAATTTGTAAACTTCTATGTGCAAGAAGATTTTTTGCCCTGAAGCTAATCTAAAACGAGAAGTCCATAAAAGTTAGTGGTTAACGGAAATGTCCATATAGTTACCTAAATCGTTTTCAGAACCAAAAACCTTTCGATTGTCAATTTATTATTTTAACTTTTGATTTTCTTACATTAGCTGTATGAAATAAAAGTTTGCCCACGTGCAAGTTTCGAATTCAAACGGAATGCAAAATAATTCCACAGAATCCGCCTGAAACTGTTAAATTTAATCAGTCTAACTACTTTAAAATCCGATATTTGGATCTACGTCTTTCCATATGATCCTGCGTCTACGAAAAAAAATTCATTCGGCACAATCAGAATGAATCCGAATTATAGATAAGCTAAAGAATGAATTTACGATGAATATCGAAGGAATTTTTTAGTCCTCCCATATTAAATCGAGGGGCTAACTATTCATTGAATCTGGCATACGATATACTTTTTCCATAAAATCACTTAAAATGCTTTCGAATCTTTAAAAATATCCTAAAAGCTTTAAAATATTTTGAAATCCCTGGATAGTTCTTTAAAATTCCCTAAAATAAGTTGAAGTGGTTAAAATCCTGTGATATCTTTGATACCCATCTAAAATGCCATACAAATTTTGTAATCTCTTAAAATTCTTGGGATCTTCAGGGCGGCCGCTGGACCAGGAAACCGGGGATTTTTTGAGACCGGGGAAGACCGAGAAATGACAGTGAATTTATTTTTTTATCGGAAATTTTAGAAATATTTAGAAGAAAAATTTGTTTAAGTTCAATTTCAACTGTTTTTAAAATCATTAGTTTAATTGTAATCTTTTTCAATTATATCATTCATTTTACAATGCGTAATTCGAAAATCTTTTAATTTAAAAATTGCCCATTTTAGATTTGGTTTAATTTAAAGAATTTCAAACTGCAGTCTTGAAGACCTAAATAATTCAAAATAAAAGAGTTTCATGTTGACAATTTTTTATAAAAAAACGTTTTTATTTTATCAGCTGCAATTATAAATAAATTATTTTTTAATTTAAGCAATACCTTAAGTAGTTAGGAAGGGAACAATAATTGATTTGACAAAACGATTCTTAATCTGTTGAAAATTTAAGAATGTTCAGATTTTAACGTTAAAAATTAAACTTTTTAAATGCGAAACTTCGATTGAAACTTTATAAACTACTTTTAACTTCAAAATAACTTCACCATAATATATTTGCAATTAAAGCTTTCATTAAATTTAAAACATTGTTCCAGTCTAAGATAATCAATTTTTAATTTTTTAATTAAGATAAATAGAAATTATTAAATATTTAGCAATATTTGATTTTTCTTTTAAGACGAATAAATTCAAACCAACTATTTAAACGTAAACAATTTGAAACTGAATTGTTTGACATAGAAAGCCTTGAATCGTTAAAATTTCGAAGAGCTTGTAAACTTTGAACCTTGCAGTTTTAATTTTTCTATTAAAAAAATGTTTAATTTGTAAATGAAATGTTGAATTTTTATGTATAAATAACAATTGAACACTTATTATTTGTTGAAAAAATTCAATAATTTTAAGCGATATTTGGAAGTTTCGAAAACATTCAAAATTAATTTAAATATTAAATGATTTCAACTAATTCAACGAAGTGTGTGTACCGACAAAATTCGGCTATTCAAACCGAATTTTTGGTGCAAATATCCACAGCCTAATTTAAAACAAAATGTAGATTTTTGCTGATTTCAAACAAAAGCTTTAGAAGCATTTAATAATTGTGTAAGGCTTCAGAAGAATAAAACATTTTCTTAAGATCCCTAGCAAAATTGAAAATGATTTTTTAGTTTGAAAAATTATTTTAAGAGGATACTTAAAAAGATTTTTAAAAAAATTTCAAAATATCTAATATTTCAAGAAAATTTTTTTTAATTTGCAGGATTTTTTTTAAATTGTAGAAAAAATTCGATTCATTTTAAAAGATATTTAGAAGTACTGAAAAAATTTGGAAAAATAATTTGAAATTTGAAAAAGTTCAAAACAACTTCTATGGTGAATGAAATGAACATACTTTAACTTCTTATTTAAGAACTGTTCAGTTTAAACATTTTTAATTTTTCAATTTTTAATTATTCTAGCTGAAAATTGCTTAAAGTAATATAATTTCCAATTTTTAAAGTTCATTAATTGATTCTTTAATTTAGAGAATTGAAAATGATATTGTGTATTTATATTTTTGGAATTGAATCTGAATCTTTGAACTCTATAATTTATAAAAGTTAAAAATTATAAATTTTGCAGTTTATCTGCATTTCATTCAAAATTTTTGAATTGAAAAGTATCAGTGCCTGGTATTTTTCACGTGTAATTCACGAGTTTCACTTTAGGTGCTTTAATTTATAGTTTATTTTTTATTACTTCAAATGGAAGAATGTTTGGCTTTAGAGTTTGATTTTTTTTAAATTTATTGATCGTAATTAAAATACACGAAAAATTAAAATCTTTTGAAATCCATTACAATTTTTTTAATCTTTAAACTACTTAGAGATCATAGATCATACAAATTCGCCTAGGTCTGGTAAAATCCCTACAAATACCTTGAAATACTTTAAAATCTGTTAGAATGCCTTGAAGTCTGAAATTCTTTTAGAATCTGTTGAAATCTCTTAAAAATTTCAGAAATCCCTCAAAATATTTAAATCCTTGTAATCCGACAAAAAAGTTGCATCGTTAAAAAAAGGGGCATGGCGAGAATCCCAGGCCTGTGTAAACGAAAACTCTATTCTGAAGTAATGGCGAATCATTTGGAATGAGAATTTGTTTTAAAATAATGCAAAATTACTTGGTATGAATTTCGAATGCAAGCCGAATCTTGTGGAATGAAAATGGATTGCAAAGAAATGAAAACTTTTTTTATAATAATGCGAAAACATTTTGCAATGAATTCGGAATGGCAGCGAAACCATAGTTGGATCATTATAAAAACACAATTTTCAACATAATCATTCTGTATGAGCTTACGGAGTTCGAACGAACACAGATGGAAAGATTTTGATAATTGGAATGAAAAACTGTCTCAGATTGTTGAGGAATCAATCAGACAACGAAATCAAGTCGAAATTATCTAACAAGAAGTTTTTTTCATTTAATTTCCAGATTATAGAAAGATTTGAGGGAAATATCAATCTTCACAATGTCAGATAGATTTGAAACTGAAGAACTTCGATTGCCTGTTCCATGGGGGTTCATAGCAGCCAAAGCCTGGGGATCGCCTCAAAATTCTCCAGTCTTAGTAGTTCATGGAATGATGGACAATGCTGGTTCATTCAACAGATTAATTCCTCTTCTTCCCAAAAGATTTTACTACGTTTGTATCGATTTGCCAGGTCATGGATTATCTTCTCATTTTCAAGCGGGTATTCCTCTGGATTTTTTTAATTACGTTCTTTCTATAGAACTTACAGTTCAAGCTTTGGGTTGGAAAGATTTTATTTACCTAAGCCACAGTCTTGGCGGAATAATAGGGTCTTTTTACGTTTCTATCTACCCAGGGAGAGTGAAAAAAATGATTGCAATCGATTTAGGATTGCCAATAGATTACAGCGGAGATAAACTTCTTGCTCGTACTCAAGAAATTCTAAAAGATGGACTTAAAAATTACAATAATCCAACGAGGCTCTATACTTATGATGAGGTAATTTATGCATTGAAATACAAAAGAATGTTTTGTTTAAACACAGAAGCTGCCGAAGCAATGTTTGAACGAGCAGTTACAAAAGTTGAAGAAAAATATCATTATAATCGTGATCCAAGAATAAAGATAGGCCTTCGCCCTCTTTTTTCATTTGAACAATATTTAGATTTCTTTAAAAATATCAACGTTCCACTGTTATTTATTTTAACTTCCGTTTACAATGAATTTCCGGGAATTCGTGATATGAAGAAAGGATTTGATGTTTTGAAAAAGATTAACACTATCGAGTTTGTATTCGTCGAAGGAAATCATGATGCGCATAACAATTATCCGGAAAGAGTAGCCCCTGCTATTCAAAAGTTTTTAGATGCCAGTATTCCTAGCAAATTGTAATGATCACATTAGTTAATTAGGGAAAAGTGTTAAGTATTTTTCTAAGTAAAAACAAATCGATCGTTTACTCAACACGAACAAATGTATTTTTTTTCGGGAGCACCTAGAGAATATAATAAGATCGGGTAACTTTTTTGTATTGAGAAGAAAATAGTCTGATAAGCTTCATATTATAATGATTACATTAGTAAATTAGGCAAAAGCGATCAGTATTTTTCAAAGTACAGACAAATTCATTATTTGCTCAACACGAACAAATGTATTTTTTTTATTCTGTATTTTTTTGAGGGAACACCTAGCTAGGTGGAATTGCAAATACCAGATAGGGTAGGTTTTTTTATTGAAAAGAAAATAGTCTGATAATCTTCATATTATAATGATCAGATTCGTAAAATAGGGAAAAGCGTTATGTATTTTTCTGAGTACAATCAAATCCATTATTTACTCAACACGAACAAAGATATTTTTTATTTTTGTATTTTTTTGCAGAAACGCTTAGCGAGTATAATAAGATAGGGTAACTTTTTTATTGAAAAGAAAATAGTCTGTTAATCTTCATATCCGATTTATAGTCTGTTTTATTTAATACCGTAAGATGAATTCCAATGATACAAATGCAATAAACTTAATTTTACACATATATTATTATCTGTTGTTATAATTTTTACCGGAGATAAGAATAATTGTTTTTGCTTACTGATGGAAAAAAATTTAATTGTAATAGTTTTTCTAATATACATATAAGAATTTTTCACTTTATTTATTATATTTGTAATACCAATTATTATTATAGTATTCAAGTATGGAAGTCCTAAAAAAGATGTGCTTATTAATGAAAACAAATATTTTCAAAAATGATGGAAAATTTGTAATGCATCGCGTGATTTATTTCTAAAAAATTGTGTACATTTTTCAAAATGGATGAACCAACTTTTTTACAAAGAAAAATTTATTTAAAATTTGTTTATGCCAAAATATTCATCACAAATTTTTTTTAACTTAATGGATTTATATCATTTTCAGAGTGTAAAGTACAATAATCACTTTTTAATAGTGCCGCTGCAAAGTTATGTTATAATCTTGTATGTGAATAGAAAAATGATGAAGAAACATTAAATGGTTCTTGTGCTTTGACCGAGCAGGCTGGTTCATTCAAATCTAAAAAGGAGATAAAAATATCTTATTTCCGAATATCATTTCATTTCCAATTGTTTTTAAATTCTGAAAAGAAATAATCTAATTTTTTATAATTATGCCATATTGTGAGCGAAAAAGTCTTGAAAACCTCATCATTATAATATAATTAATCAATATTGCGCATCATACTTCCCAAGGATTTGGTAAAATATTTATTCCGCAAACAAATTTACCTATAATAATCAATAATTTTAATTTTAAGAAAACGGTGAAACTTTATTATACTTTTAAAATCTTTAAAAAAATTTAGGGCGAATTTAAACAAATTACATTGAACAGTTTTGTAAATAATTAAAGTATAAAAAACTGAAAAATAATTGATTTGACAAAATAAAATTATTTTATTTCCAAATAACAATTTAAACGATTCATCAATAAAATATTTTTAATTTAAAGTTTTAGGTCTTCCTTTATATTATTTTTTATCTTAAATTGAATAAATAAATAAATTAATATATTATTTTTATTAGTTTTCCTAGCCATTAAAAATTTCAATGTTAATTTGAGTTGAGTAAATTGAATACAAATATATGTAAAAGTAAACACTGAAACTAAATTGTTCTACATAGAAAGCTTTGAATCTGTAGAATTTCGAAGTTTTTCAACTTTTAACGTTACAATTTGAATCGTTCTGTTAAAAAAAAAAAATTTTAATTTGTGAGTGAAATTATTAAATTTTGACGTATAAATAGCAATTGAACACTTATTATTTGTGAACAAAATCTGAGTAATTTCAAGAGATATTTCATAATTTTGTAAAGATTCAAAATTAATTAAAAACTTGAAATGTCTTCAAGTAATTGAAAAGAAGTGTTTTAACATTTTTTTTAGAACTTCTAAGTACTTTTTAAAATTCACGGAATTTTTCCTGCAACTTTTGGAAAATCCTACAAATTAGAAAAAAAAATCCTTAAAATCTTCCAGTTTCTGTTTTGATCATTTTGGAAATTTCTTACATTCTTTTTAAATTTTCTGTTACAATAATTTTTGAAGCCTTTCACAATTCTTAAAAATTTTTTGGTTGAAATCTGCAAAAATCTGCATTTTGTTTTAAATTCGATTGTGGGTATTTGCACCAAAATTTCTGTACTAATAGCCCAATTTTTTCGGGTCATAAACTTTGTGTAAATGATTTGAAATCATTTTAAGTTCTAAATTTAATTTTGATATTTTTTAAACTTCTAAATATCTCTTAAGATTACTCTAATTTTTTCTACAAATAATAAGCGTTCGTATTGTTATTTATAAATTCAAATTTTAAGGATTTTTTTTAATTTGCAGGATTTTATAAAAGTTATAGGAAAAATTCAATTCATTTAGAAATATATTTGAATAATAGTTATTATAATATTATAATAAAAATTATAATAATAATTTTTTAATTTGTCTAGCTTAAAATTACTCACAAAAATATAATTTTGAGAATGTTTAAAGTTCATTGCTTGATTCTTTAATTTAGAGTATTGAAAATGTTAACGTGGATTTATATTTTTGGAATTTAATCTGAATCTTTGAACTCTATAATTTATTAAAGTTCTAAATTTTGCAGTTAATCTTCATTTCATTAAAAGGTTTTCAATTGAAAAGTGTTAATTAATTACGCAGTTCAATAATTTCGGTATTTAAGTGCGAATTTATTGCATTTCATTGATTTAATTACATCAATTCTATATTGAATTCTAACGTATTAAAATGAATTTTACTAAATTTTGCTGAATTTAAGTGATGTATATTAAATTCAAGTAAATTTATTTGAGCTCTACTACATTTTAGAGAATTTCAGGGCATTCTTTTCCATTTTACTTAATATCTCAGAATTCAATGACTTTAAATACATTTTTTGCAAATTAATATATTTATTTTAATATTTTATTAATTTTATACTAAATACCGTTGCAAATGCCTTCGAACTATTCTAAATTCCATTTATTAGTCTACTGAATTTAATTTGATGGTACTGAATTTAACACAATATTCTATTGGGTTCGAATAATTTCAGTATAATTAGTTTAGCAATTTCAAGAAATTTTATTATAAATTAATATAATTTAATTTAAAGTGGATTAAAATAAATTTAACTAATTTTTTGCATTTTACAGAATACCAGGAAATCTAGTAAATTTAACTTATATATGAAAAAAAATGCAAAGTAAATTGAATGAATTACTGATGATACCTCCCCCCACCCCAACAAAAATCGCGAATATTCTCTCTCTAGAACTCCATTCACTTTTAACATTTACAATATGAAATCGTAGGAAGTCGCTAATGACCCTGGCAATTGATGCGACCATAAACGTTCAATTAATAAAAATATGGACTCTTAAATATTTTTAAATTTCGTTAGGAAACGGTAATTAGTTACGTATCCCGTGGTTACGATACGTGGATGATATATTCCTGGAATAAATTCACTTTAAACTTCCCATATCTTTTCTTCATTTATTTGCATTACCCTATGAATAAGTATTTTTGGATACATTTTACTTACGTACTTATTACGTCGATACCTCTGTGATTGTTATAGTTGCTTTTATCTCCTTTTATCTGATATATTGGAACTATAATCGCCTGTTTGCAGTCATCACCACCGCATTTAAGAATTTCAGCGTTGATATTGTTTATACCAGCAGCCCTACCATTCTTTAAATTCTTAATTATATCCCTAACTGAGGGACATGCTCTCTCTACCCGGGTTTCTAACGAATTGTGTTATATATCGTGGTTGTTTTGCCCTATAGCTTCACCTTTTAAAAATTGCTTTAAAAAGTCTCAAAGCGTGTAGCATCCCGTCTGTACTGTATAGCATTTCGCCCTTGTTATTTCTCATTCTGGCTAACTCCGTACGTCTACTTCCTTTCATATTGACCAACGCCAATTATTTATAACACAGTTTTTTGTTACCTTCAAAATCTATTTGCCTTTTCTTCTGTTTTGATTTTATTTTTACTTCCCTTGACTAGTAGTTTTACTTTCTCTCTTTTTATCTCTGTGGTAATTCTCAAGTCTATTTCTCTCATCACTGCTGATGCCTGTGATGTTAAACATTCTTAGATACGCTTCTTACCCTTCTTTGGCTGCTGCGCAGATTTCTTCATTCCACCACCCATCATCAGACATTCTTCCTAGAATCGCAGTATCACACACTTCGCTCGCACTTCTAACAATGATGTCCTAGATTATAGCCAGTATCTGCCTATATCTTTACTGTTATTAGCGCCTCCCAAGTTGCCCTATCTATGCGCTCGTGCTCAGTATTGTATTTAGAACCCCTCATAACCCTTGTATCTTTTACCGTCAACTGGGGCTTTGCACGCTATGTTAAAATAATCTTCTGATTCCCACTTTCATTCAAACTGACCTCTTGGCTACAATATGATTCAATATCTACTCCTGACCATATTTCAGGGAAATAAAATATTTAACAATGTCAGATAAAATGAAGACTGAAGAATTTCGATTGCCTGTTCCATGGGGGTTCATAGCAGCCAAAGCCTGGGGATCTCCTCAAAATTCTCCGGTCTTGGTAGTTCATGGAATGATAGACAATGATGTTTCTTTCAACAGATTAGTTCCTCATCTTTCCAAAAGATTTTACTACGTTTGTATCGATTTGCCAGGTCATGGATTATCTTCTCATTGTCAAGTATGATTTGTTAACTTACGTTTTTTCCATAAAACTTGCAATCAAAGCCTTAGGCTGGAAAGATTTTATTTAGCTAGGTCACAGTTTTGGTGGAATAGTAGGGTCATTTTACGCTTCTATCTATCCAAAGAGAGTCAAAAAAAATTATTGCAATCGTCTTAGGATTGCCAATAAGATTCAGTGGAGGTAAACTCGTTTCTTGTGTTCAAGAAGTTCTAAAAGATGTTCTTGAAAATTGCAATAATCCTGCGAGGCTCTATTCTTATGATGATGTAATTTATGGGTTGAATTATATAAGAATGTTTTCTTTAAATCCAGAAGCTGTCGAAGCAATGTTTGAACGAGCAGTTACAAAAGTTGTAGCCCCTGCTATTCAGAAGTTTTTAAATGTCAGTATTTCTAGCAAGTTGCAATGATCACATTAGTTAATTAAGGAAAAGCATTACGTATTTTTTTAAAATAATAACAATTACATTGTCTGAACACCTGCATATTAAAATACCTCTATTAGAGTGATCGTCTAAAAGAACCACTCCGTTTTCTAAGTTGGACCCTCGACTGTATTACAGTCCGGTTTAATATATTATTTTTAAATATTTTTATTTTACGGATTTCAAGGAATTTATGGAATTCAAATAATTGAAGAAATTCGCAGAATCTTTGGAATTCACGGAGTGCACGTAAATTACAGAATTCATGGAATCACGTAAATTACGGAATTCAATGAATTTAGGGAATTCCGAGGATTCAAGGAATGAAAGCAATTCATGGGATTCACAGAATTTAAACAATTCACGGAATTCAAGCAATTAAGGGAATTCAGGCGATAAAAGGAATTAAAGCAATTGGCGGAATTCAACTAATTCACGGAATTCAAGTAATTCATGGAATTTATGGAATTCAACTAATTCATGGTATTCAAGAAGTTCAAGAAATTCTCGGAATTCCCAGAATTCAAGTGATTTAAGGAATTCAGGGAAGGCTCGGAATTAGATAAATGCACGGAATTCAAGAAATTTAAGGAAAATTTAAGAATTCCGTGCACTCCTCAAATTACGAGCATTCCCTGAATTCCGCGAATTTAGTAATTCAGTGAATTCCTTAAATTACTTGAATCCAGGGAATGCTCGTAATTTGAGGAGTGCACGGAATTCGATTAATGAACGTAATTCAAACAATTCTTGTGATTTACGAGATTCAAGGAATAAAACTCGAGGAATTCATGAAATTCCGTTAATTGCATGAATTCTGTGAATTGAGTGAATTCCTTGAATTTCGCCAATTTCTTGAGTTCTTTGAATTCCGTAAATCGTATAAATTCCGTGAATTACTTGAATTCCGTAATTTCTGTGAATTCTGTCAGTTTCTTGAATTATTTGAATTCCTTAAATGCCGTGAATTTTTTGAAATCCGTAAATTCAAAATACTTAAAAATAATATATTAAACCGGAGAGTAATAATTACTAAACCTATCTGCTGTTTGCCATGTAAGTATGCGTACAAAAAACGAGGGACAAACTCAAAAAACAGAGTGGTTCTTTTAGACTATCAGCGATAGGGTGGTTGTTTTAGACAAATAATTTTCTATTTCTTAAGGGAACCCCTAGGGAAGTAGAATTGCAAATAGTAAATAGTGTAACTTTTTATATATTGAGAAAATAGTCTGTAATACTTCATATTATTCATTAAGTGTAATAATAAAATTTGGATATAACATTCCGATGTATGATCTATTTTATTTAATGATGTAAGATGAATTTAAATGGTATAAATTCAATAAGTTAATTTTACACATTTATTATTATCTGTTGTTAGCAGAGATAAGAATAATTTGTTTGCTTATTGATGAAAAAATCAATTTTAATTGTGATAGTTTTACAAATACACATATACGAACTTCTTAGTTTATGTATTATATTTAAAATACCAATTATTATTATAATATTCAAGTAAGGCAGTTCTAAGAAATATTTGCTTATTAAAGAAACAAAAATTTCAAAGCCCGTTGCACATTTTTCAAAATGGGTAAACCAACTTTTTAGAAAGAAAAAATTGTGTACAATTTCATTATACCAAAATATGGGTCTTAAATTGTTTGTTCATAAATGGATTTATTTCATGTTTATAGTATAAAGTACAACAATATAACTTTTGAATAGTGCCGCTGCGAAGTTATTACATAATCTTGCATTTGCCGATGAAATTACTCAACACGCAATTGAACGCAATTGACATTTTCTATTTTTACATGCATAAATGCATTGCATATGTATATTAAAAATTAAAGATGACTGACCTTTAATCTCATTTGAATAGAAAAAATGTTAAAGAAGCGTCAAATGGTTCTTGTGCTTTGACCGAGCAGGCTGGTTCATCGGAATCTAAAAAAGGTGATAAAAATGATCTTATTTCTGAATATCATTTTCAATTGTTTTTATATTCTGAAAAGAAAATATCTAATTTTTTATAATTATGCCATTTTATGAGTGGAAAAGTCTCGATAACCTCATCACTATAATTAATCAATATTGCGCATGAGACTTCCCGAGAATTTGTTAAAATTTTTATTCAGAAAAAATGTACCTACGATAATCAAAACTTTTAATTTGAAGAAAACGGTAAAACTTTATTATACTTTTAAAATCTTGTACAAATTTCTGTAATTTTAAAAAGAGGACACTTTCGAACTGCAAATCACTTATAAAATGATTAATTAATTAGGAGCCAGACGCCAAATTTGATTAAAGTTTAATATCACCGATTAAGTCGAGATGTGTTGAATCAGCTTCGTCTTTTTTATCGTAATCGACATTTCTTGCAATTAGGTGCTTATATGTAATTAATTTTCTTAATTAAACTTAATACACTTAAACTTTTTAAACACTCCTGTTCATGCACGAGTTTAATAATTTCATTTTTCCTGGTGAATTTAATTAATTTATACTCTTGTCCCAAATGACATAAAATAAGCTATAAAATTTATCTTTGTGAGTTACTTATTTTTGCATACAGTGAATAAATGAATTTAATGTAAACTCATTCGAATTTTACCGAATTTATTTAAATTTGACTAAATTAAAAATAATTCTAGATGATTTTATTTAAATTTAACTAATTTCAAGGCGAATTTAAATAAATTCCAGAATTATATATTGAATTTCAATGTATTAAAATGTATTTTACTGAATCCCGGATTATTAATTAAAGTAAATTCTTTGAAATTCTGTTAAATTCAAGTTGTCTATGTTAAAAATCATTTCAAATTAATATTATTTAATTCCAAGTCATTTGAAGTGAATTCCGGAAAATCTAGGAAGATCAGCTAAGTTCGTCTAAATTCTACTGAATTTCATTGAATATTTTATTTTATACTGAATTCCACTTAATATGCTTTAAAATTATTCTCGATACCATTTAATATTCCACTAAATTCTACTGAATTCACGTAGGTTCCACTGAATTTAATTTAATTCCACTGGTTCCAATTGGATTTCAGTGACAATTTTACTGAATTTAACTTGATGGCACTGAATTGAACACAATATAATATTGAATTCAATTCATTTCATTATAATGAGTAAAGCGATTTGATTTTTTTACGTAATATAATTTAATTTAAAGCAAATTGAAGTAAATTTAGCCAATTCTTTGAATTTCACAGAATCCAAGAAATTCTAGTAAATTCAACTTATATATTAACAAAATTCAAAGTAAATTGAATGAAATACTCATGATTAAACTCTCAAAAAATGATTGATCGCGAATATTTTCTCTTTAGAACTCTATTTTTGCCATATACAATCTAAATCCCTAAATATTTTTAAATTTCGTTGGGAAACGCCCATTAGTCACGTAAGGATGATTTTTGGAATATTAGACTCCCTCCACTCACAAACAAGATTTCAAGACATTACCAAAGATTTGAAAGATTTCCAGTGATTTGAATGTGTTTCAAAAAATTTTAAGGAGCTTTAACATATTTCAAAAGGCTACAAGCTATTTTAAAGAATTATAAAATTTCTACTGAATTTATGTAGATTTCAAAGGATTACAAAGGTTTTAGGTTATTTTAGAGGATTTTAAGAGATACGGGAGAATTATGATGGATTTTAATTTATTTTAAGAGATATCAAAATATGTCACGGGATTTCAAAGGGTTTCATGTGATACTAAAGTATTTTCATGAATTTTGAAGGATATTAGGGAATTTTAATGAGATTTCGAAGATTTTGAAGGATTTAACCCATCATCTGTAAACGCTTTTCGGCACCTCCCATCCGTAAAGGTGGGTCTTTAACGCCCGGCCGTTTTTACCCTAATTAATACAGTAAAAAAATCCGAAAAAATTCATGCCAATTTTGGAAACCTTCAAACTGATATATCAATCTTAAAATGGTAGAAAAATAATTTTTTTCGTATATTTTTCGTTAATCCAATGGAGCAACTAGGCAGGAATGCAGTGATTTACTAAAAATATTGTAACTTTAAGAAAAATTAAGGTAACGTCACCTGAAAAAAGGCAAACTGAAGGTTAATAATACAATTTTAGAAAAAAAGTAGTCCTCTTTATTTCACTAAAATTAAATGCTAAAGTTTGGACAGGTAAAAAAGGCAATATATCATATGTTAGGCATTAGTATTCACACATTTTATTATCAAAAAAACGTTTCTTCATATAGTTAATCCAAATTATTTTGTCTCAAGTATGACTATTCTATTAGTGTTCACACATTTTATTATCAAGTTAAAAACAAATTAGCTAGTTAAGTTAAACGAATTAAAAGTAAAAAAAAATGTCCACTGCAAGTTTGGTATACGTCGTCTGTAAAGGCGGGTCTTTCATTAAAGATTTTAAAAAATATTTCTGGAGACTTCAAAAGATTTGCGAAAATTTTAAAGGAATTTTGTAGAATAATGCAAAACATCTTGGAATTAATTTTCAATTAAATCGCAATCATGCGAAATGAAAATTAAAACTTTATTTTGAATTACGCGAAAACATTTAGGAATTAATACGGAATGACAACGGAATCGCAGTGGAATCATTAAGAAGGACTGGATTTACAACCGAATTATTTGGAATGAGTTCGCGAACTCAGAACGAAAGAATATGAAAATATTTTTCTAATTAAACGAATGGTAAAATCAATGGTACGAAATCATGTAAATACAAATATCGGTTTTATTCGGTTCATTTGGATTCAGGCAGGTTCAAACAGATTCTAATGGATACGAATCCGAAACTTCCATCAGAGAGGGCAATATTACCCCCAAAAAAATATCTAACAAGAGGTTTCTTCATTTAATTTTCAGATTATAGAAATATTTGATGGAAATAGCATATTTAAGAATGTCAGATAAAATTGAAACTGAAGAACTTCGATTGCCTGTTCCATGGGGGTTCATAGCAGCCAAAGCCTGGGGATCTCCTCAAAATTCTCCGGTCTTGGTAGTTCATGGAATGATGGACAATGCTGGTTCTTTCAACCGATTAATTCCTCTTCTTCCCAAAAGATTTTACTACGTTTGTATCGATTTTCCAGGTCATGGATTATCTTCTCATTTTCAAGTGGGAGTTCCTCTGGATTTTTTAAATTACGTTCTTTCCATAGAACTTGCAATCAAAGCATTGGGTTGGAAAGATTTTATTTACCTAAGTCACAGTCTTGGCGGAATAATAGGGTCTTTTTACGTTTCTATCTACCCAGGGAGAGTGAAAAAAATGATTGCAATCGATTTAGATTTGCCAATAGATTACAGCGGAGATAAACTCGTTTCTCGTGTTCAAGAAGTTCAAAAAGATGCTCTTGAAAATTACAATAATCTAGAGAAACTCAACTCTTATGATGATGTAATTTATGCGTTGAAATACAAAAGAATGTTTTGTTTAAACACAGAAGCTGCCGAAGCAATGTTTGAACGAGCAGTTACGAAAGTTGGAGAAAGTTATAAATATAATCGTGATCCAAGAATGAGGAGAGGCCTTAGGCCTCTTTTGAATTTTGAACAATATTCCGTTTTTTTTAAAAAGATCAACATTCCACTATTATATATTTTAACTTCTGTTCACACTGATCTTAAATCTCCGAAAATTGGTGCTATGAAAAAAGGATTAGATGTTTTAAAAAAAATTAACTCTATCGAGTTTGTAATCGTCGAAGGAAATCATGATGTTCATAACAATAATCCGGAAAGAGTAGCCCCTATTATTAAGAAGTTTTTGGATGCCAATATCCCTAGCAAATTGTAATGATGGCATTAAATAATTATGGAAAAGTGCTAAATATTTTTTCAAGTAGGAACAAATACATTATTTATTCACTATAAATGCGAACGAATTTATTATGTAATTTTGTATTTTCTTAGGGAACACTTATCAAGGTGGAATTAAAAATGGTAAATAGGATAACTTTAATTTATTGAGAAGAAGATAGTCTTTTAATCTTCATATTATTCATGAATTTGAAAAATCCAATTTAGACAACGCCAGTGGTGTAGTTCTAAAAGAAAAAGTGGCCTGGCGGTACTTTCCATAAGCTACGTTACCAGTTTGAGGAGGATTTTTTAAACTGCTAAGTAAACTATTCCATTTTTTTTTTGTTAAAAATATATCTTTTTCAGTCAAAAGTTTAACTGTTTGGTTAAAAATTAATCTCTTTTAGTTTAAAGTTTAACTTTTTGTTTGAAAACTCACGTATTTTGTTGAAAATTATTCTTTCTTAGTAGAAATTTAACCTTCTTGGTTGAAAATTGATATTTTTCGGTTAAAAATTAAATTATTTCGTTAAAATATTAAATGTTACGTGCTTCGTTGAGAATTCATCTTTTTCTTAAAGGTTGATTATTTGACCTAAAGTTTACCTGCTTTGTAAAAAAATTAATTTTTTTATTAAGGGTTCATAATTATAGTTGAAAGTTCAACTATTTGCTTTTAAATGAACTTCTATGTTAAAAATTCTACTATTTTGTAGAAAGTTCATGTTTTTGGCTCGAAAATTTAACAATTAGGTTGGAAAATCATATTTTTGGGTTAAAAATTCAACTTTTTGTAGATAATTTGTTTTCTGCCTTATCATTAAATAATTTCGTTGAAAATGTTTCATGATTCGTGTATTTTGTACAAAGTTGATCTTTTTTGATAGAACAGTAATTTTCTTGGTCGAAAGTTTATCTTTTTACTTGAAAATTTAATAACTTTATTCAAAGTTAGTTTCTTGTTAAGAATTATCCTGTATATTTTATAAAGTTAAAAATTCAACTATTTGGTAGAATATTTAATCTGTTTTGTTTAAAAATCGTCTTCGACGGATAGAAAATTAATTTTGTTTGTTAAAAATTCAATTATTTATTTGGTAGAAAATTCATGCATTTTGTTAAAAAGTCGTATTTTGCAGTTAGAATATAAATCTTGTTTGTTAAAAATACAACTGTACAGTAGAAAGGTTAACTTTTTAGTTGAGAATTGAACTATTTTATTAAAAATTTATTTTTCTCGATTGAAAATGATCTTTTTTGTTAAAAAACCAGCTTCTACGGTTTAAAAATCCACTGTTTTCTAAAACATTTAACTTTTGAGCTTAAAAACTTTACCTTTTTGTTGAAAATAATCATTTATGGTATGGAAGTTATCTTTCGTAGGTGAAAATGAACTTTTTTAATAAAAAATCAATTGCTCTATAAAAATTTGTTTATTTGTCTTAAAAATTTAAATATTAGAATTAATTTCAATCTTAGTTATTTGAAAATTTAAGTCATAACTTTTGGCCGAAAATTCATCCTATTGGATTAAAATTAATCATTTCTGGTAAAAAAATCACCCTCTTGGTTTAAAGTATATCCTTCTTGTCTGAAAAGTAAAATTTTTGTTAAAAATTCAACTGCCATCGAAAAAATTCATCTTTTTGGCTTGAAAATTTTATCATTTGGTTAAGCCTTCTATTTTTTTTTGAAAAATTCGCCTCTTTTACTGGAAACTTCATTTATTTGGTTGTTAATGCAACTGATTGATTGAAAATTAATTTGGTTAAAGTTCGTCTGTTGTGGTGAATGTATCTCTTTGGATAAAAAATATTTTTTGGTAGAAAATTCAACTATTTTTGTCGAAAATACGCAAATATTTATTTTAATTTATGACATTCGTTCTAAACATACTTTAACACAACAGGGTAAAACATTGCAAAATAAATGATTTTTCAAATGAAATTAAGAATCTTCAACTGGACCAGATGAATTTTAAACCAAGAAGATAAATCAAACAAAATGTTTGTCAACCAAAACTGAAATAGTTAAGTTTTAAGTGAAAAAAGTCAATCTCCAACCAGCCAAGACGACTTTTAACTAAAAAAATATAATTTTAAAACAAAAACTTGAATAAAAAAATTTTTAGTCAAAAAATGAATGTTCAACCAAAGAGAAGAATTTTAAACTAAAATTATGGAATATTTAACTGAAATAATAGTTACATTTTCAGTTTTAAAATATAACAATTTTCAAGTAAAAACGAAAAAAATTTTCAAAAAAATAGTAGTTAAATTTTTGGCAACAAATTTCTTTTCATCCAAGTGAAAAAAAACAACATTTTATGAATCAAGTAGCTCATTTTTCAACGAAAGAAATGAATTTTTAATTAAAATAATTAATCTTCTACCAAAAATAGTAATTTCTAACAAAAGAGTTTAAATTTCAACCAGGTAATTTTATTTCCAACCTAAAAGATGAATTTTCAACTAAAATAATAATTATTTAACTGGAATACATGAATTTTTAACCGAAAATGTAACAGTTAAATTTTCAGTTGGAGAAATTAATTTTCAACCAAACTGATAAATTTTCAACTTAATTTACGAATCTTCAACTGGAATAGGTGAATTTTATACCTACCAAAAATATGAATTTTTAATCATAAAGATTAATTTTCTACAAAAAAGACGAATTTTCCACAAAGTACATACATTTTCGAACAAATAGTTTAACTTATTAATAAAAAATATCAATTGTCAGCCAAATAGTTGAACTTTTATGGAAAAAAGATAAATTTTACACAAAAAATGAAGAGTTGATTTTCCCGTTCAAAATCTAATTCTAAAAAAATGGATTTTCAATAAAATAGTTAAATTTTCTACAGGAATAGTTAAATTTTTATTAAAACAATTATGTTCAACAAAGTAGTTACATTTTCCCACTTATATGTTACGTGGCTGTAGATAAAGTAGAAATCACTTTTCTAAATTGTCAAAAATGAAAACTTGAATTTTTCTGCGACCAGAAGTAAATTCCCGGTTTTAAAAATAAACCTTTGCTCCTTTCCCGTTCAATAAAATTCCCGGTTTCCCATTCTAGTCGCGACCCTAATTTCGGCTTGAAATCTTAGGAATTTGAAGTATTTCGTATTCAATTCGGTAGTTTCTCTGCATTAATTTTATTTAAAAGAATTTATAAATTGTAAAATCCATCTATATCTAACGGATATGTTACTTTCGAGGGAAGCGGGAGGTAAAAAAGCCCAAAATCGTTAACGTATGCTCGGTTCCGCGAGACCTTAAAAAAAAGGTACCTTGGCGGAGCCAGGCCCCGCCAGGCCTCGACTATAAACCATTGGATAAAGCATTCGGATGTATGATATATTTTATTTAGTAATGTTAGATTAATCCAAATGGTACAAATGAAATAAAGTTAATTTTACACATCTATTATTATCCGTTATTATACTTTAATGAATATAATGTAAGGTACGCCTATATGAATTTTGTGTCATGTATGCGCATAACGAGTAGCCACTGACCGCACTGGGGCCTTTTTGATTTTAGTATCTCGAGATACCAAGCCGCCTATATCACTAAATAATAAATATCGTTAACAACAACCGGGTCATATTTCTTATAACGTCCACATTCTCTACAGACCCAACAGGTTATAGGCCCAGAAGATCGCGTTTTATGTCGAAATCAATACTGTGGGGAAAATCACCGAAAACGGTCCTGAAGTGACTCTTAGAAAGAATTCAGCTGTCATTCGTTATGAAAACGGGTCGGAAAACTGTTCTTGGATAGGATCGAAGGGTTATATTATTTACACGAAATGTCGGAACTTGCGAGTCTTGTGGATGAAAGTGATAATTCTCGAAAATTGGAATTATGGCATTGAAGGCTAGGATATCTTAACGCAAAATATATCAAGAATGCAATGAAAGCTCAAGGAATTTACGCCTACAGAGTGCCTAGTCGATCATCAAACTCGTCATCAAGAGAACGATGATTATGACAGTGATGAAGAGTTCCGTGGATTTGAGCAGATCATCCGAGAAGAAGCTGTCGTTGATAACCTCAACCTAGATGATCAAGAAGAAAGAAGTCCTGGAAGGCCACAGATTATTAGAACTTGAAAACCCTCTTAGACCAAATAAGAAGAACAATACGTTTCACGCTGGAAAGAACATCTGGAGTGTGCCAACATAACAGAGATTTCGGTGAGAAATCAGAAGAATTTAAAGCTTTGGTCAAAAATTATACCTGGGATTTGGTTGATCGTCCAGAGAACCGGAGTATAATCGGATGCAGAATTGCACTCAGAAAGGAATCCTGGAAAGAAAAAACGCACGAGTAGTGACGAAAGGTTATTCGCAACGTCCAGGAGAATAATCTGATTGTTCATCAGTCAGACATGGCAGCAGCTTTCTTGAATGGGGACATTGAAGAAGATATTTTTATGGAGGTTCCAGAACTGTTAGAAGAGATGCTACTTGGAATAATCATCAAAGAAAAGTTGCTGACAATAAAGTTCAACTTGGCAGGAACTACTTCGAAAATGCTGAAGAAGGTCCAAGAAGGAAACAAAGTGTGTTTAATAAAAAAGGCTCTTTATGGCTTGAAACAAGCTGGGAGACAATGTGTTGATTGTAGCAGTTTACCAATGCAGTGAATTATTTGAGCCAATTCAATCATTCGAGTGGTAGAGAATACTGGATTGTAGCTAAAAGGATTTTTCGATACCTTCGTGGAACGTCGAAACTGGGTTTGAAGTACGAGAAAGTTTCAAAAGAACTTGAAGGTTTTGTGGACTCTGATTGGGCAGGAGAAGATCCTATAATGGATTTGTTTTTGTACTGGAAAACTGTGCAGTTACCTGGGAAGCCAAGAAGCAACGTACGGTAGCGTTGTCAAGTACGGAAGCAGAATATTTGGCTTTGCCGGAGGCTGCGAAGGAAGCAACTTATCTGCTAAGATTTTTGAAAGAAGTTGAATTGGGAAATCAGATCGTCATCCTAATCTATAATGACAACCAAGGAACACAGAACCTTGCTAAAAAACCGGTGTTCCACTCAAAAAGCAAGCACATTGACATTTGTGGATTACGTCTCATCAAGTGAAATGATGGCTGACGTCTTCACCAAGGGTTTGGCAGGGCCAAAGCATCAAAAGTGTCTGACTCAGTTTGGAATGAGTTATTTTACTAAAATGGAAAGTGTCAGTGTTAGTTCGGTCGAAGGTCATTTTAGCTAAATGAAGGGTGTTAAATTCAGTTTCGTATGCAAAAGTATTTTGTATGTTGTATGAATCATGTTGAGAATGGACAACATTGACATGTTTTGCTTAAGGGGAAGCGTTGAATATATTGTAAGCTACGCCTCTGTCACTTTTGAGACAGAGCCTGGGGCCTTTTTGCTTTTAGTCTCTCGAGAACCACCAAGCCACCTATATCACTAAATATTAAATGTCGTTAATAGCAACCAGGTTATATTTTTTATTGTATTATTTATTTCTCTAAAGTTTGGTACATTTTTCAAAATGGGTAAACCAACTTTTTAGAAAGAAAAATTTATTTATAATTTCATTTAGCCAAAATATGCATCAGAATTAAAGTCACAATTCAGTCAATTATATGATCTACACAAAGTCTCTGGGAATTCTACTTTACGTGAATTTGAAATTGAAATATAATAAATTCAACTTATATAACAACAAAATTTGAAGCAAATTCAATTAAATACTCGTTGTATTATTTTTAAAAAGAATCGTCAAATTCTCTATTAAATTTAAATAAAAAGATTGGTCGCAAATATTCTCTCTTTAGAACTCTATCCACTTTTATCATTTACAATCTGAATTTTTTTAATTTCTTTGAAATTCGTTAGGAAACTCCATCAATTGCGTGAGGATTATTTTTGGAATTTTGGACCCCCTATTGCAAGGATTTCAGTGATCAGTGATTTAAATTTATTGCAACAGATTTTAAGGTATTTCAAAATGCTACAAAGTATTTCAAAGTATTATAAAATTTTAACGAAATATAACTAGATTATGAGATCTCAAGAAACTTTAAACGATTTCAAAGGATATATTACCAAAATTGTAGAGTATTCCAAACGATTACGATAAGTTTGAAAGATTGAAAATAATTTAAAAAGATTGCAAAAGCATGAAGAATCACCAGGGAATTTGAAGAATTTCAAAGAATTTTCACATTATTAAACAAAATTGCAGGAGTTTATAAAATTTGCAAAAGAATTAACGCATATGAAATGATTGTAAATATTTCTGTATTTATTGGACGCTTGTAATATGAAATATGTCTTGATAAAAAACAAATAATGACACAATTTGTGTAATATTATAAAAAGTAATTTTATTTGCCAAAAAAGTTTAAATTAGCGTATTTTAAACAAATAATTAGAAAGAGGAAGGAAACTTCCACAGGAAATTTTTTCCAGGTCTCGGACTCACTTCAGAAATCGAAAACAGTGTAAGTAGTTTCACAAATTAAAAAAAAAAATAGTGTAAAAATAGTGTCATACAATTTTTCATGTATTAAACTTATCTGCAGTTCGAATTTAATTCTGTATAGTCTGAAATAAAAAAGTGTGCAGTGAATAATAAACTTGATTTTAAAGCTTATGAGCTCTTTTTAATTTAATTTAAATTTATTAAAATTTGTGGGTAAAAAGTCCACCATTAAATTTTTCGTTAAGAATTGATTTTTTGTTTTTGTTGAAAATGTTATAGTTTGGTTGAAGATTGAATTATTTTGTTGAAAATTTAAATATTTTGTTAAAAGTTAGTGTTATTGGTTTGAAATTTCAATAATTCATTATCAATTTTTTTCCTGCCTTGACTAATATTTTTTGTTTGAAACCAAATATTTTGTTGAGTATTCAATATTTTGGTAGAAAATGTAACTATTTGGTTAAAAATTTATGTATTTTGTTGAAAATTCGTCATTTTCGGTAAAAAATCAATTTTTGGTTCAGTTGAACATTAATATGTTTTAGTTGAGAATTCAAGATTTTTACTGAAAATTCTTTTTTGTAGGTTAAATTCAACGGTCTTTTTATTTTTAATTAAAATATTTTTTGATGAAAATATTAAATATTACATTTTTTGTTGAAAATTTGACTTTTTAGATTAAAAATCGAATTTCCTGGTTTAAAGTTCCACTACTTTGTTTAAATATAGTTTTTTATTTAAAACTCACCATTTTAGTTGACACTTCGTTTTTTCTTAGATGAAAATTAATTTTTTTAACTGAAAATTGAACCATTTGGTTGAACAAATTTTTTTTTTACATTCAACTACGTTGTTGAATATTTATCTTCTTGGTTTGAAAGTTTATCTCTTTCTGTAGAAATTTATATTTTTTCTTAAATGCAAGTGTCTGGTTAAAAATTAATTAGTTTCTGTTGTAAATTAACTTTTTTCTTGAAAATTCAACTTTTTTGTAGAAAATTATTATTTTCGGCTCGAAAAATCAACATTTTGGTAGAAATTTTAAGTATTTGTTAGAAAATTGATGTATTTTTTAAAAATTGGTTATGTCTATTGGTAAAAAATCAATTTTTTGGTTAAACATTCAACCAGTTTGGTTGAATATTAATCTGTTTTAGTTGAGAATTCAAGTATTTTGTTTAATATACGTTTTTTTTGTTTAAATAAAGCGTTTTTTTTTATTTTAAACTAAAATATTTTTTGATTGAAATATCAAATATTACATTTCTTGTTAAAAACTTATCTTTTTAGGTTAAAAATTCAACTTTCTGGTTGAAAGTTTAACTACTTTTTTTTGTTTCTTTTTTTGTCTGGTTAAAAATGATGTTTTTTTTTTTACTGAAAATTGAACCACTTTGTTAATACAATCTTTTTTGAACATTCAACTAATGTGTTCAATTTTAATTTTTTTAATTTGACAATTTATCTTTTCGGTAGAAATTTACAATAATTTTTTTATGCAACTGTCTGATTAAAAATTAATCTGTTATTGTTGAAAATTAACTTTTTTGTTAAAAATTCGACTGTTTTGTAGAAAATTAGTTTTTTTAAGTACATTCTCTTAAATTAAAATTCCACTACTCCATTTTTGGTTAAAAATTGATCTTTTTCAATTTAAAAATTCAATCATTTAGTTAAAAAAATGTACAAACGGAAAAATATCAACTAAAAATTAATGCAATAAAATTTGAACTAACATCAAATCCATTGCTTAAACTATTATTTAGTTGTAAATTAATGTAATTTGTTGAAAAGTTATTTTTTAAGTAAAAAAATAACCATCTTGGTTAAAATTTCATCTATTTAGTTAAAAAATTATGTATTTTGTTGAAAATTCAATTATTTGTTTAAAAATCTAACTCTTTTATAGAAAGTTCATATTTTTGGTAAAAAATGAAACTGTTTTAGGATTCAACATTTTTGGTTGAAAATTAATTCTTTTTGGTTCAATTCAATTGTTTTTTATTTAAATGAAAATATTTTCTTGATTAAAATATAAGTAACTGATTCGCTGAGAAGACGATCACATTATTTTAGCCATTTAGCGAAGAAGTTGGAAAATATTTTTCAACTAAATATAAATCAGTTGTAGCATCAGCGGACACTTGCAAAAAAATAGTGCCTTTAGTGTCATTGTCTTCGAAATAATAGCAAAATAGTGTCATGGCTGATAAAAAAAAAGTGTTAAATAGTGTCAGTAGTGTGGTGAGTCCAAGGCCCCTTCCTCCTAAAAAGTCTTACACAATTAATAGACAAAACCTAATGAGATAAATATTTCTTTCCCAGATATCAACACCATGGAGTCTGAAATGAAAACTGAAGAAATTCGCTTTAAAGTTCCATGGGGTCACGTAGCAGCAAAAGCTTGGGGATCTCCGAAGAATTCTCCAGTATTAGTAGTTCATGGATTAATGGATAACGCTGGATCTTTCTCCAGATTAATATCTCTTCTTCCCAAACAATTTTACTACGTCTGTATAGATTTACCAGGCCATGGATATTCCTCCCACTTTCCATCTGGAGTACCTCTCAACTTTTTTGACTACGTTCTCTGCATTCGATTTGTTCTCCAGGAATTAAACTGGAAAAGTTGTGTCTGCATTGCTCACAGTATAGGAGCAATGATAATTTATTTCTACACCTACATTTACCCAGGAATAATCAAAAAATTGGTCAGTATCGACACAGCAGTCCCAAGACCATATGATGGGGATTTATTGAAATCTCGTGTTATCGAAGAGCACAATTCCGCCTTGGATCATCTCAACAATGAAGAGAATAAAGTGTTTTCTCGGGAGGAAATTATTTATGTTCTGCAAGCAAAACGAAAACACTACATGAAAAAAGAAGCTGCAGAGGCGATGTTTGAGAGAACAGTGACTAAAGTTGACGGTGGATATAAATATAATCGCGATCAAAGGCTCAGAATAATTCCGAGACCTCTTTTTAATGATAAACAGTGTGTAGAGTATCTGAAAAAAGAGACGGTTCCAACGTTATTCATCGTTCCGTCGACATTATCGCAATTTCTATCAGAAGAAGGGTTGAGGGAGAAATCACTAGAAGTCGTCAAGACGAAGAAAATGATTGAGTTCGTAGTTGTTGAAGGAAATCATGATATTCACACTAATCATCCAGAAAGAATTGCTCCGCTTATAGAAAGATTTTTCGAAAACGTTACTAGTAAATTGTAATATTAATTTGTTTAAGAAAGGCAATTTCAATGCGATCTCTAGTCAATATTCAGAAAACAATTTTTAAAGTGTACTTAATTACTTAAATCATATATGGAATATTTTTCACCAGAAAAAAGAATATTTGAAGAGACTTCTATCAATGATACTATTTTACAAAGAAAGAAAATGCATGGAAATTAAGTATAATGAAAAATATCTATTTGTACCTTGTGTGACCGTGATTCCAATTTTTCCTCACGTTCATATTGTAAAATTAAGGTAAAATTGCAGAATTTTAATTTTTACTTCGCCATCTCGTTGAATCGATTTCTTTATCTCATCTGGCAAAACTACAGCCATATGATTCATGAACGAATCATTTCTTCTCGTTTCGCAAACATTGTTTTCGGAGAATTGTATTTTATACCAAACTATAAGAGCATTAGGTAATTTTTTCGATTTGTCGAATTTTCCAAAAGTTATTAAGTGCTCTTTTATTTGAGTTTCGTCCATTTCCATAAGAGTTTTAACTTCGGAGATTGCTTCGTGTTGATAGAGACTCGAGTTTAAATCGAAAACTTGATTAATCTGCATCATAGAAAATATTTGCATGCGAAATGGATTGTTTTTTTACTTTGTTACACAATTTTTAACTTTTAGATTTTACCTTATATTCGTTAATAAATTCTGCGAGCTTGTAACTTGGACTTTTGTCAGAAAATGTTGGAGTACTTTCGTAAGAGTTTTCTTCGTCCGAAGTCTGGAGAATAGAAGTTTTTTATTTAATTGTTAATCATTAATTTTATGTCCGATAATTCTGTAAAATGTTGCCAATTCTAAACAGGAAATGGTTTAATTTTAATAGAAGTCAGCTGTACATTTTTTAATTATCAGTATTTCCTAAAAAAATTTTAATATTGTGTTTTGAAATTTAGATTCAATTTTAAAAACTTTAAATTTTCAAATCTTGTTTTTTGTTTTTGATTTTTTTATGTTTTAAGAAGCCATTTAGGTTTTCTATTCACCGGGAATGAGTCAGGAATTAAAATAAAACCGACAAACCCGACGAATTAACCATGAATACAAATTCGAGCCGGGAATCATTTTTAGTTACGATTTAGAAGATTCTAAAAGATAAAAAAAAATTTAAGCCTTGAGAAGATTTTAAAGCTTTTGAAAGGAAATGTAAATTTTTGTAAATCTTTAAAAAGAAGCTTTTTAAGATTTTTTGAATGTCTTGAAAATCGAAAAAAAATTTATCAAGATCCTGTAAATCTTTCAAATAATTTACTAGTTTTTAAAATGAATTTTACGAGAATATTTAAAAAGACTTAAAATGATCTTCTAAAATTTTGAAAAAGAATGCTGAAGACTTTAAACCACAATTTTTCAACTTTGCAAGATTGACAAATTTTAGAAAAAAATCGAGTAAGTTTCAGAGGCATTAAGACTTTTTAAAAATATATTTTTAAACTGCAAACTTGAAAAGAATAAAAAAAAATCTAAAACAAAATGTAGTTTTTTGAAAATTTTGAACGAAAAATTGAGAAGTTTCTTCCGAATTTTGAAATTTTTTAAGAGAATAAAAAAAGCTCGAGATTTCTGAGAAACTTAAAAAAAAAATTTTTTTCCAATATTTTTTTAAGAGTATTTCAAAAATTTTCAATATTTGTCAAAAAAATATTCCGGAAGTTTGTACGGCAATTTTTTGTAACCTGACAAAATTTTTGTCAAATTGTAGGAAAAAGACGAGTAATTTTAAGACATTTAGAAGGTTAGAAGTTGATGCAGAATTTTTTTTCATGTTAGGAAAAATTCGAATCGCTTTAAAAATATTGATAAGGGTTGGATGTTTTTAAAAGATTAAAAAATAATTAGAAGTTTGAAAACAAAAATTAAAACAATATGTGAATCTTGAAAGA
This sequence comes from Belonocnema kinseyi, assembly GCF_010883055.1. Taxonomy (NCBI): domain Eukaryota; kingdom Metazoa; phylum Arthropoda; class Insecta; order Hymenoptera; family Cynipidae; genus Belonocnema; species Belonocnema kinseyi. Next base: position 41,673,927 of record NC_046664.1, read on the forward strand.
TTTTGAAACAAAATTTAGAAGCTTTTTAAGAACTTGAAAAGGTTTCAGGAGAATAAAAAAATTTTCTTATGATTCATAGAAATTTTTTAATGATTTTATCATTTAATTTTAAAAACGAATTCTCAGATTAGAAATAATTTCGTAAAATTGAGAATAAGAATATAAAAGATTTTAAAGCAGAATCAGTCAATTTTGAAGAATTAATAACTTTCAGAAAGTTTTAGGCAGTTTAAAAGATTTTTAAATATTTTGAAATGATTCAAAAATAATTTGATACATGTCAATATTTCAAATTCAAAAAATATATAGATTTTTGAAGATTTTTTTTTACACAAAATTTAGTTCTTTTTTATATTTCTTTGGTATAATCGACTATTATTTGAACATTATTTAACAAAATTATGTATTTCGGCACTAATTAAATTTTACAATAACTATGCCATCAAAACGTACAATTATAATTAAAATGTCGATTAATGTGCAGAATTACAGAAAATAAAACCAAGAATCCAACGACCAAGTTTGGACAACCGCCATAAAATGTTCCTATTGAAATTTGAAAAAAGAGATCAATTTTTTCCTAAAAAACAATTATTTTTTTGACAAAAATAAAAAAAGAAGAAAGAAAAATGAGTTTTAATTTAATTATTGTCCGTTAAATAGGTTTTTAAATTTGATTTTAATCTCATTACAATTTTTTTAATTTTAATTAAAATGTCATAATGAAAAATAGAAAACCGTTTTCTGTAATTAATTTTTAAAAATTAATCATTAATTAATCGCTAGTATCAAAGACATTAAAAAATAAAAAAATACATAAATTTCAAAAATATCTTTTTGTTTAAATTACTATACACCCTGTCATTAAATAAGGACTAAAATTAAACGTTTAACCTGTTTTAAAGTTACATGTAATTTCCAAATTGAAAGTGATGTCTTTAATGGTAAGAAATGTTTTAATAATTCTCGAACTACCTAATATTAATTGCTATAATTTAAAGTTGTCCAATTTAAACATTTTAAATTAATGCTGTTTAATTATTATCTTTTTTCTATAAATTATTAAATTTTCAATGCCAAAGCTAAATTCCATAAAATAAAACATAGTAATTTATATTCCCTGGAATAAATAAGTCATACATCGTCGCTTAAGAAGCAACACCGCCTAACCCACTGTCAGGAAAAGTGGGTTAGGCGGTGTTGCTTCTTAAGCGACGATATACAATAAATATGAAAAGTTAAGAAATTAAATTCACTATAAATCAAAAGTTTATTTTTTATTTATCCTTCAACATTCAAATTTAACTAGGAAATTATTGTTTTTTTTTTGTTAATTTTCAAGAAATTCATAATTAAATTAATGTAAAATACCTTCTCAGAATCTGAGGTAGAAACAGATGAACAAAACCTCTGAACATTGGAATTCTTAACAGAGATCATTTTCGGTAAATCCTCTGAAAATACCAACTGGCCCATAAGATGAATTTTTCCAGGTAGTAAACTTCCTCTCGGACTCAGAAAACAACTAAAAATATGTAATTTCTTACAAATCAAATCAAATGACCTGAAAATATTTTTTTAAATATATTATTTTTAATTATTTCTCACCTAAAAAAATCGTGGTAACTTTCCTGTCCCCAGTCTGTTAATTCCCCGTTGATATCAAAATTATGTACAAAAATTCGGTCAACAACGGCATCAATCTCACAAAAATCATTAAGAAATCGAATTTCCCCCTTGATTTCATTATCATCGAATACTTTCTCAATGAAGCTGCACAACATCAAATCTTCGCTCTGATAATATAAAACTCTGCAGTTAGGATTGCTTTTCATCAGGGCCAAGCCGAATATTGGAAATGGAGATGTGTCTAGAACACTTTCAATTTCTTCGTTTGCGATCGAGGCAGCTTGTGTCAAAGACGAAATATATTCTCTGTCATTCAAAAAAGTGATGACTTCCTTTGGCAAATGAAATACACATTCCTCCACTTTATTCACCAATTTGTTCGAACTGTAGGAACATTTCAGTTTACCAGCAGACATTTCTGCGGAAATTGATATTTTATCTCCCTTTTGACAATATCTTGGAATCGATGGAAAAACTGCAAGCTGCCAACAGGATTTTCCCTGGGAGGAATCTATGGTAATTTCTTCGTCGAGATGCAACTTAAACCAAGCGACAAGACCGTCAATTGTTCCATCATAACGACACTCGGTAGTAATTCTATTTTTTAAACCATCGACACTGAAACTGAGAATTTCTGTAGAGTCATTGAAATTGACATCTAGAATTCCCCGAGGCTCAGTTATGTGACATATCTTCACGTTTTGTAAATTTTCGGTGTCATAATAAGGCTCGTCTGGCAAGACTGAAATATTTTCAAAATTGAGAGGCCCAAAATGATTAGGCTTTTGGAACTTTACTGATGATCTGAAACGAATGTATTCGCATTCGATCGCTGCTACATAGAGAGTCGCATTTGAGGGAATCACGACTCCTGAATCGGATAAAAGTCTTTTGTGAGCATCGATCAAAGTTGGGACGACGAATTCTCCGAAGAGACCAGCATCGAATGTTTCAGTAATTACGAGTTGTACTCTGTAAAAAAAGAGGAAAGGTAATTTATGAATAATAGAATTCAAAGTCTAAAAGGCTCACAAAAGAAGGAAAGTAGGAGATTCATCAGGATCAGATTCTTTTAAATAAAACTAATATATTGTTATTAGGGTAAACAGGGGTATTGCCGACACTCTTCTAGTGAACGACACTGTGCAATGAAAATGCTTTTATTAGAATTTCAGAGATATAAAATAGATACTTGTAAATGAATAAAGATTCTATAATTTATGTAATTTGTATTTCAATATTTATTCAGTACAAAATTACTGAATTTATATTCATTAAATAACATTGTTGTTGCCACCTACAGAAGCACACGTTGACACTATAAAAATTAGTCATATCGTTAATTAGAAAGTCCTCTGAAAGTTAGAAGAAAAGGTATTTCTTATTTCGTAGTACTTTCAGAGATAAGATGATTATGTTTTACAATATAATTCAATGACTATTACGACACCCAACAGAAGGAAGTTTTTAGAGTATAATACGCATTTTTTATTGATGCCCGTGTTGCTATGATTGCTATTTGCTTTCCTTATTTCTATGTCATCGCCTTTCAAGAGTCTTTAATGTTCAATATCTTTTTAATTTATTTTGGATTTCCGAACCTCAAAAATCAATCAACGACACCCCCGAATGAATTTGAGAAATTCGTGAACTTATGAAATAAACATAACAATATCGAAGGTATTCCTTTTCGCCAAAAACTTAGTATTTTCTTTTAAAAAAAAACCCATAATTATACAAAATGATGTTGCTTATTATCTAAAGAAACTAAATTGCATAATATTTCTTACAAATAACTTTCTAATTTTTTTTTAAATTCAAAATCAATTGCGGTGTTGTTCACTGGAAATATGGTGTCGTTCACTGAATTTAAATAAATTATTTTAAAATAAGTATAACAATAGTTTGTCAAAGAATAATTATATTAATAGGTACTGTCTGAAAACGGAAAAAATCTGCCCTTTCAGGTGAATTCATCTTCGTTACCAAAAAATAAGCATATAAATTAATATTCTACTTTTTCTAAAAAAAAATGGTTAAGGTGTCAGTAATACCCATGTTTACCCTGTATTGAATTCAATATAAAACGTATTTTCAAAAAAATACTTGAATCTCCAACAAACAAAAAAATAATTTTTAACCAAGAAAGAAGACTTTTCAACCAAATAATTGAATTTTCAACAAGCAAACTAAGTTTCGACGAAACACTTGCATTTATAACTAAAATGTTGAGTTTTGTAGCAAAAGAGACGAGCTTTCAACAAAATAATTGAATTTTTAAACTACAAAGAGGAATTTTCAACCAAAAAGTTTAATATTAAACGAATTTTCTTCCCAAATGTACGAAAATTCAACAAAACTATTGAATCTTTCAACCAAATAGTTTAATTTGCAAACAAAAAGGATCATTTTCAACCGAAAAGTTCATTTTCAACAAAATAGTTGAATTTTTTATATAAATAAGAGAATTTGCAACAAAACAGTTCCATTTTTAAGCCTTAAACGTGACTCTTTAACTCAAAGAGATAAATTTTCAAGCTAAAAATTCCAATGTTGTAGAAAACAGTTGATTTTCAAATTTGAAGAAATGAATTTTAAACAAAAAAGTTCATTTTTAGACTACATTGTCAACCAAAAAGTTTAATATTAAAGCCAAAAACAATTTTTTCAGAAGACAGTTTAACTTTCCATTCAAAAGGACGAATTTTCTTCCCGAATGTACGAATATTTAACAAAAGAGTTTAATTTACAAATAAAAAGGATAATTTCCAACGAAAAAGTTCATTTTCAACCATACAGTTGAATTTTGTATAAAAATAATAGAATTGACAACAAAACAATTCGATTTTTAAGCCAAAAAGGCGACTTTTTAACTCAAAGAGATACATTTTCAAGCTAAAAATTCAAATGTTGTAGAAAACAGTTGATTTTCACATTAAAAGAAATGGATTTTCAAAAAAAAAGTTAATTTTTAAACAAGAATTTTTAAACTAGAAAGAGGAATTTTCAACCAAAAAGTTCATTTTCAACCAAATAGTTGAATTTTTTTATAATAATAATAGAATTTCCAACAAAACAGTTCCATTTTTAAGCCAAAAAAGGCGACTTTTTAACTCAAAGAGATACATTTTCAAATTTAAAGAAATGAATTTTCAACAAAAAAGTTCATTTTTAACCAAGAATTTTTAAACTACAAAGACGAATTTTAAACCAAATAGTTTCATATTTAAGCCCAAAAAAAACACAAATTTGTTATAAAACAGTTCAACTTTCAATCCAAAAAAATGAATTTTCTGTCCAAATATATGAATATCAACAAAACATTTGAAATTTTCAACCATAAAATATGGCTTTTTAACAAAATATTTTAATGTTCTACAAACTTATTAAATTTTCAAAAAAATATTTGAATTTTTAACCAAATAGTTGACTTTTCAATCTTTGTACAAAGATACATTTTTAATCAAATAGTTACATTTTGAAGCAAAAAATGGAATACTTAACTTTTAAGCTGACATAATTAATTTTCAACCAAAAAATGACTTTTTAACAGAATAGTTGAATTATCAAAAAAATTGATGAAGTTTCAAACAAATAGTTTAATTTACAACCAGAATAGATAAATTTTCAAAGAAATAATTGAATTCTCAAATATAAAAAACATAAATTTTCAACCAAAAATGGAATAAATAAATTTTCATTTCAAAAAATTTATTTTCAACCAAAGAAATGAATATTTTATTCAAATTTAATAGTTAACATTGCAACAAAAAAATATTTTGATTTGAAACCGAAAACAGTTAAAAGAATTTTTAATGAAGAGAGAAAAAAATTCCAAACAAATTGTAGAATTTCCTACCCAAAGAGATTAATTTTCAAAGAAAGAGTTGAGTTTTAAAGCTAAAAATTCAAATGTTTTACATAAAATAGTTGACTTTTAAAATAAAAAAATGAATTTTCAGCAAACAAATTGATTTTAGAACACAAATTTTCATCTAAATACAAATAGTTTAACTTTCTGTCAAAATAGAGGAATTTTCAACAAAATAGTTGAATTTTTAACCTACAAAAGATGAATTTTCAACGAAATAATCGAATTTCCAAACAAAAAGAGTAAACTACAACTAAAAAATTTGGCATTTTTAATTAAATAGTAGAAATTTTTAAATTATAAGTCGAATTTTCTATTTAAGGTGGCTTGGGCGCTTTTTAAAAAAATCACAGGCAGTTCTGAAAATTTGATATTATCGAAAGAAAATATACTAGATCACTTTGCAAAAAAGAAA
>NC_046664.1:41679941-41742301 GCF_010883055.1 Belonocnema kinseyi
CGTATATCAATAAAATTCAAATAAAGACTGATCGCATGATAGATAGCCCCCACAGTGCCCCCCACATTGTACGGCACCAAACGCCCAAGCCACCTTAAAAATGAATTTTTAACACAACAGTTAAACAGTTGAATGACAAAAAATGAATTATCAATCAAACGGTTAAATTTACAAACAAATGAATAAGCTTTTAAGAGGGAAACATTTTCAACAAAATATCTGAACTTTTTAAATACAAAGATGTATTTTCAAACAAATATTTCAATGTATAGCTAATAAAGATACATTTTCAACCAAAAATAGAATAGGTAAATTTTCGGTTGAAAAAATTAATTTTCAACCTCAGAGATGAATTTTCAAATCAACGCAATAATTAATATTTTAACAAAAGATTTTAATTTTTAATAAAAAAAAACAGTTAAATGACTTTTTAATCAAGAGACAACAAAAAATTTTAAACAAATTGTTTAATTTTCTATCAAAAAGGGGAAATTTTCTAACCGAAAATATAAACTTCCAACCAAAAAGTAAAATTTTCAACAAACCAGTTGCCTGAACAAAATGGATCAGTTGTTCAACAAACCCAGTTTAAATTTTCAATAACGAAGATTAATTTTTCACCCAAAAAGACGAATTTATTACAAAATACACGAATTTTCAACTAAAAACGATCAATTATTAAGCAAAAATGGAATACTTCAATTTTCATTCCGAAAAAATTAATTTTCAACCAAATAATTAAAATTTCAACCAAACAGTATAATTTTTAACCAAGAAATGAATTCTCAAACAAAACTATAATAGGAGAATTTTCAATTAAAAGGAATTAACTTTCAACCAAGAATAGACTTTATTATTGAGTTATATGAATTATTTCCGCATTCGAGCGAAAAACGAGAAAAAAACGGGAAGTTTTATGGAAACTGGAGAAAAAAGATGAATTCTTTAAAAAGCGACAATAGAGGAATAGAGGAAAGACTTTGATTTATATTACAAATAATTTCAAGTAGAGATTTTTAAATTTCTAATGTTTTAATTTGAAATTCTTCAATTTACTTTTAATTCATTAAAAAGCATAGTATAATATTTGTAGTACATATTTCAACTCTTTCGGTTAAAAATTCGACTTTTTGGTTGAAAATTCAACTTTTTTTTTAACAAAATTGATCTTTTGTGGTAGAAATTTTAAGAGGTTTCTGCAGCATTAGTTTTTTTAATAGAAAATTCGTCCGTTTCAATTGAAAATCTATTTTTTGGTAGAAATATTACATTCTTTCTTTGAAAATTAATCTTTTATGGCTGAAAGTAAATTCCTTTTAATTAGAAAGTCTACTATTATATTTTTGGCCTGAAATTAATCAATTTTTGGTTTAAAATTCTGCTATTTGGATAAACATTTATTTATTTTGTTGAAAATTCAACTATTTACTTAAAAAGCCCTCTAGTTTGGTCGACAATTCAACTGTTTTTTACATTATTTTGGTAGAAAATTTATGTTTTTTTGGTTAAAAATGCAACTATTTTTGAAATTTTGATAATTTAGTTGAAAATTCATCTTTTTGGGTTTAAAGGTCAAATGTCTTCTAAAGCATTCGACTTTTCAGCTAGAAAACGCAATTATTTTGTTGAGAACACAATAGATTTCAAATTGAAATCTTAGGAATTTGGTATCAATGTTATTAAATAAATAAATAATTTAAATAAATTTAAATTAAATTACATGATATATTTTAGCTTGAAATTCTAAAACTTTTAATTCTTTACAACATTTATATAATGAAGCAATTAGTAGTGAAAAATTATTATTATGAAAGCTTAAAATTAAACCGGAAAAATGTAATTTTTGAAAGGAAAAACTAGGAAATGTTCGGCATTTTTTTAGAAGTTTGAGTGGCCACCTTGAAAGATCATCATTTACATTATCTAAATTATCGCCAATAAACTATTTTTCCCGATAAAGAAAATTCCCAGTCTTTCCTTGGTTTTCCATTCAGGTAGAAACCCTGCTTCTGAATACTTAAAATTGGATTAGATACAGTAGAATTGAATTTATAAAATAAACCTGTGGGGTATATCTTCAGGAATTTTCAAATCCGTCGACATCTTTGGAATTAATTTAATCTCATCAGCGTTATTTTTTGCAAATACTTTTCCAGCTATTTCCGACATAACCGGTGAACTTTCGCAGGCATAAATTTCAGCAGCACCAGCGTCTCGTGCGTAAAGACTTAACAAACCAGTTCCAGTGCCTATGTCTAATACAGAATCATACCCCAGAGCAATTTTTTTCCTGATAGCTTTGTCAAAAGCATGATTTCGGTGCCTATCGTTCAACATTGGAAAGTGCCATCGATCCACTGCCATGCTAAAGGCATTTTGCAAATTTCTTTCTGCTGGCAAAAAACTTGGATCCGCTTCTAAGGCTCGTTTAAGATACTGTATCGCCTTTATTGGTTCTGCATTCCTTAAAAGAAAAATTACATTTTAACTTAATCTGTTTAGCCAAAAAGAATTTAATTTTGATTTAAGATCGAAATAGAATATACTTCTTCTTTATTCATAATGTGTCACCTAAGGGCGTAGATGATTTCCATTTCTTACAACCGCTCACACATATATATTTTTTAATCTTATCCTTATTATGTACAACTATTTACATACAGTCTTATATCTAGTTCCTTATCTCTATTTTCTGTGATAGCGCAAAGTAGGACTTTTAGCAAACGAGTGAACGAACGAAAGCGAGAGTGCAAGCAAGAGAGAGAGAGCATGAGAACGCAACTATACTATTACATAAACATTACTTACAATCTTTAAGCTTCTAATCTAAGCGATTTCCGTTTCCTTTTTTCTTTCACTTTTTTTAAACCTCAAATTTGCCATTATTTTAACATGCATTCTTTGATTTTCTCTTATTCTCTCCTCTAGCACCCTCCAACTCCTTCATCCAATCTTCTCCTAATCCATCCTCCCCTAGAACCTTAACCACATTCTCTTGCCAGCTTCCTTTATCTTCCATTCCTCTCCTACATCCTTCCAATACATGCTGCCATGTTTCCTCCTCCCATTCACTTATTCTACACTTTCTGTTCTCTTCTCTTTCCCAATACATTCCCTCCTTTGTATCGTTTCCGAATCTAAATCTTGTTATTCTTGTCCACCTTCTCTCTCCCCATCTTTTACTCCAGTTTCGTCTTCAATTTCTCTATCATTAAAGAACTCACTCCTTTCTTCTTCCCATCTCGTTAATTCTATCGCCTCCCTCTCCTCTCTTCTACCTCCATCAAACACTTTTTCGCCAACTCCCCTCCCTTCCCCTCCCACAGCTTCGTTTCAAATTCCCATATCCTATTTATCGCTCTAATACTTAACTTATCCCTTTGCGCTTCTTCTCTCACCATATATCCTGGCGTCCTCCAGTCTGCCCCTAGTGTCCATTTTATATACCTTTCTTGTAAAGTCTCAATATCTTTCCTTTCTTTCCACTCCCATATCTCTGCTCCACAACCTAATACCGGCCATACCAGCGTATCGAATAACCATATTCTCCTTCTCCAATTTTTTTTAACCTTCTTTTTCCTATTCCCCATAACTGTTCATAGGGTACTCTTTTCACCTTCAAAGGGTACAAATTTAGGATAAATTCATAAGATTTCAAGTCAAATTAAAATTGATCAGAAAACATTTTTTCAATAAAAAAAAATCCATTGATTTCCGTGAAATTGGAAAGAATTTAGAGGAATTTACGGTAAGTGAAAAGAATTTAGATGAAATTTATACAAATTCAAAGTCAATTTTAAAAAGTTTAAACGGATTGAAAGCAATTAAAAAAATAATTGAATTCAGTAAATTTGAAATGAGCTTCGAAATATTTAAAGGAATTTCAAAGAATATGATAAACTGGCTCAGAATTCTAGGTGAGGTTAAAATACTTCTGGATCAATTAAATAAAAACTTTTAAAAATAAAAAGAAATCCATTGAATAAAGTTGAATTGTATTAATTTAGTAAAATTCAAGCGAATTAACCAATTTCAAGAGAATTCCAAACAATTTCAAATATTTCAGAGTTAATTAATAAGAATTCAGAATGAATTCCAAAAAATAATTTCAAATCTCTTAAAATCTTGAAAACCCTACTAATTTATGTCCAAAAAATGTGACTACTGACTGCAAGCCAATTTAAAAGAATTCAAATGAATTGTCAATAATTTAAAAAATAGAGAAAATTCCATTGTTTCACTAAAATTTGAGTGAATTTAATGGAATTTAGGAGAAATGGGAAGAATTCGATGGAATTCATAAAAAATTAAGCTGAATTAAAAAAGCAATAAAGTGAATTGAAAAAAATTCGAAAATATTTTTTTTTTAACTCATTGAATTGAATAAGCTTGAAATGAGTTTTTGAAAAATAAAAATTCATTCAAAAGAATTTGATGAAATCCCTACAAATTTAAGGTAATTTTAAAAAACGACAAGACTAATTAAATAAAAACTTCCAGAGAATTCCTTGCATTAAATAAAATTGAGTGAATATTAGAAGAAATCAAAAGAATTCGGCATCAATTAATAAGAATTAAGAGCGAATGCCAAATTAATTGCAAAAAATATTTGAAAATTTCTTCATATTTTTGAAACCTTACGAAATATTTAAAATCCTTTAAAGCCTCATTAAATTAAATTACTGAAATCAATAAAAAAATTCTTTGTAATCTTTTAAGATAAATTAAAATATTTCAAATCCTTTAAAATTTTTTCAAATACTTTTAAAAATTTTAAACTCTTAAAAATGCCAAGGTATTTGGAAAAAATACCAACAAATATTTCAAATCTTTTGATCATTTTATCAATTGATCCTAAGAACCAAATAAATAAAAATTTTGAAAAACTATTATATTAAGTATTGAGTAAATTAAGAAGAATAAGTGAATTAAACAAATTCAAAATAATTTCAAAGAATTAAAAGAATTCAAGGTGAACTCCAAAAAGCAATGTCAAATATCTTTAAATAATTGAAAACCTACAAAGAATTTATTTACGAGAAATAAGTTATTTACCTTATTTCTCGTAAATAAATTCTTTGAAGTGCACTATCATATTACAAAATCCCGTGAAATTCCATGATAATATTTCGAGAAATCCTGGAAAACGTAGTAAAATACGTTGAGAGCTATAAAATCCGCTAAAATATGACAAAACCGCGTGAAATCAAAGTTCATTAAAAGTTCTTTTTTTTAATGTTTTCATCTTTTTGGTTGAAAATTCTTGAATCTTTGAAATCGCTATTAATTAATGGAATTAATCATTTCTTACAATCTTTTGAAATTTCATATTAAATTTCAAATAAAAAGCTCTTGAAAATGCCTTTGAAGTTTTAAAAATACCCTAAAATCTTGAAAATCCCTTCAAATGGTTAAAATCTATTAAAAACTTATCGGAATCTTTAAAAATACAGTGAAATATTTCAAAATAATTCAAGACACTTCAGAAATATGTCCTGAATTAAATAACGATTCACCCATGATTTAATTTATTGAAATAAAAGAGACACAGGGTACCAGAGGGATTAAATATTGAAAATAGGGTACTTTAGGGACCTTACATGAATATAGGGTACAATAGGGGATACAGGAAACGGTCTGTCAGGCCTGCTATTTTAATCAATTTCGTTCAAATTCATAATTTCGAAAAAATATCTATTTAAATAAATATTAGGAATTGAAAATTGTAAAAAATTAACTCCCTGTGTATAAATGTACACATTATAATCTAATATTTTTTCCACAGTCATCACGACACTAATTAAATTCTTCTTAAAAGTCACAATCAACCATTTTAACCATTGACAAACTTATTTTTTATAAGTATCCGATTGCAATTTTAATTTAATTATTTATAGATCTAAAAATTATGTAACATCTCATTGGCAATCTTATTTTTTGTATAACCTACCAGGATGAAATTAAAAAAAAAAAATTTGATTAACATTTTTTGTTGAGTATTAGTTCCTAAAATAAAAGAATGATTAGAACACTGAAAAATTAAGTATAACATTTTTAATAAATAAAAAATTACAAAGGAAATCAATGGTACATAACAAAACTGTGCACATATTTTATATATGGCATCTTCCTCAAAATTCCTTTTTTTGTATAAGTAACGAGGATTTAATTCTTTTATAACGTAGTTTTTGTACAACCATATGAGAGACGAATTTTTTTAATTTATCCGGTTGAAATTTTAATAAAATTATTTATAAATTTTTTAATTATGTAATAGCCCATTGACAACCTTTTTTATAAGTACAAGGATGATAGTTTATATAATCTATCTATGCATATAAAAATCCCGTGTCACAATATTTGTCACCACTAAACTCCGAAACCACTTAACCGATCTTGATGAAATTTTTTGTGCTGCGTGTAATTTGGCCCAACTTAAAAGATAGGACATTTTTTATCTCTTTTAATTACCTCAATATTTTTTTATTATAGATGGCGCCAAGTTTAGTATAATATAAATTCATAGTAGTATAACTGAGCGCTCAGTAACGCGTGGCTGGAGCTGCTAGTTATATTATAAAATACACAACGTGTAATGTAAAATACGTAAACTTTATAAACCTGAAAATATATCAATTATGAAGATTGAGGAAAATGTATAGCATAGAACCCAGATTTTAAAATTTGTGGTTTGATTATGAATCAACCTATTTAAAATATTGTATAATCCAAATAGGGAAACAATCAAAAAATTTTAAAATGTCTAAAATTGGCTAATATCTACAACATGATTTATACAAAAATGTTAACAAAAATATTGCCTTAAAATACATAAAAAAGGAAAAAATTAACCAAAACCAACCTTGTAGTTTTCCTATAAATAATCCCTGATGTTGGTTTTGTTTGACTTTTTTCTCTCTCTCTTTTTGCCTTTTTTTGTGTTTGTCTCTAATAATTCGAAAAGGAGGTAGTTTGGTTCTTTTAATTGATGCTACATAATTTTTCCCTCAATTTCTTGAAAGAAATCTTTTTATTCAAATTTTTGTATAAATAATTTTTTAAACATTACCCATTTTCGAAATGTATACATTTTTGGATTGATTCTGCTCCTATTTGGAAAATGCAATAATATGAATATATTTGCTTTAAATCAATCACAAAATTTATTTTTGAATTTAAAAATTGTATATTTTTCGAAATTAAAAATTATAAGTAATCGAAGGTTTAGTATACCACAATTTTTATAGAAATTATTATACCTTAAAAGGTGGGCAGCAAAGTTGTTGAGCATTCGAGGATTTTTGGGATAATGTTCCAAAGAATGTTCGTAACACTTTATTACGTCGCGAATTCGATTATTTTGTTCCAACTGCAAGCCCCATTCACCTAAAAAAATGTTATACGTAAACACATATTCTAGAAGAATTTTACCGAATATCCAATTCGTTAATATATTTGCATTAAATAAAAGAACATATAGATCATTGTTAAAACATAAGAGTGAAAATAGCTTACACAAAACGTCTGTAAATTCTTTTTCCACTTTTGAGCGATTTTCAGGCGATAGTTCTACTACTGCTGTATAATAAGCATATGCTTGTCCAGCATTTCGCCTTGAATCATGTTCTCGAGCCTTTTTTAAAGACTGTTCTACAATCGCTTTTACCTCGGCTTGCATCTCAAAAGACTATAAATGCTGTTACTAAAATCTAGAACACATGATTAATTTCCTAAAATCCTGATTTAGCTTTATTCTTTATTTTAAAGAATTTGATGAAATACCTAAGAATTCAAAATGAGATTATAAGACTCCAAGATGAATTAAACCAAAAATTAACAAAAATTAAAAAAAAAAGCCATCGACAAGAATAAAATTTAATAGATTTGAATTCCAAATGATTCGAATGAATTCAAAAAAATTTAGGATATATTAATAAGAATTCAGGGTGAATTTTAAATTTATTCAAATTAATTTCAACAAATATTTGAAAATCTCTTCAAATCATTGAAACTCTACGTAATCCTTCACTTCTTGTGAATAAATTCTTTGAAATTCATTAAAATACAATAAAATCTTGTGAAATTCTATAAAAACTGGTCATATTTTCTGAAATCCTGGAAAATTGATTAAAATACCTTGGTAGCTTTTTAAATCCAGTAAAATCATTGAAATACCTGGAAATTTTATAAAATCCCTTCGAATCTTCTAAAATATTTTTAAACTTTATAGGTCCTGTAAAATCATTCCATATTTTCAAAAACTCTGAAATTCTTTACAATCACATAAATTCGGTTTCAAGCCCTTTAAATAATTAAAACCATTGGCAATCCGGTGAAATTTTGTTAATCCCTTGAAAAAGGCTTACAATCTTCCGAAATATCCTAGAATATTTTTAATTCTTTAAAATCCCTTTGAATGATTGAAATCCATTAAAAATTTCTTTAAATCTTTTAAAGTCCGTTGTTTAAGCTCGTAAAATGCTTTCAAATAATTTGAACAAACTTGAAATATTCCTAATTCTTTAAAATCCCTTGAAACTTTTAAAGCTCTTAAGAATACATTGTTATTTTTTTAATACTCTAAAATATTTTTAATAATTTGGAATCACTTCAAATTAATCAAATCTATTAAAAATATTCTGTAGGTATTTAAAATCTATCAAAATATTTTGAGATTATGTAAAATTTTTTTAACTCTTGACGATTCCTTAAAATTTTGTAACTCAACTTAAAATCTGCATAATTTTTTTAAATTTCTGAAAATTATTGAAATCAATTGAAAGTTCGTTATAATTTTTTTATATATCCTCAAATCTTTAAAATTCTTAAAAATCTTTTTAAATTCCTTGAAATATTTGAAATAATTCAATTCTTGTAAACAAAATTCCTTGGAATTTTTAAAATTACCTCAAAGTCTGTAAAATTATTTGAAATCCTTTCAAATGATTGACATTAATTGAAAATCCGTCTTTTTGGTTTTAAAATTAATCTGCTCGCGAAGAAATTTAATCTTATTTGGAAAAAAATGCATCTGCTTGGTTGAAATTTTGAATTTTTTGATTTAAATTAAAATATGAACTGTTACATATTTAGTTGAAAATTCGTTTTTAATTGTTTGGAAATTAATTGTTTAACTTTTTAGTTAAACAACCTTTAGTTGAAAATTGGGATGAATATAATGAGTTTGTTTTAATTACAAATTTTGTTCTTAATCTTTTTTAACTGAAAGTTCATGTATTTTGTTGAAAATTAATTTCTTCGTTCGATAATTTAACTATTTTGTTGCAAATTCGTTTTTCCTTTGTTAAAAATGTGTTCTTTTTTTGTTTGTTTTAAATAAAAAATTCATGTATTTTCTTGAAAATTCGTGTTTTTGGTAGATGTTCATGGTTGACAATACATCTTTTTGGTCGAAAATTCAACTATTTGCTTCAAAATTCATTCTTTTATTAAAGATCACTATAGTCCACAGTTTTTAATTAAAAATAAAGATATTTTTGATTCCTGTTTAAAATTATTTATTTAAATTAATTTTTCTAAATGAAAAGATAACTATTCCATTTTTGGTTGAAAATGAATTTTTTTGTAGTTAAGAATTCATGTATTTTGTAGAAAATTCTTGTTTTTTAGTTGAAAATTCAACTATTTGGTTAAAAATGTATGTATTATGTGGAAAAATTGTCTTTTGTAGTTGCGAATTGAACCATTTCCTTGAAAATTTATTTTTAATTTGTTAATAATTATTTTTTAACTAAAAATTTGACCATTTCATTCATGGCTGAAAATTCATCTTTTTGGTTGAAAATTCTTTCTTTTTTTTAAATTAATGTTTTCAAATAAAAACTGTACTACCCCGGTTCGTTAGAAATTCGCCTTTTTGGTAAGAAATTAATCTTCTTGGTTGAAAATTAACGTTTTTTGTTGCATATTTCTCATAGTAGCAAATTCATTTCTTTGGTTAACAATTTAACTATATTGAAAATTCATGTGTTTTGTGAAAATATTATTCTTTTCTGTTAAAAAATTAATCTTATATTGGTTGAAAATTTATCTTTTTTGTTGGATATTAATTTCTTTAATTGAAAATTATAGACTACAAGATTAATGTACCAAACCGAAACGTTATAAGGTGTTTCCTAACCTATTAAAATCTTGATAAACTTTCTTTCTTTCTTTGAAGATATTCTTTTTGAAATAATCCAATACTATTGTATTCGGTGATAAATTTGTAAACACAAAAACTCATATAACTTCCTTAATTGAACTAACATTCATACAATATACGAAACGATAAAATATTGTCGGCTATTGGCATGCTTTGCCTTTTCCTGTCAAAAATATCCAAGTAAACATCAGAATCTACAATATCGACGTATCATCTGCCCCTACATTACCGACGAAGCTAATATTTTAGTCTTTTTTGAATAAGAACTATAGGAACGACTTTAAATTATCCTTGAAAAAGATTCCCTGCCAATTCCTGGTATAATTTTTGATACTACAGAGCCATTCGGATATTTGGCATTTTTTTAAACAGTCAACTCGGAATATTTTTATTAAGTACTTTCGCGAGTTTATTATAAATAATATTTTCAGTTTTTAGGAGTTTAGTTAATATGTTTAATTTGGAAAGCTTTGACAAACTGCATTACAAGATACTTAAAGTCAATTAATTTAAAAAAACCGATTAAACTGATGAGTTTTTAAATAAAATGTTGAATACTACTAGAATAGTTCAATTTTAAAACTCAAAGATGAGTTACAATTTCAGCTGAAAAATTAATTTTTGCCAAAACAGATGTTTTTTTAAAATAAAATGATGATTCTTAAACTAGAATAGTTAAATTTTGAACCAAAAAGATCAATTTTAAACCGAGAAGATTAATTTCTATAAAAAAAGTCGAATTTTCAACTAGAAAGATAAATTTTTGACAGAAAGATTAATTTTCTACCAAACAGACGATTTCACAAAAAAATTAATGAATTTTTAAGGAAACAGTTGAATTTTCAACTAAAAAAAAACATTTTCAACCAAATAGTTGAATTTTTATTTAAAAAAAAAAGATAAGTTTTCAACCAAAAATGGAATGGAGTTAAAAAATTAATTTTCAATGAAACTGATGAAGTTTCAACTAAAATTATGAATCTTCAACGGTATTAGTTGAAGTTTGGACCAAAAAGATGAATTTTTAACCAAGAAGATTAATTTTCTGCCATAAAGACGATTTTTCAACAAAATACATCCATTTTCAATGAAATAGTTGAAATTTCAACTGAAAAAAAGAGAAGATTATTTCAAGTAAATAGTTGAATTTTGATAAAAAAAAAGATCACTTTTCAACAAAAAATAAAGTTAAATTTTCATTGAAAAAATTCATTTTCAAAAAAACTGATGAATTTCTAATTAAAATAATGAATCATAACCTAGAATAGATGAATTTTGAAACAAAAAGATGAATTTTCAACCAAGAAGATTAATTTCTATTTAAAAAAGTTGAATTTTCAACTAGGAAGATCAATTTTTGACAAAAACATTAATTTTCAACCACAAAGACGATTTCACAACAAAATACATGAATTTTCGAGGAAACAGTTCTTTTTCCACACACAAATAAAACAAATTTTTCAACCAAATAGTCGAATTTTGATTAACAAAAAGATAAATTTTTAACCAAAAATGGAAGAGTTAAAAATTAATTTTTAATGAAACTGGTGAAGTTTCAAATAAAATTATGAATCTTCAACGGTATTAGTTGAAGTTTGAACCAAAAAAATGCACTTTTAACCAAGAAGATTAATTTTCAAAAATACATGCATTTTCAATCAAATAGTTCAATTTTCTACTAAAAAAACAGAAGATATTTTCAACCAAATAGTCGAATATTTATTAACAAAAAGATCAATTTTCAACAAAAAATAGAAGGTGAATTTTCAGTAAAAACAATTAATTTTCAACAAAACTGATGACTGTTCAGGTTGAATTTTTAACATTTGCAGTTCCAAAAATTAATGGATAATAATTAAAAAATAATAAACAAAATAGGTAAAGCTTTGACTGGAAGAGTTAAATTTTAAATGAGAGAACAATTAACTTTCAGCCAAAAAAAAGAAATCATAAAAATAACTCATTTTTCAAACAGAGATGAATTTTCAATTAAAGGTACAAATCTTCAACCAAAAAATTTATTTTTAAGAAAAGAGTTTAACTTTCTAACAACTATTTCAATTTTAATTTCAAAAAAGAAGAACTTTTTAACATGATTTGAATTTTCACCTACGAAAGATTACTTAACCAAGAGAGAAAAAATGGGAATTTCACCAAAAAGAATGAGTTTTTGATAAAATACATGAATTTTCAACTAAAAATGATCAATTTTGAACAAAAATAGTTAAATTTTCAGTTAAAAAAAAATAATTTCAAACAAAAAAAAACGAAGTTTCAACAAAAATATTTAAATACGGTAATATAAAATTACTTTTACAAATTAAGAATCATTTTCATTCAATTTTATATTGCAATTAAAAAAGACAATTTCAGGTTTTCCAGATTACTACTCGCGTATTTCCTTTTTTTCTACCCCTACGCTTAAATTACCAGATATTCCCGATAAAAGGTACAATTATTTTCAGAGATGTCTAATGAAAAGCACCGCATAATAATTAAAATTTATTTAACCACCTGTGAAGTGGGACGTGTACAATCTTCTTAAAAAAGAATACGTAAAATAAAAACTTAAAAACCGAATTCATGCAAACAAAATTTAAATAACGGAAAAAGAATTTAAAAACATATTGTCATATTGTTAACACTGATAAAATATTAAACAATAGACGAAAGAATAATAACAAAAATTAAAATGTATAGACAACAGTTTTAGATTTCATTTATGTCGATTTCATCGTAAGAATCTTCGTCTTCAGTAACTATAAAAACAATATCTTCGACACGAAGGCCCTCAAAATCTTCAGGAAAGACTAAATCTTCAAGAAAATCGGGATCCTCTTCAAAATCGTCGTCGTCGTCTCCAACATCCATTACGATCCCTTCATTCAGTCTATTAAAACAGTTTGACTGTTGACTTCTATAGTGCTGATAAGGATCTCTGGGATTTAATCGCTCGTTGCACAGCCAACAGAAGAATGTATTGCAGTGGCCACAAACCATCTTATTGCAACCATCCGATTTCTAAAATTCAAGAATTATTTTTCATAAGTTCATAATAACAGGAATCACAACGGTTCTGTAATTCAATTTTAGGCAGGGATGCGAACGAAATTAAGAGACATTTTCTGATATTTTCCAATTATTTCTCTAAATTCAATACAATTGATCGAAAAACTATGCTAAGTATGAAAAATTAGAACAAAAATAATACAGCTACGGAGGCACATTTTAAAAATTGTGTTTCTTCAAAGTTTTATAACGAAAGAAATAAAAAGGAACGTAACGAAAGTTTTGTTACGTTCCTTTTCATTCTTTTTTGTATAAAATATGATTACCACCAAACTTTGACTTTATGTCTTCGTAGCCTCATTATCTTTTGATACTTTTTTAAAACTGAACTTAGTTTTTAGCCAAATTCTTTTAAATTTATCGAAATAATTGGCAAATATCCAAAAATACCCCTTCATTTCGTTCGAATCCCTGATTTTAGGTAAAAAGAGGGATTTAATTTATTATTAAAAACTTTTTATATCATATGCAGGGTGTCTAGACAAATCCTGGGAAAAATTCCCTGGCAATTTCACGATTCTTTCAGGTATCTCAAGTTTTTCCCAGAGTGATAAATTTTCAACAAAGCTGATGAATTTTCAACTAAAAAATACAAAATTTCAACCATATAGGTGCGTTTGTAACCAAGTATGGAGCAGTTAAATTTTAAGTAAAAAAAATTAATTTTCAACAAAACTGATGAATTTACAACTGAAATAATGGAGTTTTCAAATAAAGAAATGAATTATTAACTGAGAAAATTAATTTTGATCAAAAAAGACGTATTTTCAACTAAAAGAGATTGTCAACCAAAAATTGAATAGTTAAACTTTCAGCTAAAAAAATTTATTTTCAACTAAGACGATTAATTTCTGCCAAAAAAGACGAATTTTTAATTAAATACGTGCATTTTTTAACTGAAAAAGATCAATTGTAAACTGAAAATAGAATAATTAATTTTTAAGTGAAAAAAGTTAATTTCCAAAAAAACTGATAATTTTTAAATAAAAAGATGAATTATCAACTGAGAAAATTAATTTTGATAAAAAAAGGCGTATTTTCAACTAAAAGAGATTAATTGTCAACCAAAAATTGAATAGTTAAACTTTCAGCTAGACAAAATAATTTTCAACTAAGAACATTAATGTCTGCCAAAAAAGACGAATTTTTAAAGAAATACGTGAATTTTTTAACTGAAAAAGATAAATTGTCAACCCAAATTTGAATAATTAAATTTTAAGTTAAAAAAAAGTAATTTTCAACAAATTTTCAAAAAATAGTTACCAATGTAAACAAAATTATGCGTCTTCAATTAAAATGATGAATCATTAACTGGAATGGTTGACTTTTAGACCAAAAGGAGGAATTTTTAACCAAAAAGGTGAATTTTCAATCAAGAAGATTACTTTTTAACAAATAGACGAATTTTCGATTGAAAAATATAATTTTTCATCCAAAAATTGAATAGTTAAATTTTTAGTTACAAAAATTAATGTTCAAGCAAAGAGGCAAATTTTTAAATAAAATAATGGAATATTCAATTGTAATAGTAACGAAATTTATGAATCTTCAACTGGAATAAATGAATTTTAAACAAAAGGATGAATTTTCACAGAAAAAATATACATTTTTGAATAGAATAATGAAGTTTTTAACTAAAAATATTAATTTTCAACGAAAATCATGGAACATTTAATTGAAATAGTTAAATTTTTTAAAAAAGTAATTAATTATCAACTAAAATTATGAATATTGAACTGGAATGATTGAATTTTAAACCAGAAGAATGAATTTTCAAATAAAATTATAAACCGTTGACTAGAATTATTAAATTTTTAACCAAAAAGATGAATGTTTAACTAAATTGATGGAATATTCGATTGAAATAATTACATTAAAAAAAAAGTAAAGAATTCTCAACTAAAATGACGAATCTTCAACTTGAATAGTTGAATTTTGAAACCAAGAAGGTGAATATTCAACCAAGAAGATTACTTTATCCCAAAAAAGATAAATTTTCCACAAAATAGATGAATTTTCAACTAAAAAAGATAAATTGTCAACCCAAAATTGAATAATTAAATTTTAAGTTGAAAAAAACTAATTTTCAACAAAGAGAAAACCTATTTTCAGAAAAATAAGTACCTTTTTAAACAAAGTTATCAATCTTCAACTAAAATCAGGAATCATTAACTGGAGTAGTTGAATTTTAAACCAAAAGGATGAATTTCTAACCAAAAAGATATAATTTTTCATCCAAAAATTGAATAGTTAATTTTAAGTTTAAAAAATTAATGTTCAACCAAAGAGATGAATATGTAACTATAATAATGGACTATTCAACTGGAATGGTTGAATTTTAAACTAAAAGGATCAATTTTCAAATAAAATTATGAATCTTTGACAAGAATAAATATATTTTTAACCAAAAAGATTAATTTTCAACTAAAATGATAAATTATTCAATTGAAATAGTTAAATTTTCGAAAAGTAATGCATTATCAACTAAACTTATGAATATTCAACTGCAATAGTTGATTTTAAAACAAAAAACGTAAATTTTTAACTAAAATTATGAATCTTTAACTAGCAGAATTGAATTTTCAACCAATAAGATTACTTTAGACAAAAAAAGACGAATTTTTAACTAAAAAAGATCATTTTTTCAATCAAAAATTGAATAGCTAAATATTCGGTTAAAAACTTAATGTTAAATCAGAGATGAATTATAAATGATGGAATATTCAACTCGTATAGTTCAATTTTCAATTTAAAAAATGAGTTTCAAACAAAACAGAAAATTAATTTTCACGAAAACAGTTACATATATTACTTTAAAGCTAATTTTAGAAACGAAACATCATTGTCATTCTATTTTATATTGCAATTTAACAAAATTAAACTCGTTCTCGAAAAAATTCCCTGCCTTGAAAAAAAAATACCGCGAAATGTATATTAATAAATGTTATATTAATTTTAAATAATATCTGTCAACAAGGCATTTTAATGAATTTCTATGTTCTCGAAAGTTTTCATTTTATAATATTTTAATGAAATTTTAAAGCATTTATGCACAAGAATTGAGGAATTTCAAAGATTTGAAGAGGTTTTCAAATGTTCCAATGAATCTCAATATATTTCAATTATTTGAAAAGGTTCTAAAGATTTTTAAAGACTTTAGGATATTCGAAATATTACAAAGAAATTTCAGAAGATTTCCAAATAGTTCAAGGGATTTTGAAAGAAATTCAGCGTATTTCACAGGATTTTATCAGATTTCAGTAATTTAAAAGGAAGCTCTGAAAAAGGTATTTTGATGGATTTACCAGGATTTAATAGAATTCCAAAAATGTCCAGATATTTCAAGGAATATCAACAGATCTTATGTAACTTCGCGTGAATTCCAGGGATTTTCAAAGAATTTATTCGCAAGAATTGAAGAGATTTTCAAATATTTCAGGGTCTTTCAAAAGATTCAAACAAATTTAAAATATTGTAATGAATTTTTAATGTTTTAGGACATTTAAAAAAAATCCAAACAATTTTCAACAGCTTTAAAAATTTTAAAGAAATTTCAAAGGATTTCAAAGAAGTTCCAAGGATTTGAATTATATGAAGGGATTTGAACAATTTTCATGCATTTAAAAATAATGTTTTACAATTTCAGAAGATTTGGAAGGTCTTTATAGGACCTTTAAGGCTTTAGGATATGTTAAAGGATTCCAAGGAATGTTAACGGATTTTTAAGATATCCGAGGATTTCAGTCATTTTAAGGGATTTGAAAGGCTTTGAATATTTTAGACTGAAACAGTATTTGAATAGGATTTTGAATTGAATAAAAGCGTTCAATCGTTAATCTATTATTTTTAAATTAAGGATAATTTATAAAGTTTCGATCGGACGTTTACATCTGAGAGTCAATTTAAAGATTGAAATGCTTTTTAAATTCTCGTGTAAAATTATGTAAATATAATATTTTTTATATAATTTTTAAACACAAAATTCACTTTTATTCTTGAATTCTCAACATTTTATAATTTAGGAAAATTGAGTTGAAAATTGAAGAAAAAAAAAACAAACCGATTTCCTAATCCTGGCCAACGCCTCACATATTTTCGGACAAGACGCAGCCTAAAAACACGTCTGAAAATTCATATATTTACTTAATTTACACAAGAATTTAATAAATAACCATTTAAATCTATAATCTTTTAAGGACATTTTTTTTTTAATCGATCGCCATTGGCGAATAATATTTTGGCGAATTAATAGTGATCCAATGGAATTAAAATAGGGAATTAATAAGACTTATAAAAAATCCCAACTCTGATCATCTCCTTGTAAGTCTTCAAAACTGGATTTTAAAATTCTTTCAATTTAAAATGTTCGCTTCAAATTAAGACCCCAATGGCAAATTTTTGAAATACATACAAGATTCTCAGGCCTCGGACTTATTTCATACATAAAAAATAGTCAAAATAGTGTTGCAAACTTGAAAAAATAATATTTTTTAAGCCAAATTTTCCCTTTTCTAACCTAATATTTTAAAAGTATTAAAAATTGATTTTAATGTTTATTTATAATGTTTTTTAGATTGTAAATTATAAAAAAATCCTCTTTATTTATCGCAAGGTTTGCAGAATTTTCCATATTCTCATATTTTTCTTGTTTATTCACATAAATTCGATCTGAATTAATAGAACCCAATTTTGTGAAAAAGTCATACGTCTTGATGAAAAATTGAACTATTTTGTTAAAAATTCATCTTTTTGGTATGAGAATTTATCTCCTTTTATAGAAAATTCGTACTTACGGCTCACAAATTGCATAATTTAGTAGGAAATTGAATTATTTGGTTGAAAATGTATGCATTTTGTTAAAAATTCGTCTTTTGAGCTTAAAAGTTCAACTAATTTCTTAAAAGTTAATTATTTGATTGAAAATTTATAATTTTAGATGAAAAACCTTTTTTTCTTAATTATAATTTAATTTTTTTAACTGAAAATTTAACTAATTTGTTGAAAATTCAACTGATTTTGCTAAAAATTCGTATTTGTTCGTTAAATCTATCGGTTTTTATTTTATATTAAAATATTTTAAAATTGAAATGTCAAATAATAATTTTTTTCCAAATTTATCTCTTTAGTTTAAACATTCAACTTCCTGGTTGGAACTTGAACACTTTTTTTAAATTAAATTTTTTATCGATAAATCATCATTTTAGTGAACACTTCATTTGACAATTCATCTCTTTCGGTAGAAATTTAATTTTTGTGTAAAAAATGCAACTGTTCAGTTAAAAATTAATCCGTTTCTGTTGAAAATCATTTTTTTTCTGTTCAAAAATCGACTTTCTTTGTAGAAAAATCGTCTTTTTAGCTTGAGAACTCAACAATTTGGTATACAATTAAACGGTTTAAATTTTTTAAAAACTCTACGTAATTTATACAAGCCTCCTAATCAGCCATTGAAAAATATTTTTCAAGGAAAAGTAAAGAAATTTAATTTAAATTTGATTATATCGTATGATTGGAAAGAGTTTTTTCTAGAAATTTGTAATTTCTGCTTTTTTTTATTTGTTTTCGTTCTATTGCCTCTCATATAAAAATTTTGTTATTTAAATTATTAGTGAAGAAATAGTGACATCAGTGGAAAATTACGAGAAAAAAAGTGTAATTTTTTTACTTCAAAATAGTGGCAAAATAGCCACATTGCTAAAAAAAAGTGCCAAAAATAGTGTCAATGCGACAATCCGAACCCTGCATTTTAAATTAGATCACCTTTTTCGTGTTTACCTCAATCGCAACTTTGCAATGGGGACAGTTTTTACTGTTGTTGGATATCCATTTTTCCGACATGGTATTATCAACCAAAATCTGGAGTTGCTTCTTTCCATAACGTTTTTCAAGATGTTCTTTTTCTGCAGGGGATGCATTTCTGTATTCTGCGACGAGTTGCTGCTTATCACCTACAATCAGAGAATATAAATTTATTTACTTTTTCACAGATATGAAACAAAAAAGTGGTGAGAAATATTTCAAGAATTCGTGTAATGGATGGAGCAGCAGCAAAAGGAAATGGAAGATGAGTAGATATAAATCTATATAAATTACTAGACTAAAAAACGCTTACCAGAATTGAATTTGCAAGGTTCAATACCATGATTAACCATCTTGCAGTACACACAGAAGGCACATTGGCATGCTGGACAAGTAGCGACTTGCTCATTGGCTTCTTGACTCACAGGATATTGGCAATGACGTCTCGGACAATAAACAATGTCCGTCATAGTGCTTAAAGTTGTATTTAACAATATCGAATCGTATTTGCTAAAGAGTTCAGGACTCACTAAGTCTTTAATCTGAATAGAACAAAAATTTACAGCCAATTATTATTTATTCAATACTAAATTTTGTAACTACAGATAAAATAAAATTTGGAAAAAGCATTCTAATAGGAAAATAAAAGTTCTTGATAAAATAAAAAAAAACAGCCACTTTTTTAATAGATAATGGAAATAAAAACTTTTAAGAAAAGTCGAATCTTCGAAGTAGACCTTCTGTGAAGAACTCACTTGACCAGGTGTAGCTTCAGACAAACATTTATCTTCCGGGCACAAAATGTCCTTAACAGCTCCATCATTTATCCTCACCTCCAAATATCCAACAATACAATCTTTACAAAAGACATGCGAACAAGGAACAAACTGAGTGCAGTCCTTCCCCAATTTATCAGTAAAACAGATCTTGCACGTGTACAAATTTTTCTTAAATTCTATCTGGTTTCGCAACTCGTTGTGATCAATTAACGATTGAACCGGATTACTACTGACTGGTCGATCAAACACAGCCCTCTTATCAAAAGTCTTATTCCTCTGTCTTCTATACCTTTTTTTAGAATGAAAATGTGGATCTTGATATCTACTATTCACCGCTTCCTTTCTATTGGCCGTTGCTTCCCTTCCCTTTTTATTAGTTCCTGATGCATTATCCTCCACGATTAGATTCTCTTGATTTTCTATATTCTCTAATGCCATTTTGTAACGAGTGTAGGTGTGATTGATACTGAGGCTTTCACTTATGTTCAAGAATTCCAAAGTTTCGTTCTGCAGAAAAGCAAACCAGGTAAAAAGAATTTCTTCCCCTTTGTTTTCTTCCCATAGTTGGTCCAGTTTCCGGCAGAGTTTGGATAAAAGTGGTGGACGGAGCCAGGAGGAAATTAGGGTGAAGATTGGCGGAGATGCTGAAGGATAATTAGAAGGCAGAGTGACTAAAACTGTTAGTGGTGGTAGGTGGGAAATTGGAACGTTTGTTGGTTTCTCCTCTGGCTGGCGAATGTCTTTGTACGTAAAGTAGTATCCTTCCGAAAGACTGAGGAATATCTTCAAGGTGCACTCGAACTGATTGTTTTCGTTGTTGTAAGAAAATTCTTCATGGATGTAGATGCTTTCCAATGCTGTGAGCTCATCTTTTTGCTTCTCGTTATCCATTGACTGCAAAAATCCAATTACAATTTTGTGAAATTCTGTTTTTAACTACTTCAAGTAATTCAGGACACTATGTATTGCTACGTATTAGGAATATGTGAAAATAATTTCTCCTTTCAATCGACAAAATAAATTTCAAAATTAAGAGAATGACAGCTATATAATTTTATTTTTCGTCGTTATCTAGTTATCATTTTCATATTTTGATAACTCGTTAAATTCCAGTGCGAAAATATGCAGTTTTTAATTTTATGACATGGAAAACTGGATAAAGACCATTTGGGTTTTCCTTTCATCATACAATTATTTTTTTTCTAATATTTATCTTGTAACATTTTTAGTATAAAATCTTTACTAAACGGAATAAGAAAATTACAGATTAAAATTTCGAAATTAAAAACTTATTTCAACCAAAACAAAGACCTTCCTATCATAAAGGACGAGTTTTCAAACCGAAAAGATTATATTTCAAACAAAAATAGTTGCATATTCAAAACAATAAATACATTTTTTTAAATAAAGTTGAATTTTCAACAAAAGAGATCATTTTTCCATCTAAAGGAACGAATTTTCTGTCGAAATAGATGAAAGTCCAACGAAAACTTTGAATTTTCACCCAAAAAAAATTACTTTTTAAAAAAATACTTGAATTTTCAACCAAAAAAGGTTAAACTTAAACTAAAAATAAGTCAATTTGTATGTAAATAGCTAATGAAATTTCTAGAAGACAGTTGAATTTTTAACCCGAAAATTTTAATTTCCAACAAAAAGTACAATTCTCAACGAAAAATGTAATAGTAGAATTTCAAAAGCGAAAAGACGAATTTACAACAAAAAAAGGTTAATTTTTTACGAAAAATGACGAATTTTTAACAAAATATATGATTATTTCAACAAGTAGTTTAATTTTCCACTAAAAAGACTAATTTTCAACCAAAAGTAGAAAACTGAAATTTTTAGCAAAAAAATTAATTTGCAACCAAAAAAAAAACGAATTTTCAACAAAATAGTCAAATTTTCAACAAAAGGTATAAATTTTCGACTAAAATGATGAATTTTCGAACCAAATAGATGAATTATCAACCAATAAAGAGATTTCAGTCTAAAGAACAATTCATTTTGAAATAATTAAAATTTAAAACCCAAAAGCTAAACTATTAACAAAAAAGCAAATCTCGAACTAAGAAATTTAATTTTTGTACTTAAAAAAATCGAAATTTCAACAACAAATATCAATTTTCAACCAAACATGGGTAAGTTACATTTTCAGTTTAAAAAATAAATAAATTTTAAACACACCAAAAAATACAGATTTTGAAAAAAATATTAAAATTTTCAAATAACGAGATGAAGCCTCAACCAAAAAAAAAGTAACAAAGAGTTAAACTTAGAAAAAAATAGTTGAAGCCACAACCAAAGAAGATTAATTTTCAATCAGACAGTTGCATTTTTATCTAAAAAAGATCAATAACTATGAAAAGAAATGAATTTTTAACCAAGAAGTTTAACCAACGTTGCA
Organism: Belonocnema kinseyi; assembly: GCF_010883055.1. NCBI lineage: Eukaryota > Metazoa > Arthropoda > Insecta > Hymenoptera > Cynipidae > Belonocnema > Belonocnema kinseyi. Next base: position 41,702,161 of record NC_046664.1, read on the forward strand.
AATATATTTATATTTTCAACACTATAATATAAATTTTTCAACAAGAAGGTAATTTTCAACAAAAATAATTGAATTTAAAAAAAATGCCAAATAATAAAAATTTTTACATGAAAATATAATTCTCAGGAAGAAGCAACTGCAAAAAATACAAACGAAATAAATGACTAACAAGAATATTAAATCAGAGAGAACATAAACCTTCATTTTCAAAGTTCCTTAATTAATCCCTAACCATAAATTTTAAAAAACCAAACTATTAAGTTTACAATTTTTTAACATAAAATCTGTAATAAACGGAATTAAACAATTGAAAATTCAACTTTATTATTGATAGATTAAAAAAAAATAAATCTGAAAACTCCAGAAATAAGCATTCAAAATTGTACAAATGTCTCCAAGCAATAAAACATTGAAGATATAGAATTTGAAGACAACAAAAGTCACGAAGTATGAAAGTGACACTGATGCATTATTTTGACATATTTCTACTTGGTTTGTTCTAAAATAATGGAAAATTGGTTTTTCTCTTTTTCCAGATAACTAAAAATAACTAATAATCTTCTAAAACTTGAAACTCACTTAATTTAAGGCCTTATTCTTTGATGTAACTAGATTCAACTTTTCGAATGACTGTGATGTATCCGAAAATTAAACATCTTATGACAAAGATTTTACAATTATTTTCGCTCCTTAAGATCTGTGGATGATTAAATAAAAAATACTTAACAGAAAAACAATTTATGAGCAAAAAAATCCTAAACTGACGATTAGGTATTTCATTTATAATACTCGTTTTGTAAAAATTTGATTTGTTTTCCTCTCAGAAAGTATAACAAAAAGTACAATTTATTCATATTTTTCATAATTTTCATAATACAAAAATGTACCAAGTCAATCCAGTGAATGATCTATTTGTGCAGGATACAAAAAAAAGGCAAAAGAGTTGACATTAATTTAAGATTTGCGGTTATTCTAATCATCTCTAAATTGCCGTCACTTTCTTGTGTCTTACACAAATAGGCATGCATTACATATTTTTAGTTGTAAAAATTACGAAAAATATAAATAAATTGTATTTGCTGTTGCGCTTGCTGCGAGGAAAACAAAGCAAATTTTTATTAAACGAGTAGTAGGAGAAAATAGCAAATGGCCCTTTAAATTTAGAGGTTATGATAAGCTCGCAATTTTTGAAAGACTGCTAAATCCAAACGGATGAACATTAATTATTTTGTTTATCAAGCAAGCACTTAAAGAAAATCGAGATGTGGTTGCTTTTTGCAAAATTATTTAGTGAAATATAGTAATATATGTATATTTTTATATAAATACTATAATTACGAACGTTGTTATAGGTGGTTAACCTTCCAGCCTGTGCGTCTCAGTGTGCGAAACTGTTTAGTCCGTCTATGATGCCTGTGTGAACAAAAATATTAGTGTACGTTTGTGTTTGACATTCGCCGTCTTCCGATGGACTTCCGTGTCTTCCGTGTTTGACATTCCGTTTGTGTGCGTGTGTGTCAACGTTGGTTGTCAGGCTTGCTCCGAACGTATATTTTCGCTAATTTCCGTACATTTTCGCTTTGAATCGTACAAATATTTATTACAGAGTGACCGACTGCAATTATGAATCATTAGAGCTTTGCACGATAAAAGAATGTTATGCAGTTGTGTTACTTGTTTAAAAAATATGTTTAAAAAAGAGTCTTGTCCTCTCTTGAAAATCACTTGATTTTTCCATATTTTTCGTCATTTTTCGTCAATAAATAACTAGAATCATGAATTGCGTGTTTTCATTAGTGAAAATTGTATAGACTGTATAAATTAGTTAGCAAAAATAAATGGCTTAACTTAATTTTATCGATTCTATTTTCAAGTGTCGAGTATATTTACTTATCTCGCGCCAGGGATTATAAAAAGTGATGTTAATATTTCATATTAGAAGCCAGTAACGTTTTGTTGATATAGGTAAATATTGATCAATTCTAGATTCCATATCTTCAGTTTTTCAGTTATAATATAATTTAATCGGTGTCTAGGTTAAATGAAATTCGGACCTAGAATAAATATTTTCAGTGACCCCCAGGGAAAATTGATAAAAGGGTAGTTATCACCGCAATTCGGCGACCGTAAATCAATAATTTTCGGTTTGCTTATTGACATTTCGTTCATAAGTTACGTGTGTTATCTTTCAGTCTCTCGAGCGAGCATTTTTCAATTTTGAGGTTATATCTCTTTTCCGAGCAAAAATTGTTGTTTGGGATTTTTTGTAATTAATGTTTGTTATTTAAAAATTATTGTATTAATTTTAAAATGTTTAATTAAGTTTTTTGTAAATAACTATTAATAATTCCGAATCGACAGCATTTGCAGTTTAAAAATATATACATTGAACGATTTTGTATTAAAAACCTTCCCAATCAAACAATTTTAAATTAGGGAAAATTTTGAAAAAGAATAATATTTCAAATTGAATAAAAAGGAATCGAACTTGTATTATTTCTACTCAAAAGCGTTTACAATTGAATAATTTGAAATTTAAGGGGTAGGTATGAAATTCAAATTCAAGTTGAAATTGTATCGTTTCTAATTTAAAGGGTTCAAAATTGAAAAATTCTATTTTCAGTGAATTTCATAAATGGCTTTATTACCTCATCGTCTTTAATTTGTAATTCCTCTTTAATGAGATCTTTTAAATGTTATATAACGAATCTAAATTTTTTAAAATTTCGTTTCGCTTCAAGATCTCTAGATTTTTATTTCCTAATATTAAAAATACAAACAATTTAAAAATCCATTATTAAAATTATTTTTAAATATTAGGTTTAAAAAAATTTAAACAATTTTCGAATGGAGTGAAAAGGAATTGAACTTTTACCTTTTTCAAATAAAAGTGTTAAAAATTGAATAATTTAAAATTGAAATATTTTGAATCAAGAGTTCTCAAAATTAAAAAATTTCAGACTCAAATTTTGAAAATTGTATTGTTTAATATCAATTTTAATCGCATAAAATTGTTTGGTTTTTAAAATTCTTCGAAATCGTGTAAATCAAATTAAGATTTTATAGTTGCACAGTTTTCAATTTAAAGAATTTTGTAATGAAACATTTTTGGATTAAATGCCTCAAGAATAAATTTGAAACAATAAAAAATTAAGACAACCATTTCTTAATTTTAAGTCTTAAAAATGAGAAGGTTTTAGAACTCGGCATTGAAAATTAAATTATTTTTTATTTCAAAATATTCGAAAATGTTAATCATTTTAAACTCAACTCAAGAAGAAAACCATTTTGACTTAAAAGGCCTAAAATTGTGAAAATATAAAAAATGAAATCGTATATTGCAATCTTGTTTTGCATTCTTTTTTTTAATTTTTAATTTCCAATGTCATCTCCTAAAATTGTCCTATTTTTCAGTTGAAGATTTAAGAAAATTAATCATTTAAAATTGCAAAGTATTTTATTAGAATATCTCAAGAATGAATAATAATTTTAAATAAAGCGTTAAAAATGAACGATTTGAAATTGAAAAGTTAAAAATGGTGTCATTTAAAATCAGAATATATAAAAATTAATAATCTGAAATTAATACCTCTAATGCTAAATTTTCAATTTTTCCATTTCATAAGTTTCATTTTGCAATTAAAATCGAAATGGTTTAATTTATAAAAGTTCTAATATCACAATTCTTGATGGCTAAACATTTTTCAAATCAATTTGAATGTAAAATTATCATCTTCATATGTAATAACAATTAAAAATTTGAGAATTTCAAAAGCTTCGACGTTGAAACATTTAATTTAATTTTTATTTAATCAATTTTGAATGCTTTCAATTAGAAAAAATACAATTTATATTCATATAAATTGTAAATAATCTAATTTTCAAAATTCTAATATGAAATGATTATATATTAATTCTTGTCCTATTTTCAAACTTTTTGTCTGAAAATGTTCAATTTTGAGAGCTTCTTATTAAAAAATTTTCAATTTCAAATACTTTTAACTTTAAACGCTTTTATTCAGAAATGATACAAATTCCCTTCCTTTTGATTCCACTTGAAATATACAGTCTTTCAAAATTTAAACTAATATCAAATTGTTTGATTTTAGATGCTTTCAATTCGAAATGATTAATTATTAATTATATATGAAAAAAGTTTCTAAACACAATAATTAAAAATTGTTCAGTAATGAATGTTTAATTTGTTTATATTTATAATGTTAGGAAATAAAAATTTAGACACGCGAATGCACGCTGAGAGCGCGTACAATTACTGCTAGTATTTAATAATTAGATTATAACTTCACCTATAATTTATTTTCTTGAAGAAAACAATTCCCTTAATTATTTTTCAGGTTTAAGTAGCATTGAATCAAAAATTCTCTCCATCTCAAAATGCCAAGTACATATTTGTACGCAATCAACAATGAAGGACGAGTCTTTGGTTTGTCCACAAGTGGGAACATGTGGAGAGAATTTATGTACCTGGGCCTAGAGTTTAAACAATTATCAGCAGTTCCACATTTTATGTGGGCTATCGGGGGAGATCGACAAGTTTACGTTCATGTCCATGGATTAGATTTTCCCATAAGAATCAAGGAAGAAACATACGAAAATGAGGTAGCCCTCAAAATTTTATCAAGTTTATTAGAGCTATGATAATATAAAATAAAACTGAGTAGAAGAATGATAGCAGAAAAATGAGATAATAAATCTAATCCAATTTAAAACATCGTCTATTTCTTTTTCAGCGCTGGTTGCCTTTGGAAGGTTTTAGCAGCCGATTATTGCCTACGGATCGGTTTAATTTTTCAAACCAGGATGGAACGGTTGATCGTAGTCGGGATAAAGTCAAACTTCCTTCCATGGCTTGGCAGTGGGAAGGAGATTGGCATATTGAAACAACTTTGGATGGCCAGCCTTTGGATCACGATGTAAATAAAAATTGGGTTCATTATTTATTTAAAAATGTAAATTTTGGGAAAAATAGTTTTAGAAATTAATTTTTATAAACCTAAACAATTTCAGACTTCACATTCAAAAATGCTCTCAAGCCTGGGGAAATAAAGTAATTTTTCATGAAAGTAGAGGAATATAATCTTGTAAATAAAATTAATGCAGATACAATATTGAACTCCATATGAAACGCTTAAAATTTCTATTGAGTTTTCAACAAAATAGTTGAAATTTTACTCAAACAAGATTTTATACGCAACAAGATAAATTTTCAAACCGAAAAGACGAATTTTTTAGATTACAGTTTAATTTTCAACCTGAAAAGTTCAATTTTCAACCAAAAAGTTCATATTCTACCAAAGAAGATTAATTTTCTATCTAAAAAGACGAATGTTCCATAAAACATTTGATTTTTGGACCGAAAATGATGACTTTAACAAAATAGTTGAATTTTCAACAAAATAATTAAATTTACAAAAAGCAGTTGATTTTAAACCAAATAGCGGAATTTCCAACCAAAAAAACAAAATAACAAAATACATGAACTTTGAATAAACTAATTCACTCTTTTACTAAAAAATATAAATTTTCAACTAAAAATTAAATGGTTAAATTTTCAGTTTAAGAAATTAATTTGTTTGGGGCTTTTTGCGACCCTGAGTAAAAATACCAGTCTTTGGTTTTCTGGCTTTAGGATTCATAAATGACGAAGAAAATTGAGACCTAAATCTTCTTCATCATTTACGAACACCAAAATCACAAAACCAATAACTAGTATAAGAAATTAATTTTTATTTTTAAAAAACTTATTTTTAACAGTAAAATTCAACAAAAAAGACAGATTTTTAAAAAAGATAGTTGAATCCTTAACCAAAAAGATGAATTTCTAACATAAAAGATCAATTTTCTAGTCAAAACGAGGAATTTTTAACAAAATAGATCAATTTTTAAACAAGAAGGTTTAAAATTTTCATGCAAAAAGTGAAATAGTTAATTTTTAGATAAAAAATTAATTTTCAACTAAAAAACATGATTTTTCAACAAAAAGATAAATTTTTTACCGATAAAAATGAATTTTCAACAAAGCACAATAATTTTCTAACAAATAGATGAATTTATAAGCCAAAAAGACGATTTTTCTACAAAACAATTGAATTTTCAACCCGAAAATATGAATTTTCAATAAAATGGTTATTTTTTAATCCAATAGTTGAATTATCTGCCAAATTCTAAAATTTTCAAGGATTCATAAGAAAAAAATTATTAATTCTCATAAAAACACATATATTTTAAATCAAATGATGGAATTTTTAACCTAGAATATTTGTTTTCTCTCAGCAACAAAACGAATTTTTAACGAAATACATACATTTTTGGCCAAATACTTCAATTTTCTTCCAAAAAGATTAATTTTCTACCATGAAAAGGAATTTTCAAAAATAAAATACATGAATTTTTAACCAAATACTTGAATTTTCAACTAGAAAAGATCAATTTTCAATTTTTTTAAATATGCATTTTTATTAAAAAATGGAACAGTTACACTTTCAGTTGAAATAAATTAATTCTCACAAAAAAACGAACTTTAAACAAAATAGTTACACTTTCAACTGAAGAGATGAATTTTTGACTGAAATGATGAATTAAAAAAAAATTTGAATTTTTAACCAAATATTTAAATCTTTGACCGAAACAGATTGATTTTTAACTAAACATTTGCATTTTTTACAACAAAAAACTTGAAATTTTCGCTAAAAAAGATGAATTTCTAAATCAAAAGATCAATAAAAGAGTTAATTTACTGCCGAATAGTTTACCAAAATCCTAACCAAAAAACATGCATTTTAAACAACAAAATTAATTTTCTGCTAAAAACACGAATTTTCGATTAAATACATGAATTTTTCACCAAATAGTTGAACTGTCAACTACAAAAGATCAATTTTTGATAAAAATATCAATTTTCATTAAAAAATGGAAAAGTTACACTAATTTCGAAGAAAATAGTTAAATGTTCAACTGAAGGGACGAATTTGCAACTAAACTGATAAATCTTCAACAACAACAGAATATTCTTTAACAAATTAGTTTAATTAAAAATATATAATTGTCAACAAAAAATGCAATAGTTTATATTTTAACTAAAAATATTTTAATATAAATAAAACATAGTTGAGTTCAACCAAAGAATTTAAATTTTTAAAAAATGGTGAAATTAAAAAAAAATGAATGAAGTTTTCAAGCAAATAGTAAAATCTGTAACCAAACAAGATTCATTCTCAACCAAAAATATAGTAGTAGAATTTTCAGCCATAAATAATTAACTTATAGTCAAAAATATTTGGATTTTTATATTGGACTCTATTAATTTAGGGTCGCATTTAAGCGAAAAAAACGAGAAAAGGGGGAGGTTTGTTGAAAAAGAGGGAAAACAAGAGAAATTCTTTAAAAAAAAGGGTTACAGAGAGTAATATGGGAAAGAGTGTGAAGTCTCCATTTTTGAAATGGCAGTCTGTATTAAATCAGAAATAAATTACTATAGTATCTTCTCTTTGTATTGTATATAAAGGGTTGGACCTACGCAATTGATTTCCCAGCCGTTTATAGTACGAAGAAAAATTGGAAGTCTTGTGTAAGAAGGCGAAAATGGGTTCGATATCGAAGATACAGCGCCATGAACTCTTGGTGTGCTATTGCGCCTCTTCACAAAGATGCTACGAAGGTTTTACATATTTGTATAATTTGCGTATTTTAAGTTTTCAAGATTTCAAAATTTTCAAAAGATTTGTATAAGTTTGAGAAGCTGAAAGTATTTTTTTAATCGAATATTTAATTTTAATAAAAAATTAACTATTTTTTAGGAACCTTTCATAGATGTTGCGATCGGTGGAAATCAGATTCCAGGAGGAAATTCTGGAGAATTGGTCGTTTGGGCAGTAACAGCCCATGGAAGGGTAAGGAATTAAATATTTTTATTCAATTGTCCCCATATTCTTTTCATTTTCCCTCCGGCTAATTAGGAATAATGAAAAGTAACCCCGATTTTCTATTAATTAAAACTAAATAAAAAGGTGTCTCCCTTTTTCTTGAGTTCTAAACTGATGAAAGAATTTTACATATTTTTAATTGATTTCTGTAGATGATTTTCTTTTACATAAAGAAATGCAGGTAGAACTTCAAATCAGAAGTCTGAAAATTTAATATTTTATTTTGAAAATGTTTTAAATCGAATAATATAAAATGAAAATTCCCATAATTAGAAAATTTTATGAATAAACATAGTATTTTATACAAAATTGAAAAAATAATCTTAAACGATTTAATTTCACGATCCTAATATAAAAAATCTTTAATTCGCTGAAAATTGAAACATTTATTGGGAATGGTGAAACTGCGATACACCACCTGGTGACAAAAATCCAAACTAGAAAGAATATGTATAATTTTAAAGATGCATTTTAATTTGTACATAAAAGTGTTTTAACTATTTTTGTTGTGGAGTTTAAAGTATTTATTGAATACTAAAAATAAGTCTTTATCGGAACCTAAGGGATTTAGATGAAATTTACATTATCTAAAGTAAAAAAATCTTTTTTTTCAGAAATATTTTTCTAAAAAACAAAGAAAAAACATTTATTGTTCTATTTATTGTGATTTTCAAAAGACAGTGAATTTATTTGTTGACTGGAATTTTTACAAATTTATAGAATATACGATAATAATGATTTGAAAAATTGAACTGTTCTTTAAGATTTGAAAAGTGAATAATAATTAATTTTAAAAGACTATTTGAAATCAGAGCTTCCAGTTTCTAACGTTAAAAATTGTGGAAACTATTTCAATTGGAAAGGCTTATTACTTAAACACATGTAAATGCCCGATTGAAACTTTATAATCTATTTAAAATTTTAAAATAACTTTAAAATAATATATTCATAATTAAAAGCTTTTATTAAATTTCATATATTATTTTAGTCTAAACTATTCAATTTTTAAATCATTCATTTTAAGCATTTGAATTAAGAGAAATAAGAATTACTTAATATTTAGAATTATATGACTGTTTATTTAAAATCAGTAATTGTAGTTAAATATTAAAAAATAAATTTTGAACGTCACATTTTAATTCTTCTATTTCAAACAAAATTTAATTTTCAAGTCAAATTTTTTAACTTCGATGTTTAAATAACAATTGAATACATATTATTTAAAAAAGAAATCAAGTTGAAGCAATATTTACAAGTTTAGAAAAAATTCAAATTAAATTAAAAATTTGTAACGATTTGAAATCATTTGAACAAAGTGTCTAAATTTACCGACAAAATCTGGCCGTTAGTAATGAAATTTCGGTGTAAATAGCTCACAGCCTAATTTAAAACAAAATATAGATTTCGGCACATTTCAAACACAAAATTTAAAAGCTTTTTAAAAATTTTGAATGGCTTCAGAAGATTAAAAAACATTTCGTATGAAAATTGAAAATTATTTTTATTTTGAAAAGATAACTTAGAGTGATGATTTAAAAAGATTAATAAAGATTTACAAAATTATAAAAAAATTAATGTGGAAGATTTTAAGGAAATTTGATTAATTTAGCAGAATTAAAAAAATACATGAAAAGTTGGATTCATTTTACAGGATGTTTAAAAGATCTGAAATAATTTCAAAAATAATAAAATATTTGAAAAAAATGTAAACAACATCCAGATGTTTCAAGAATTTCGAATAATATTTGGAAGCATTTTCACGATTTTTTAACCATTTAAAGTATAAATAATTTAACTTTTAATATAAGAAGTGTTCAGTTTATTAAAAAAATGTAATCGTTCAATTTTTAATGTTTCTGGCTTAAAATTGCTTTAAATGATATAATTTTGAATTTTTTAATTAATTCATTGATTCTTCAATTTAGACTTTAGAGCATTGACACAGTTAACGTGGATTCATATTTTTAGAACCGGATCTAAATCTTCGAACTTTACGATTTATACAAGTTAAAAAATTTATTTTGCAGTTTAAATGCATTTCGTTAAAAAATGCATTTGAATTAGATTTAAATATAAAAGTACTGAATTTAAGAACTTTTAAACTTCAATTTTAAAAGTTTGAAATTTGAGAGTTCTACTTTGAGTGCTTTCATTTGCAGCTCAGTTTTTATTAATTCCAATAGAAAAATTGTTAGCTTTAAAGTTCATTTTTTTAATTTCATCGCTACATACATTAATTAAAGTTTATTTAAACTTAAGTTCATTGAAACTTATACGAAATAGTGAAATAATTGTTGTTGTTTTTTAAGCCTATTTGACAAAAATATATTTTTTTACGTATAAGTTGGAAATTCAATCTATAACTATTTGTTTTTAATGAAGATTTATTTTTAGTATTTAATCATTGTTTTATATTTCACAAAACTATCGTAAAAACACTTTTATGCAAACATAATTTACATCTTTCAAATTGTATCTACTCTTTCTAACTTTAGTTTCCGACGCCAGGTAGCGAAATGGCAGTCCACCATTCCCAATTGCATTTTGAAATTTTTCAAAAAGTATCAAAAATCTTTTTTTTTTTATTAAGCAGTCTGACAGAAACGTTCAGTATATATGCTTCAAATATATTAAAAAACTAACCCCAAGAAATTTTTCGCTATACAAAAATTTAAACAAGAATTACAATATATACTAATGAGTTCTAGATTTTCTAAAATTTTCAAAAAATCTTAAAAACCAGGTTTTAACAGAATAATGTAAGCTTTTGTTTGAGACCAAAATATAAACAAAAACTCGTTTCTTTATATTTCAAAATTAAAACCTTTTGTCTTTATTTAAATTCGTTTTATCCATAAAATAATAAAACTACGAAAGTAATTTTTTTCAATCATATCGCATTAACTAGATTTCATTATTCATAAAATTATTTAACTCGTTTCAAAAAAACTTCTAGAACTCCTTATATTTGAAAATTGATATTATGGATTTTTAGATATTTTGTTTTTAATATTAGAAAATAAAAATCATTGTACGTAAACGCGCACTTGTATTTTATACAGACTCTTTTTTTTTATAAATATTTAGTTAATTTTGTGGTATTTTTGACTCCCTCACTCCGTCCCTCCCCTAGAAATGTAACAAAAATAGGAGAAAAATGGGAGAATAAAATCTTTCAACTAATATGTGAATACAATATTGGATTCAATATGAAACATTTTAGCTTTGTAAGATTTCAAAATTTTCTACCAAAGAGATTAATTTTCAACCAAAAACGATGACTTTTCTATCATAAAAGATGAATTTTCCATTAAAAAGGACGAATTTTTAACAAAACTGTTGATTTTTCGACCAAAAAAGACGACTTTATCAAAAGGGTTAATTTTTCAATCTAAAAAAATGCATTTTAAAGCAAATAGTCCAATCTTCCAATAAATAAGATTAAAATTCAACCAAAAATAGTTAAATTTTTAAGACAAAAAGACGAATTTTTAAAAGACAGTTGAAAGATGACTAATTTTTAACAAAATAGTTCAATTATAAACCAAAAAGATGTACTTTTAACCAAGAAAGATGAGTTTTCTACCAGAAGACGAATTTTGAACCAGTTAAATTAAATGAAAGCAAAATAAAATTTCAAACAAAATAGTTGACTTTTTAAACACAAGGATCAACAAACAAGATTAATTTTCAACTCAAAAGACGAATTTTTATCAAGTAGTTGAATTTTCAATCAAACAAAGTTCATTTTCAACGAAAAAATGACTTTTCTATCATAAAAGATAAATGTTCTAACAAAAGTCAAATTTCAACTAGTTGAATTAAACGAAAGATACGAGTTTTTAACAAAATAGTTAAAATTTTCATAAAAAAGTTGAATTTTTCAAAAAAATAAGTTAAATTTTTAACCAAAAAGATGGATTTTTCCTCCAAGACCTAATTACATATATCAAATTTGAGAAAATATATTCTTTAATGACAGAAATAAGTAAAAAGTCATTTTTCCTGAAAAAATATCCCATTTCCTCTTTTTTGAGCGCTTTTTGTGCTGTTATCTCTGAAGTAACCAACCATGCTTTGGTCAATCCTTACTATAATTTTGTTTCTTCAATTAGATAATGTTTAGAGTTGGAGTGAGTACAACATCGCCAGAAGGTTTAAGATGGAGTGCGATTAAATTGCAATCTGGTAACGAAGTGTGCCAAGTCAGTGTCGGTATTTCTGGATTAGTTTGGGCAATTTTGCATAATGGCAAGGCCATTGTTCGCACCGGCATTACGCGAGAAAATCCAATGGGTAAACATCTCAAATTACAGTTATTAAACCAATTCTAATATCCCGAAAAATCTGAAATTATATTTTATATTTTAGGAGATGAATGGGCGGAAGTGGAGCCACCACAGAATGATCGTCTGATTCAAATAAGTGTTGGATTAGATGCTGTATGGGCTGTAAGTCAAAATGGAAATGTCTGGTTCCGAAAAGGAATAAAAGGCGAGATGAGCGGAATTTGCGAACAACTCGCAACTGGAACCGGTTGGGTTGAAATGGCAAATAAAATGGCTTTGGTATCCGTTGCTCCGAATGATCAGGTAAGTTGGATATTACAGTTTTCATTTCGACTACTATACTACTTGACACATTTTTTTTAGCGATAACACTATGTTTCTACTATTAACGAAAAAAATATGAAACTATTTTCTCACAATTGTCCCCCAATATCACTATTTCTTTACTTATCCTTGAGAAATATTGAACTTCTTCGCTAAAACTGGAAAATTGCCTCAATGGTCGATTAGGGGCCGTACATAAGTTACCTAGTTTTTTTTTCTGAAATTTTTAATTTTTGACCAATCAGTTGAATTTTCAACAAAATAGTTAAATTTGCATTTAAAAAAAAAATTAATTTTTAACTAAGATAAAAAAAATCAAAGTTCTAACTAAAATTAGGAATCTTAATTATTTCTGGTACCTTAAAATATTAATGTAGTGAAGGCCTTTCTCGGAAAATAAAAAGGCCTCCACCACATTAATTTTCTCAAATTATGAATTTTCGACCGAAAAATTAACTTTCAAGAAATTATTTTTCTTTCAACCAATGTAGTTGAATTTTCAACCTAAGAACATGTATTCTTAACAACAAATGTAATAGTTGACATTTCAACTATAAAGATTAATACTTAAATAAAAAATCTTTAACGGGGCTCAAGCAACAAAAACGAATTTTCAAACAAATACATGAATCCTCAACTAAAACAGATTAATTTTCAACCAAACTGTTACATTTCTAATGAAAAAAATGATTTTTTACCAATCATATGAATTCTGAACAAAATGCATACAATTCTAACCAACTACTTGAATTTTCAACCAAGAATATTAATTTTTCTCTAAACAGACGAATTTTCGAAAGAAGACAATAAATTTTAAAAACTGATGAATTTTCGACAAAACAGTTTAATTTTGTGCCTAATTGTTGAATTTTCAACATAAAACTTAATTTTCGACTAATTATTTGAATTTTCAATGTAATCTTTGAGAAATGTAATAGTTGATATTTAAAAAATGTATATCATTCAAGTAAAAACAAAGTTGGGTTTAACGTGTTTAACAAACGAAATCGAATTTTCAACCAACTACTTGAGTCATCAACTAAAACGGATTAATTTTTAAACAGAAATTAGAATTTTAAATCAAAAACATGCATCTTCTACCAAAACAGATGAATTCTGAACAAAATACATACATTTTTAACCAATATTTGAATTTTTGACCAAGAAGATTAACTTGTTGCCAGAAAAGACGAATTTTCAACAAAATACTTGATTTTTAACCAAAAAATTGATTTTCAACTGAGCAGATTAATTTTCTACCATAAAAGAGGAATTTTCAAAAAATTACATAAATTTTTAATTAAGTATTTTGAACAATGGATGTGATACTAGTCAAAACTTTATTTGGTAATTTTTACTTTATATTTTTTCGTTTATAATTGTTTTTAATTTATTTTTTTAATTTTTAAACTAAAGAGATTATTTTTTAATCAAACATGGAGTAGTTGAATTTTTATTCAAGACATTTAATTTTCAATTAAAAAATAATAATTTTCGGCGAAACAGTTTAATTTCGAACCAAATTGTAAAATTCTCTAGGGAAAAAGACTATTTTTTATTTAAATATTTAAATTTTCGGTTTATAAATTTAATTTTTAACTAAGAAAAAAAAACGAATTTTAAACTAAAATTATAAATATTCAACCAAAAAAATTAATTTTTAAGAAATTAGTTCAAAATTCAACCAAGTAGTTGAATTTTCGACCTATAAATATGTATGAATTTTGAACGAAAAATATAATAATTGATAATTCAACAACAAAGATTTTATAATTTAAAATAAAAACATTTGAGTTTAACGGGTTTAACCAACAAAACGAAAATTTTACAGTTCAATTTTTAAAGTTAAATCAAAATTTAACTAAACAAGTTAATTTTCAAACGAAATAGATTAATTTTTAACCGGAGAATTACATTTTTAACAAAAAAGGTGAGATTTCTATCGGATTTATGTGGAAAATGAGAAAAAAAGGAAAATAGGGAAAAGACATTTTAAGTAAACATTAAAGTTAATTTTTAAAACTTTTAAAATACATATTAGGTTAAAAAAGTGGATATTTTGCTCACAAATAAAGAAAATTTTTCATTTTTTATGATTTAAATATAACTTTAAGACCTAAATATACTTATTTTCTCTGAATTAAACATTTTCAGGGAGGCTACTGGATCGGGAAACCGGGAATTGTTTTAAAAACAAATTTGAGGAAGAAAAGTCTATCTAATCACTTGAAATATCGCAAATTTTATGTCATTTGATATAATACAACAAAAATAAGTTCGAATACAAATTTTTGTTGAATGTTACGTTCAGTTGTTAATTTTTTCAATTGATTTGAAATCATTAAGTTTACAATGCGGAATTATAAAATATTTTTATATAAAAATTTGCCATTTTAAAACTTCGTTTATAAACGTACTTTTTCAATTTGAAGAATTTAAAATGCAGTTCTGAAGACTTAAACAATTAAAAATGAAAAACGTTTCACATTGAATTTATTTTATTTATAACAAATCAATTTGATAATCAATAATTACAAATTTATCACTTATTTCCAGAACTGAACTTAATTTTCAATTAATTAACTTAATTAAATTGTGCAATTATGAATCATATTCAAACTTTGAACGTTAAAATTTTAATTGTTCCATTCAATTTTTAAAAATTTTTAAGTAAAAGTGTTGAATTGTGAACAACTAAACAATTATTAATTCAAAACGACTTAAAATAAAACTAATTTAACTTTTAATTTAAAAAGAGTTCAGTTTACAAAAATTAAAAAGGTATTGATTAAGAGTTTTGCAAATGAACGAAATTTATTTGAAAATTGTTTAATTACAAATGGTTGAATGCTTTAATATAATGCTTGTAAATTATTGAGCGTTTAAATTTAAAAAATCGGAATTAAAATTTTTTTAAGCTTCAGATGTTAAATGTTTACATTTCAAAAGCTTAAACTTGAAATGTAAAATATTTTCAGTGCTCAAACTAGAACTATTTTTAATTTGAGTTAAGAAACATTGAAACGTGTAGTTTCAAATTTCCATTCAAAGTATTAAATATATTTAGCACAAAATGACAAATCATTGAAACAAATATTAAATTATATTTATAAATAACATTATTTCATTATTAATGGTCGAATTTTCATAAAATAAAATATTCTTGATTACTGGCAGAAATAATTGAAGAATCATTTAAAATGATTGAAAAACAATAAAATTTCTTATAAAAATATTGTTTCTTCTTTTATACATGTAAAAATAAATGCCTAATCTTGTCCCTACTTTCCCCTCTTTTTTAGTTCCTTTTGCGCTCTGATCCTTGAAAAATTGTAAGCAATTTTTTTAAATGCATTTTCAAAGGTCTGGGCGATTGGAGCTGAAGATCGTTGTTTGTATTATCGCAGTGGAATTACACGTTCGGAATTAACAGGAAAAAAATGGAAAATGCTTAATGTGCCTCTTCAATTGAGCAGAGCGAGTAGTAATGCGAGTCTTACTTCGAGTAATAGGCACAGTATGTGTGGCACTCCTCAGCAACAGAGGCATCCAAGTTTTGGTTCTTTGGTAAGTAATTCTCGTAAATTTGTTGTTGTGAGAAGTATTTTAAAATAATAGGATCATCGAAAAATTATGTTACCAATTTTGGGATATTTTTACCTCCCCCCATTCGTTGACAGCCGTTGCCCCCCCCCCCCCCTCCCTGAAAGTAACGTAGCGATTTTCAGATTAAGTGTTGAAATGTGCCTAATTGAATTTTATTTGACTGTTAATCCGGGTATTATCGAATTTTTAAACTAAGAAAGGTTCTGACCAAAAATTGAAAAACTAAGCTTTTAAATTAAAAAATATTACTTTGAAATTAAAAAAAAAAACGACATTTTGAAAAAAGTAATTTTTTAACGAAAAAAAAAGGAATTTTCAACTAAACAGTTCCATTTCGAATGAAAGAGATGAATTTTTAACTAAATTTTGAATTGTCAACAGAAAAAAAGTTTTTTTTTTTAAGAATGTAGTTCAACTTTAAAACCTAGTTGTTAAATGTATAACAAAGAATATGGATTTTTAAACAAAATGATTAATTTGCCATAAAAAAAGACGAATTTTTAATAAAAATCCAAGAATTTTCAACCAAAATGTTGAAATTACAAAAGTAAAGAATTTTAAAAAATGGTTAAGAAGTGTAGTTCAACTTATAAACCTAGTTGTTAAATTTCTAATCAAAAATATTATTGTTCTTCCGAAAAAAACGAATTTTTAACAAAATTGAAGTATTCTCAACCAAAAAATTCAACTTTCATCTAGAAAAGATGAATTTTTAAATAAAATAAATAAATTTCAAGAATGCTCATCTAAAAAGTTGAATTTTTAAGAAAGAAAGAAATTTTTTTAAATAAAAAGATTCATTTTCTACCGAAAAAACGGATTTTTTACAATATTCAAGATTTCTCAACCAAAAAGTTGAATTTTCATTTAAAAAAGATGAATTTTTAAATAAAATAAATAAATTTCCAGAATTCTCATCCAAAAAGTTGAATTTTTGAGAAAGAAAGAAATTTTTATAATTTTTAAGGAATTGTTAAACTTTAAAATCTAGTTGTTAAATTTTTATCGAAAAAGTAGAATTTTTAAATAAAAAGATTCATTTTCTACCCAAAAAAGTGGATTTTTGACAATATTCAAGAATTCTCAACCAAAAAGTTGAAATTTCAAGAAATGAAGAATGTAAAAAAATGTTAAAAAGTGTAGTTTAACTCAGAAACCTAGTTGTTAAATTTCCAACCAGAAATATTAATTTTTAAATAAAAAGATTCATTTTCTACCGAACAAAACGAATTTTTGACAACATTCAAGAATTCTCAACCAAAAAGTTGAATTTTCAACTGAGAAAGATGAATTCTTAAACAAAAAAATTTATTTATGACAAAAAATACGAAATTTTAACAACATTTAAGAATTCTGAACCAAAAAGTTGAATTTTCAATTAAAAAAGAATTTTCTACCAAAAACATTCTTAGTAACTTAGTTTATGGACGATCCTTAACATAAAAGCTTTTTTCCTAAAATAAGTATAAAAATAATATTAAGCGAGATGAAGACGATTTAAAATTTCAATGTTTTTAAATCTAATGATAAATATTTGATTTAAGTCATGACCCGTTCCTACAGAAAATTTTTTCTTTACAGAATATACTTTGCTTTAAAATAAATAGTATGTAATTACTTTTTTCTGACAAAATTCTCAAAAAGTTGTACAGAAAAATATTATGTCCAATATATTTTATGCACAAAATATATTCCAGGCAAAATAATAAAAACATAAATTGAAATATTTTTGCACAAAGTAGACTGGTTTTGTTACTATATGCGTACTTATTGCTAATATATCTATTAGTTTAATAATTTCTATTATTTCAATTTGAATTTATAGTTTTAAATTCTATAACAGTTTCATTTTTGAGGTCTTAGGATATATTTTGTGCTTTACAAGCTTAACTTTAAAACAGAAATTAGTTTTAAGCTTTTTATATTTTGGAGGTTTAATATTAAAAATTTCACAATGCTGTAGTTTCAAGCTTAAATTTTAAAAGTTTCAGGACAAGTCGTTTATTAAATCTTTCAAAATTAAAAAATTTCCTGATAGTCAGCTTAAAATTGAGTAATTTTAGATTTATATATTCTAAATTGTTCGATTTCAATTTAAAACTTACACAATTACCTGGCTTTTCAAATTCTTCGAAATCGTAAGATATCGGTTCTCTCTGATATCAAATTGAAAAACAATACAAAATTTTGGAACAAGGCATTGATAGTTAATTTTTTTTTTGCATTTTCAATGTAATATTTTTAAATTGTCCGATATTTAGTAAAAGATTTAGAAAATAATAATAATTTAAAACTTAAAAATTTCCAGAATGAATGATAATTATAAATGAAATTTTGAAAATTAAACAGTTAAAAATTGTATTATTATGTAAAATTAAAAAAGGCGAACATTACACTACCTGAAATTTTTTTCATTTTGAACGGTGTACATGGTGATGAATTTATTTTTATATCTTAGAAAAAACTGTCTAATAAATTTTAATATTCATTAATAATTTTTTTGAGTGATAGCAATCTAAAATTCTAGAATTTCCGATGTTTGGATTTCGAAACATTTAGTTTGCAATTTCAAATTGTCAAATTGGGATTGTTATGGATTGAAAATGATTTGAATTCACATGTTATTAATTTGAAATTATTTCATTTTGAATGCTTTTAATTAGAAATAATACTATTTTAATTCCTTTTAGTTTTAAACGATTCAATTTTCAAAATTGTAATCTGAAAATATTACATTTTTAATGCTTTAAATTATTCGTCTTTTCCAAATTTCAATCTGAATTTATTCAGTTTCGAGATTCTTTAATTCAAAATAAAATTATTCAATTTTGAACGATTTGAATTATAAATGATAGAAATGATATCGTGAGAGCTTTCGATAAAAAGCTTTTCAATTTCAAACACTTCTAATTTAAAATTATTCATTTTTATATGCATCCATTTGGAAATCATGCAAGTTCAATTCCCTTTCATTCCATTCGAAATAATGGTACGACTTAATCTAAAAATGTTTGATTTGGAACGATTTGAATTAAAAATTGTTCAATTTTTTTTCAATTTTTCATTTAAAATTATTAATTATGAAATATTATTTCTAATTTTAAAAAAAATTTTTTGTATAGGAATAGTATTGGAAATAGACCTTTTGTGTACGATGTTTTGAGAATATTTTCAGAATAAATGAAATAATTTTCAGAATAAATGAAAGTAAATTTTCTACTGGAGAACCGATTTGATGAAAAGTTTTTTTTTACAAAGTTTTTTATCTCTATGGTGAAACGGCAATTTGCGACTTTTGTTCATAAAAATTGATATTAACAATACCTATTATGTATGCTTGATAAAGCTTGAAGTTTAAAACTCTCTTTAAAGACAATTGTGAATCAGTTCTGGTTCAATAGTGCGTGCAGATGCAATAACTCTGGGCAATAATAAGTTTATCTCAGGATTTTTTTAAAGTTAAAAATTCATAAAGCTAAAATCGTAAATTTTGTCACTTTATTTGATCCGGCCCAGTCTGCAGTGTGACCCTAGTTTAATGAATTAGAAATAAAAATAAAAAAGTTGAAGTAATTATGAATTGTAGCAAAATCGTCCTTTGAGTACGAGCGACACTTCCGCATTAATGAGAGACTGGGAAGAACAATCAAGATCCGCTCCGAATGCTTCATCTTTGAAAATGTGGCAAAAATCGAACAATGTCAATCCCACAAATTTAGAATTAAAGCAATCTTCTTTTCAAGAAATGTACCGAAATGAAGAGAGCAAACGGTAAATATTTGAACTCTTTTTAGATATTTGATTTTTTATTTCAACCAGAATTTTGAAAGGAATTTTTTTTTAAATTCTTGAAATTTAGGTCTGCAGGTTCGATAGACGCGAAGGATTTAACGCAAGCGAGTGTAGCAAATATTGCAATATCGAACGAGTCTTTGGCTAAAGGCGGCGAGTCAATTGTCGTTTCCGGAAAAGGAATGGGCAGTACTATCAAGGTTTGCATAGAATAAATTACATGCTACAGGTCAAGGAATTTAATACTGTTCAAGGCTTTTTTCGGCCCACCCCCTCGGATTCAGCGACCCCAAAAACATATAATAAACGTGGTCTGATCCCCGGAATCGACAAAAAAATGTTATGAGTTTTTTGAGGTCATGTCAGAACCCTGACGTGCTGGGGAGTTTTGGACCTCGGTTTCAGATTCAGCGACCCCAAAAACATATAGTCAACGTGGTCTGCCCTCCAGACCCGCAAAAAGATTTTTTTTGTGTGGCTGTGTAATTAAATAAACATGGAACCTTCATTGAAATTAGATTGATAAAAGAAAATGTGTTAATAACAAGTAAATGTTAAAAACGTATTATTTTCTTATTTTGTAATATTTTTGAATTAGAATTCAATTTGTGGTAAAAAATTGAATTAATTGGTTTAAAATGTTATTATTTTCTTGAAAATTCAACAATTGTATTAAAAATTAATTCTGAAAAGTCATATTTTTGGATTGTAAGTTAGCTTTCTGATTGAAAATTCATATTTTCGGTTCGAAAATCGAACTGTTCTATAGAAAACTCGTCTTTTTGACATAAAAAATAAAAATTCAACATTTTGGGGAACAGTTTTCTTCTTTGTTGACTGAAAAATTTTTCATGGTTCAAAATTCAACTCTTTTGTAGAAAAATCAAATTTTCCATTTAAAAATGCATCATTTCTGATGACTTTTCAAATGTTATGTTAGAAATTCGTTTTTTTTTTATTGAATTTAACTGTTTTTGGTTTAAAATAAAAATATTTTTTTTGTTGAATATCATTTATACATTCTTCCTTGGAAATTTACCTTCTTTTTTTAAATTCCACTACTTAATTAAAAGTGGAAATACTTTTTTCAAAATTCACTTTTTGTTTTCTAATTCATCATTTTGATTAAAAAAAAATTTGTTCTATATTTTAATATATTGTTGAAATATATTTTTTTTGTTGAAAATTAATTTTTTCCGAAACATTTAACTATTCCATTTTTGTTCGAAAATTTATTTATTTGTGATTAATTTTTTTGTTGGCAAAAATTAATTTTTCCAACTTAAAATGTAACTATTAATTTTGTTGGTGGAATATTCATTATTTTAGTTATAGAAATTCATTTATTTAGTGAAAAAATGTAACTATTATTTTTGAAAGTTTCCTTTTTTTGGTTTTGGTTGTCAACTTTTTCCTTAAAAGTTCATATTTTATCTGAACTATTTTATATATAATCTTAACTATTTTGAAAAATTCACGTTTGGAATTGAAATTTAACATCCTTTTTCAAAATTAACTGTTTTTGTTAAAAATTCATATTTTTGGGTATAAATTCCAACTATTTTGTAGAAAAATCACTTTTGGCTTTAAAATTTTTTTATTTCGCTCGAAATTTATTTTTGGTTAAAAATTAATATTTTTGGGTATAAATCTCGACTATTTGGTGGAAAAAAGGTTTTTGGCTTGAAAATGCAACATTTTGAATGACATTTTTTTCTTTATTAACTGAAATATCTTTCGTGGTTGAAAATTAATTTATTTTTTTGAGAAATCCTAATCTTTGTTTGAAAATTAATCTATTTTGGTAGAGGATTCAAAAACTAAATTATCGACAATTCTTACTTTTTGTTTAAATTCAACTGTTTTTGATCGGAAATTAATTTTTTGTCATTTTTTTTTTTTTGAGATTCATCCCTGGTTGAAAATTTAACTATTTTTATTGAAAATGCCCTTTTATGGGCTGAAAATTAATTGTTTTTACCGAGAATTTAGCTATTCCATTTTGGTTCAAAATTTATCTTTTGGAGTTGAAAACTCAAGTATTTTGTTGAAAATTCAGAAATTAATTGTACATTTGTCTTTTGGTAGAAAATTAATCTTCTTGGTTGAAAATTCATCTCTTTGGTTGAAAATTTAAACACTTTTTTGAAAATTCATTTTTTTTATTTGGTGCAACATTT
This sequence comes from Belonocnema kinseyi, assembly GCF_010883055.1. Taxonomy (NCBI): domain Eukaryota; kingdom Metazoa; phylum Arthropoda; class Insecta; order Hymenoptera; family Cynipidae; genus Belonocnema; species Belonocnema kinseyi. Next base: position 41,724,295 of record NC_046664.1, read on the forward strand.
TTTTTTTTGTTAACTTAAAGTTTCTCATTTATAGTAGACATTTTTTTACGTAAGATCTTTCAAATACCTTATAAAATGTTATGACCGTTGTTACTAAAAGACTTAAATATAAATTTAGAAACAAACACTTTTTTAATTTACATTATGGATTTCCCAGATGAGAGATTGTTTTTTACCTAAATGAGAAGTTGATTACGGTCAGGGAAAAGTCAGAGACTTTCGAAATTGTAATTCTGTAGCAACCCTGAAGTCAGAATTGGCGTATTTGAATTATTGATATGATTAGATTTTTCTATTGTCGAATAAAATGCCATTTTATAGGTGAATCCAGCAGCCTGGAGTCCTGTACATTCTGTCGGATCAATGGTGGGTGTCGAAGCTCATCCCGAAACAGATGGAAGTATTTTCGATCCGGATTTAACCGGAGATTCGGGAGTTTATGGAGAGGATGAAAGTACAGCTGCAATGTACTGGGCAGAATGCGATGTCCTCTGGTATAAAGTAGAAGCTGGCGCTTGTTCCATTGATATCAGCAATCCCCCTAAATGGTAAGAAAATATTTTTATGATTTATTATTTTTAAAGATTCCATTGAGTAGAATCAGCCTCCTGTCACCGAGAGTTGAAAATTACCCATGTGTTGAAAACGGCCATGCGGCGGCGGTAGTAGTAACTTTGTTCTACTGGTTTTGACTGTTATATGTTTTTTATCATGTAGAGCCGTTACAAACTCGTAAAAGTGTATCAAGAAAACGGTTTATTTATATAATTATTGTGAAAATGGCACAGTAGATTTTTCTAATAGTTTTTTTCTTTTTTTTATCGAATCATTTCCATTAATTATCGCTTCGGTATGAAAATCAGGTTATAAAAGTGAACTCGAAGACCCCGAATAAAAAAGTTGGAAGCTTTTTAATAATTTATGAAAGATCTCAGAAGAAATAATTTCGGTTTTACTTTAAAAGAATAATTTTAAGTTTTAAAGATATTAAAATATAAGTTAAAAGAATATGGAAGACGTTGAGACCATTTTTTGTTGTTAATTTTTCAAGATTTACCAATTTTTTAGGTAAACTGAATTTTGTCAGGGTGTCAAAAAAAGTTGTTAAAATTCATGGGAAATTTTTAAAAAGGGTTAGAAAGATTTTAAAACAAAATTTTGCCGTATTAAATAATTTTAGAAAAAATTTGGGTAAATTTGAGAGATTCAAAAGTTTTGAAACGATTAAAAAATAATTAAAATTTGTAAAGTTTTTTTTCTAAATTTGGTAAAGTTTCACGAAAATGAAAGATATTTTTCAGGTTCCTAGGAAAAATTAAAATAATATTTTATTTCGAAAAATTAATTTTAGGAAATTATTTAAAAAGATTTTAAAAGATTTCAAAAATGGTCACAGAAGAAGCTGAAAGATCTTAGACAATTTTTAAATATTTGCAGAATAAATAAAAAATGCAGAAAAAATTTGAATAATTATTAGAATTTAGAAGGCTTAGAAGGCCTGACAAAATAAATAAAAAAGAATTTCCCTTATATTCGTGTGAAACTTTTAAATAATTTTTTATTTTGAACAATGAACTATAAGAGAAAATTTAAAAAGGTTTTTTAAACATAACAAACAGTTTTTCTCAAATTTCTAAAAACAGTTTAGAAGATTTTACAGCAAAATGTTTCAATTTGGTAAGATTCCAAAATAAAAACAAATATTTGAAAACTCTGAAACATTTTCGGAAATTTATCAAATATTTCTTGATTCCTTCCTAACTGCTAAAAGTTCTAAACATCTTTTAAAAAGACTGGAATTTCCCATAATATTTTGTAAAATCCTATGTAATAAAACAAGTTCTTAAAACTTTTCTAGGTTCTTTTCTGACACCCCTGAAATATTTAAAAATCTTATAATTTTTCTCAATTCTCAGAATTTAATTTCAACATGGATTTATTATAGCTCTTCGAAAAATAATTTTCGATTAATTTAATACCGATTTAATACAAATGTTAAAATATTTTAGCTTCGTTACAAAGTCTAATTGATTAAAAAATATCACTCGGCTTCTGATTGAAGAAATAATCTCGATTTTTTTTTCGTCAAATAGGAAAATCCAAGTTTTAAAAATAGTTTTTCTCCCGATATTTGCAACATAAAAATGATTGCCAACCATTACCGTCAGGAATAGGTTCCTCAAACTTTGACGGAAAAAAGTCTGCAGGGAAGTTTCGCGGATGGAAAACTTGCAGTGGCAAAAGTTTTTGCTTGATGTTTAAGGAAAACTTTGACAAAATTGGAGCCATTTCAGCTTTGTGAATTTTGATCTTAACAAAAAATACAGAAAGAGACTCACTATCCGCTGGAATTATTGAAACTCAAAATTTCTCTTCACAATTAGATATAGAGTAGTACATTTTTTTCTTACATTTGCTCAGGGGCCATTAAAAAACCTGAGACAAAGTAGTTGAGTTTTTAACAAAAAAACAATGATTTTTCAACAAAAAAGGTATCAGTTGCATTTTTAACCAAAAAGATCGTCTTTATAAAAAACAGTTGAAACTTCAGCCAAATAGTTACATTTTCAAAAAAAAAGATGAATTTTCAACAAAATAGATACACTTTTTACCAAATAGTAGAATTTTTAACCAAAAAGATCAATTTCATAACAGAAAGAAAACTAATTTTCAACAAAATACATAACTATTTAACTGAAATGTTGAATTTTCAAACAAGAGATTAATTTACCACCAGAAACGACGAATTTTTAACAAAAATATATACATTTGTAACCAAATAGTTGAATTTTCATCCAAGAAGATTAATTTTCTACCAAAAAAGTTGTATTTTCAATAAAATATATAACTTTTTAACCAAATAGTTGAATTTTCAACAAAATACCTACATATTTATCCAAATAGTTTAGGGATTGTCCATATATTACGTAAGACGTTTTTCTGTTGTTTGAATAAAGACGAAAATAATATTTTTATCAAGTTGAAAAGGACACAGCGATATAAACAAAAGAAAAATGTCTTATGTAATATATGGACGATCCCTTAATCTTTAACCAGGAACGTAATTTTCTACCATAAAAGGTGAATTTTTAATAAAATACATCAATTTTAACCAAATAGTTGAATTTTCAATCAAGAAATTTAATTTTGTACCAAAAAACGAATTTTCAACAATCTACATAAAGTGTTAACTAAATAGGTTGAACAATGGATGTGCCATTATATCCAAATTTTATTTGATTGATTTTTAGTTTATATTTTTTCGTTTTTAAAATTTTTTAACTGCACATTGGAATTTTTTAAATAAAAAATGTTGAACCTTAAATGGATTAGATACATTTTTATGAGAAAATTAATTTTTAACAAAAGAACCGAATTTTCGACAATGCAATTTGATTTATTACCAAATACTTTAATTTTGTACCAATTTGTTAAATTTTCAAACCAAAGAGACGAGTTTTCTACAAACAGTTGAATTTTCAACCAAAGTGTATGCATTTTTTTTAGCAAAATAGTTAATTTTTCAGTTAACAAAATCCGTTTTTAAGTAAAGAAACAATGAATTTTGAACTAGAATTATGAATCTTCAACCATAAAAATGAACTTTCAAGAAGTAGCTCAACTTTCAACTAAGGACTGCATTTTTCGTCAAAAAATATATCCGGTGATATTTCAAGAACAAAATATTTTAATTGAAAATAAAAAATATTTGGATTTAACCAAAAAATACGATTTTTTAAGAAAATTTTTGAATATTTAACCAAAACAAGTTAATTTTCAATTAAACAGTTGCATTTTTAACCAAAAAATGTATTTTCTTTAAAAAAAGACGAATTTTCATCAAATCACATTAATTTTATACGAAATAATTCAATTGCATTTTGAAACTAAAATGATGATTGTTCAACAAAATACTTAAATTCTCAACAAAGAAAATGCTAATCAAGAAAAAAAAATTTGCATTCAAATTGTTGAATTCTCGATCCAATATTTTTTTTTTAATTTATGAATTTTCAACAAAATAATTCTGTTTTGAAATAAATAATAATAAATTTAACCAAAAAAGTTGAATTCTTAACCAAATATTAAACAATATACTATTCAACCGAAAATAATAACTTTTAACCAAAAATAGTTAGATTTTTTTATTGTAAAAACAAATATTGAAGTTTTAGAACCAGATCAGCAATAAAAAGTAGATAACCAACATGTTTGTTCGAAAATGGTATTTTGAATAGAAAACTCTTCAAAAATCAAATACATATTGTGTTTAAAGGATGTTTTCAAAAGCTCATTTTTAATATAATAATGAAAAGAATGGTAATTCAAAAGCAGATAACTGATCTGTATATTTTCACACATTCTTGCGCAAACATTTTAAAATTAAGATGAAAAACATCCACCACTGTAATTTTGTAATTGTGAATTCTCTTTCGTTAAAAGAGAGTTTGAGCGCACTTATGGCACGCAACTGATGGCAATCGCACTCCGCACTTGGTCTTTGCATTTCTTCCGCATTCAGGCACAGACCTTTTAAAATAAAAGGTGAACGGACCGACAACTGTAATTTTGTGATTTTGAACTCTCTTTTGTTAAAGCTCTTTTGGCTTTAACGAACACATTTTTATCACGTATCTCGTGCTTTGCACTCGATTTTGTCCAACCTGTCAACTTTTCTACATTATACACAACACTTTTATATCAAATATAATACATTTTTATGTAACTTTGCCAGGGATTACTTATTAAAAAATTTCAAAATAAAAAGCAAATTGTATTTATCATGATTATTTTTGTATTTGTTTCTTATTTTGCTTTAAATTGTATTCTCAGCTGCTCTGAAACATGTACCATTTCAATAAATGTATATCATTACAATTCATAATATGCATAAAAATTGAATCATACTAATTCTTATTTCCTTGTTTTTATAATTTTTTATTTTTAATGTTGTTGTTCACGATAAAATAAAAACTACTGCGCATCTGCATAGGGTCTAATACGGGAACCTTTATAGGGTCCTATATAGGAGCCTATGTCCTCTTTCGTCTTTTCTGTGCTTTTTTCAAAAAGTTCATTTTTGCATTTTTTATCTGATGTTTTACGATTAAAAGAAGATCTCGTCGAATCGAAAAATAATTAATAATAAATTTATAGATCTTTTTAGGCGAATAACTTTTGTCTGGTAACTTAAGTTCATACCTTGTGTCGCTTTTTCAAACAAATTTAATATTTTTATTTTGAATTATATTTTTTACGACTAAAGCAAAAACTACGTGTCCTATCAAAAATTATAGCTCTTTTTTGGATAAACAATTTTTGTCTCATTTTTTTCGTAGCTTATATCGAAAAGTGATTAATTATAATTTGTTGTTCTTTCCAGGGCGCGCAATTTGAGCCTTTTCATTTTTTTTCGTATCTTGCATAGTTTGACCAAAAAATGGAATTTTTGAATTTTTCGTTATTTTTGGTACGATCAAATTTGGAATATTCAACTTTTCGACCAAATTAAAAAAGTTGTTATCATAGTCCTGTAGGGCTTTTAAAAAGCAAAGTTTTTCTTTTCTTGATTTTTTTCATATCATGCGTTCTTTGGCTTAAAATGTTCAGTTTAGTTTGTTTTTTTGGATTTTGAAAATGCTATAACTATAGTATTTTTTGATTTTTGGAAAAAATCATTAGCATAAATTGTTAAATTTTTTTGAATATTATGAATAACCATACAGAGAATTTTTGAGTTTTTAAAAAAGTGGTCTCAAAAATATTCAAAATGTGCCCACTTTTTGAATTTTCATCCAAAATGGCTGGCTAACGAACATGACCTTTAGTTTAGGACACTAAGTGAGTGTACCAAAGGGCAATCTAATATATTACTTTTTTCAAAAGTTATCGTGTTCACAGACAGACAGACATACAGACAGACATACAGACACATTAGTAAAAACCTGTTTTTCGGATTCAGGGGTTCTCAAAACGTGGACATTTGACAATAACTGGGGGGGGGGGGCAAATTTCACACAAATCGAATACCTTCTCTGATGAGAATATAAAAAGATGGATTCTCGCTATTTATTATTTTCAAATCGCCTTACAGGGTCCTAATTTCAGCTGTATTAGTAGCTGGCGAACGATATCGATCTAGAAATGTATATATGAGAATACTGAAATTCAAAAGTCAGTACTTCGTCAGAGTTGCCTGGAAGAAATTCTTCCTAAAATCCATGGTGTTAAAATTCAGTCAAATCTTAAAAATTTATATCAATTTAAAATTTTATTAAAAGCATTTTCCTTTTCATCTTCGTAGCTTAGGTGCAAGGATTGTTAAAAACCTCAGAATGCCTTAATAGACTCGTGAAATATATCAAAGAGGATACCAAAGTATTATCAATAAGTTAACGGCAAGTGTTCCTATTAAGTTTGTTAACTTCAAAAGGGTTACATCGGAAGGAATTCGAGATTTTGTGAATGCAGCAAACCTTAAACACCAATTGTTAGGAAGGAAGAGTCGACCGTAATGTCAATCTCCTCGAGGTAGTTGCAAAACAAGTCACCCAAAAGAATCTTCTGAATATTCATCATGGGCAAGCCACTAGAGTATATCAAGGTAATCCATTCACTAAAGTCCACTCTCAGAAGAAATTTTCAGAGAAAACTGTATGTTTTCTGTACAATTTAAATTATTTGAAGGGACTCGATTTGAAAGTAGGCTTGATAGATTTTTCTTTTGGAGTGCATCTAAGGAGGAACTCTTCGTGATACCCTATTGAAGTTACTGGAAGCCAATCTCATGTAGCGAAAACTATCGCAAAAGCAATAAACTTCAATATTGTGGAGGCTGAAGCCAAACTCGAAAACTGGGGTAATCGTAGGGATAACCGCAGCCTTTTATATGAACTCTTACACAGCAAAATTAAATTCTACAATAACTTTGGTGTGTACCTTCCATTAAAAGAAAACAACGTTGATTTTAGCAAAGTCACCTATGAATTTTGCTATCATCCTGTAGTTCCAATTTTAAAATTCAATCATTTATCCGTACACTACTCAAGAGAGTGCTTGCACATCGCAATCTTAATGTTCCTGCTTATGCTCAGGCCCATATTCTTAAATCCGATATCAATGTTTACTCTCCTCTGTATATATTTGAAGCTGCCCTTGGATTTTCGATTTCTCGAATGCCAACAAAATTGGCAGAGCAAATCACATTCATCTTTACCTCTTTGCTTTCTTTATATCCTCAACTGTAATCTACGTCGTTTTTACGGATCTCAAGTTAACGATGGAATCAGATATAGAATTTGCTACTTTAGAAGGGTTGAATAAATAATTCTGGTCCTCCAATCTTAAAGAATGAATTATCATCAATGATAATGGACCCAAGTGGGGAACCTTACATAACAGCTTCGTGATGTTCTTCGCTTGGGGTGATTGCTGTAGAGATTGATCAGCAACCTGGGTCGGAGCAGTGTTGCGGAACGAACGTGTTATTTACTTAAATAGCACGAGAATTCTAAATCAATCTGAAACATCTCTATCCCTTCCACACACTACTCCTTTCCCCTACCGAGTGAGTCACGCCTACACCGAAAGGGAAATGGCTTAATGGTGTAATAATAATAATGCGAACGGCATAATTATGATCAAATATTTGAGATCTTGATGAAAAGAAGTGTTATTATTGATTCCCCTAAAAAGTGCAAAGAAAGCGAAGCTCAATTCTAACTAGGGTTGCATGATCATGACAATCTTAATGCCGTCAAAATTATAAAACCATGTTTACCAATATCATGTTACCTGTTCTTTTTTTATTGCTGTAGGATTCCCGATGTCTTTTTTTTGCATTTATTAGTGAATTAATATTTCACTATGTATCCAGATATTTTTGAAGAGATGCATTTTTTAATTTGATTCTTTTCTTTGAATTACTGTATTTACACTTTATTTTCAATGGATATTAACACTAGAACACGGATCTAGGTCGGTATAAAAGTATATAAAGAAAGTAGCCTATGCTTTTTTTACGATGGGAAGAAATATTTTAACTTGCAGAATGAAGCGGTACTGCGAACGGGGGTAATTTCAGTTTTGTTTATTTGTTCTGGAATTTTTTATGTTTGAATATCATATAGTCATAAAGTATCTATGGATTAAAAAACATAAATTAAAAAAATGTGGTGAAAGATACATTTTTTGAAAAATGTACATTGCATTTTTTTTATTTAACTACTTGCACATTTATTTTAAAGTTGTGCATCTCGAGCATAAAATTTCTTCAGTTCTTTAAACGATTTTCTCGCTTCAAAGAAAGCTTAAAATATATTTTTTTAATAAAACAAAGTAATGAAATGCTTCTTCGATTCAAACGAAAAAAATTGCTAGTTCGAAATGTATAACTTTTTTATTGACAAATTTCAACTAACTGGATTAAAAAAAAAGCATTTCTTAACAAAATTCCCCATAAATGTTTTCCTTTTGTATTGAACCCGGAAACTGCCCCGAACAATGTAAAATATAAAATTCATGATAAAAACAGGACTCTTTGTAATGATCTCAACATGATTTTTTTATTATATAACTGAAAAGCTCGCAGTAAGTGAATTTTGAGAATATTTTTTGTTTAGGACATTATTAAATGCTTAAAAAAACAGATTTTTCAAACAAATAATTGTTGGAACATTTAAGGCGTAACTTATGAAAAAATAATATCTTAACAAGGATAGACGTAGTTTAAGAGAATTTAAAAAACTAGAACTTGCTCCACCTTTCCCATAAGAAGTCAGAAGTTAATGAATAAAAATGATTTAATAAATAATTTTATAATCTTTTAGAAAAAAAATATTATTCATTTACTGTGTAATTATATCCAGAAAATACGAACATTTAAATATTTGGGGGAAAGCAAATATAAATTGTTTAAACAATTGAAAAATAAGTTTAAACAAATTTTATACTCAATATTCACTTTCTGGGTAGTTATTTCCAAAAATACTTACTTTCTAGGATTTAAAGGAAAAATTAAATTTTCTTTACAAATAATAATTATATAAATAATTAGAAATTTGGTAAAAACTACTTGCAAACTTGACACTCATCAAATATAAAAAATGCAGGCTGAAAAATGTTAAAATGTCCGTTTCTAACATGAATTTTGAATAAAACTGCATAATACTGCAAATTTTCGATTTTCCGGGCATTTTTCGGTTACAATGCAAAGTGATTGGGGCAACAAATTTAAACTTTATGGGATGGAAACGATTGAGACTGAAATTCAATTTGCGCAATCAGATAACCATCAATCAGTGTAGATATCATTCCACAATCCGTGAAAATAGAAATTAACACTGCCAATCAAATTAACTCTTCAAAATAACAGAAAATACTTAACATCATTTCTGACTGGATAAAAAATAAGTTTTTTGAATTTTAAATTAAATTTCCTCTGAAAAAGATCTACTCTTCACTCCACTTCTTCCTAGTGGAGTGAAGAGAGTAGATTTTTTTTCAAGAAAATTTAATTTTAAAAGAAGTTTTTTTCCTGATTTTTCCGAAAACTATGATTTTCCCATTATTATTAACAAATTTGAAATAATCAATTTTTCCGGGAACCTCACAGAATAGGGGAGAGCCTTCCCTCTAATAAAACACAAGTTTTTTTTCGACTACACACAATGTTTGCACTTACAGAATTCGAAATTGTTTAATTTTAAACGACATTTAAGTTAAATTTGTATAAGCTATGAAGTTTCTTTCTCATACTTTGAAGCTGTTAACATCCTAATTACATCTTTTTAAATCGTTAACATGTTAGTTGTACACTTAGTATACTTTTAGTTTTTTGTCGCTGAAATTACGGTTTTTGTTCTACTGCTCTAAAGCAAAATAGGTATAGTTTTTAGTTGTGAAAAATCCCAGTGGCTCTAGAGAAGAATTTTTTTGACAGCTTAAAATTAACAATTTTGGCCTAGACTAGTATATCAAAAGGCTTAATTTCATCGAAAAAAAAACGATTTCACTACGCTAGTCGATAACATAAGATCAACACTCAATTAACACCATTTAATTTAACATTCTTGTACAATTTAAAATTTTGAAATAATGCCATTCTGAACACAGAAAGTTTAAATAAAAAATTGTTCAGTTCCATTGATTTTTAAGGTCTTGAATTTAAAATTATTCGTAGATAGAAGATAATGACATTGAGTGATATAAACATGAGGAAATTTAAAAAAATTTCAAAATCTCAATATGGCTTATGGATCCAAAAAGAATTTGTTTTAAAGGATTGGTGATGGGAATGGCAATGCACATGGAGAAACCGCAGAACCCTGGAGAATTTACATTTTAAAGGAATTGAAAAGTAGACTAAATGACATCGACTTTGATTCTGCTCAGTATGAAAAGGCCGTTGAAAAGTAAGATTATTTTCTAAAAGTTTTATTATCTCCATTTCTTAAATTTACAATTTTACATTATATAAACTTCGGGTTGAATGAAACTGGTTTAATTTGCAAAATTAATTTGAAAATTAAACTGTTTGCAGATCTTCCTGGGTCAAGAATGGAGAAGCAAAATGTAGATTAAAAAATGGAGCTTCCTACGATGATTGTGTGATTGAATTAGAATGGATTAGCAGTGATAGCGGATCTCTAGATTTCGGAACATTAACTGTTTTGAATCCAGACGGCGCAACAACAGTTGTAAGATATTAATTGATAAATATTAATTTTAAATTTGGTCTTCTAACTGTTCTTAACAGGAAACCCGGGAAATCCCGGAATTCGTCTGGAATTTTGTGGTCCTTGAAAAATACGATTTTCCCTGAAAACCTTGAAATACCTGGGAATGACCTGAAATATTTTAAATCGCTAAAAAGACCTTGAAACCCGTTGGAAATGACCTGAAATTTCATTTCCAGGCCTTTTTTTAGTATCGACTTTTTAAAAAGAAATTAGTTTTAAATTGTATAAATTTAGCAAAAATTCAGAAAGTTATTTCTTCCTTTTATTTAATGAATTTAGAAAGTGGTTTTATAACAGTAAGATAAATATTGTGATCTAAGTCAAAGTAATATAATTACTGGGTGGCCGCTGGACCTGGAAACAACCCGGAATTTACAAATTTTTCGAAGAAAAATCTATCCAGTTGCTTGAAATATGACATTATATAATGCAAATCAAAATAAGTTTGATTACAACTTTTTTTAAATGCTAAGTTCAATTCATAACTTTCATTCTTCATTTTTAAAGGTACACTTTCAATTTAAAAATAAAGTTTTATAGACATAAAAAATTAGAAATTAATAGCAGTCAAATTAGATTTTTTTTGACAAAAAAGCTTTTATTTTGATTAACTGTAAATATAAATTATTTAATGATTTTTAAAAAAGAACCTCAAATTCGAATATAAAATATTCCACTATATTTAATTTTACAGGACGATTCTGAATTAGTTCAAAATTAAACAATGTACAGATTTCAACGTTCAAAATTTCACTATTTGATTTCGAAAGTCTTGATAGTTAAATAAATTTAAACTTTCGATTAAAACTTTATAAACTATTTTCAATTTTTAAATAATTTAAAATTAATAGATTCATAATTAAACTCCTCTATTCAATTTCACATAATATTCAAATATGGTTTCAGTTTAAAATATTCATTAAAATATGCAAAACTAAATAATTTGAAAGTGAATTGTTTGAAACCGAAATCCTTGAATCATTAGAGTTCGAGAGAGCTAAATTTAAACTTTGAACGTCACAAATTTAAATATTCTGTTTAAAAAATTTTGTATTTGCAAGTTAATCTATTGAATTTCCATGTATAAATAACAGTTGAAAAATGATTTATTTGGTGAAAATTCGAGTAAGATTAAGAGGAATTTTAAAGTTTTTAGATTATTCTAATTTAATCTAAAACTTGAAAATATTTCAGCCAATTTAGAATAAAATATAGATGTTTGAAGATCTCGAACAAAAAATTCAGTAGCTTTTCAATTATTTTGAAATGTTTTTAAAGAATAAAAATTTGTCGTAAGATTTCCGGAAAAATAGAAAACGATTTTTTTAAATTAATTATATGAGAATATTTAAAAAGATATTAAAAGATCTAAAAAAAATGTAATAAAATAATATGAAATGTTCTAATGCAATTTATTTTTTATTTTTGCAGGATTACACATTGTAAACTGAATGTTTTCATAATTGAAAAATTTAACAATTATTAAACTTAACATTTAAAAAATAAGTTAAGATCCAACTAATTTAAAATTGCGTTTATATTGTGTGATATGAAATTTATGATATTTCAAATGATTGAATAGACTTTTCTTCTAAAAATTTGTCAAATTCTTGGTCAAAAAATAAATTCACTACCATTAACCGAGTTTTTTTTGGGTAAGTTATTAGTTCTAGGGTAAAAGATTCAAAATTCCAAAAGTTTGCAAAAATTCGGAATTTTAAATTTTCTTGGACCTTTGCATTTTATACATGCTAGTACTAACTTTGGTAATTTTGATACAACTTTTAATCAACGATTGTAAGGTGGACGTTTTTTCATATAACTTTTTCAAATTTTAATATACGTTTTTTATGTTTCGTTTTGAGTGATCATTAATTTAAAGGGCGAATATTTTACACTGAACATTTTATTCGTTTAAAAACAATAACAAAATTAAACAGATATTAAATAAAATAGCAATAATAATTTATTAGTACAATAAACTTTTTTAATACCATTTTTTCAATATAAAATCAAAGAAATATATAACATTTCTATGTCCATTGGCACTAGGTTGAAGTATTTTTGACTATTCTGAGGCCTATTTTAAAGGTAAATTTTCTTAGAGCTTAATCGACGTTTTGACAAAACTGTGCTGATTTTTCCTTGAATTCTATCAAAAAATATTTTAACTCAGAACATATAAGTTGTAATAATTTTAAATTGCAAAGTCGCTTATGAATCCATTGTTCAAGTATAAGAAGTGTTTGCATTTTAAAAACTTAAATTGATTTAGAAGTAATAAGTGTCTCATTTTTCTCATACACATGATGTTTTGACTTTTAATTTCAAGGTATTTTTTCAAAATCATCCTAAACCGGCCTTCTTGTCAAAATTATACCGATCCTCATTAAAAATATTAACCCTCAAAGTGTATACATGGTAAAAATCACGGTAAAGTGCATCGTGGGTGTTCAACACCCTAGCGTATTTAATCATGTATTGTTTAACCTCTATTGAATATTTTGTCACAACAACATTATCCGATATATTTTAAGGTATCTTTTATAAGGTAGAGTTGATTTTATAGCTATTTATTTATTTCAAGTTTATTAAAAAAATTATTGAACAAAAAAAATTGAAAAAATGGGGGTTTTTACTTAAAAATCCATAACTCACGCAACTTTAATTATTTTAATCTTAAAATGTATGACTATACTCTTGAAACAGTGTACTTTCATTAAAAAAATAATGCAACATAGGTGCTTTCGAAAAAGATATTTATTTGCACAGTTGAAAACTCAATTTTATTATAAATCGATGAATCAGATTTTGTGCTTTTAAATCGATTTGTTATTATAAAATTTGAGGAACTTTGACATGTCATTTTATAAAAATACAATAAATTGAAAAAAGAAACATCTATAGCTGTATATTAACAACTATATTTTACTCAATACATCCACAGTCTTCTCTCGCATGACGCGCTGCCGTAAGTTATAAGCCATCTACAAAGAAAAAGAGTATGCAACAGTCGAAAAAATTATTTCACTGCATATGATATACTTACGTTAGAAAGTAAACAAAAATCAATAAAATTTAAAAAAAGATTTGCTCGAAAATTACTTTTTCACTCACATAGTGCACACGGGGTGTTTGGTACCCCACGATTTTTTTACCTCTACTTACAGCAGCTGCTGATACTGGACCGACGCTTGACGCAGTATGCTAAACGACATTACTTACAGTTAGTGTCTCCAGCTAAAGCTATATGACGACACTTACTCCATTTTTTCGAATTAAGTATGATTTATAAGAGTTTGAAAATTGATTGGGGTCTCCAGCACCCACAATGCACTTTACGGGTTAATTTTATTCAATTTTCTAGTATCTTTTAGTATTTTTTAAACGAGTAATGTCGTGCGAAATTGAGACACAAAATTCTGATCCGGGAAATCGGGAAATTTGAAAACAATTTTAAAATAAAAAAATTAAATTTATATTATAGGTTCAGTTTTCCATGTCTGAAATCGTTTGTGTAACCTGCTGTAGTGAACCCGGATGTCCTCGAATTGCCATTCACACTCCTCGTTTGAATTCCTCAAAGGTTCTTAGATTACAGTTCGCTAGTGATACCGAAATGGAAGATTGGATGGCGCACCTTACTTCAGGTAAGATAAAAACATCTTTCGTTTTTAAATCCACAAAATATTATTAATATTGAGAAAGCTATTTGAATCTTTTTTTAACGATTATACTATTTTGCTACTGTTTCGAAAAAATTACACTAAATATACTGTTTTCTCACTATTTTCTGCTAATGCCAATATTTATTTGCTCTTCCTTTAAAATGGTTTTAAACTTATTTGCTAATTGGCTTCAGATTGCCTCAATGGCTGATTAGGAGCCGTCCCACATGTTGAATTTTCAACCAAATAGTTAAATTTAAAAAAATTTTATTAACAAATTACATAAATTGTCCAGAAAACAGTTGAATTTTCTTCCAAATTCTTGAACTTTCAAGCGCGAACAATCGAATTTTTAACTTGAAAATATTAATTTTCATCGAAAAATGTATTATTGGATAATTAAACCAAAAAGATGTTAATTTTTAATTTAAAAAAACAGTTGAATATTACTAAAAACACGAATTTTCAACCAAATACTTGAATTTTGAACCAAAAAATATTAATTAAAAAAATCGAATAATTAAATTTTCACTTTAAAAAGTTCATTTTCAATCAAAAGAAATGAATTTTTTACAAGACTGTTCAATATTCAAGCCAAAAGGACGAACTTTCATTTTCAAACGGGAAATACTAATTTTCAACAAAATTTTTTATCTCAATAGAAAAACTCGAATACAACCAAAAAAGATGAATTTTCTACAGAATATATGAATCCTTAACTAACATAGCTTAATTTTCAACCATACAATTGCATTTTTGACAAAAAAATATTTTTTCTCCTCAAATATATGAATTGCAAATCAAATATTAATTATTAATTTACACATTTTCTAACAAATATTTGAATTTTCAACAAAAGACACACATTTTTAACAAAGTAGTTAAATTTTCTACAAAAAAGGCTAATTTGAAAAAAATTGCATAATTTTCCAACTAAATATTTTGAACAATGGATGTAATGTTAGCCCAAATTTTATTTGATTAATTTTTAGTTTATATTTTTTTCGTTTCTAAACATTTAAAAATAAATAGTTGAATTTTTGAGTTAAGGAATATCAGTTTTTTACCAAAAATAGTGTAGTGAAATTCTTGTTAAAGAAAATTAATTTTTAATAAAAAATGGTATACAACACAGTTTAATTCTGTACCAGATAGTTGAATTTATACCAAATTACGGATTTTTTAAGCCAAAAAGTCAAACTTTCTACCAAAAATTTGAATCTTCAACGCGAGAATATGAATTTTCACCAAAAAATTGAATTTACAACGAATTAATTGTATTTTACACAAAATCGTTACATTTTCAGTTAAAACAAAATTTCTAAAAAAAAAAAAATAAATAAATAAACTAATTTTTCACTGAAATTATGAATCTTCAACCAAAAAAATGAACTTTTAAGATATTAGTTCAAATGCTAACCACGCAGTTGATTTTTCATCTTAAAAGATTAATTAAAAAAATGACATACATACTTTATATTTCAACAAAAAAGGTTTTAATTTAAAATAAAAGACAATTGGATTTAACCAGTAAAGGCTATTTTTTAAGAAAAAACATTAATCCTCAACTAAAACAGATTAATTTTCTAGAAAATAGTCGCTTTTTTAACAAACAAAATTAATATTATACCAAAAAAGACGAATTTTTTAACAAAGTAGATAAATTTTTAACCAACAAATATTAATTTTTAAGCAGACAGTTGCATTTTTCACAAAAAAAAGATGATATTTCTCGAGGAAGAAATAAATTTTAAAATGAAGAAGAAGAATATTCAAGTAAATAGTTGATTTAAAATAAAAATTAGTCAAGGAAGAAATAATATTTCAATAAAATTGATGAATTATCAGGTCAACAAGATGAAATTTTAATCAAACATTTTAGTTTTCAATCAAGAAAGTTGACTTCTTAACCAAATTTTCGATTTTCACCACAATAATTTAACTTTGAACCATATAATAAAATGTTTAATTAAAAAAGATAAATTATTAATAAAAAATATAATAGAAGACTTGAGCCGAGAAGAATAAACTTTTAACCAAAAATAGTTGGATAATTTAAAGATTAAAACTACAACATTTGAAAAAAACATTGAGGTTCGTTTTTAATACTTGAAACGTTTTGTGACACTATTTTTACACTATTTTGTCAAATTTTGTAACATCATTTAAACTTTTTTGATCCCTAAAGTGAGTCCGAGGTCTGATTGTGTCTAAACTTATTTTATTTGCAGTCTCTTGTCAGATGAATAACGTATACGGAAGCCCTGGCCCTAATTCGATATGGACAACAACTGCTTTAGGCGACGTATTCGTTTACGATCCTGCTATCGCTGAGGTAACGATTTCATGATACAATCTCATCAAAGTTAATTTTTTATTATTATTTATCATTTTTAATCTGGATTATCCCAAGACCAAATAATGTGTTAACTTTAAAGGCAAATCAACTCGAGGAAGGATTATTCGTACAAGAATTAGATGCAACCGGGAAGAATCTTCCATATGAAAGTATTCTTCAGAATGGCTTTGGACCTGGAAGTACTTTAGAAATATCCGTTTGCGTTCACGACGATGCCGATCGGTAATATTACAATATTTTGGACAACAAATTAATTTAGAAAAAGGGAAAGTATGTGTTTCTAATTTTCACGGAATTTTTTTTTAGATTGACGTTTAATCTCGTTTGCTATTCGTCGATAAATTCCAAACACAAGCATTCAACAGAGACGAATGATTTGGCATTTCATTTCAATCCACGGCTCAGGGAAAATGTTGTCGTGAGAAATACGTATCAGAATGGCCAATGGGGTGACGAGGAAAGAGGAGGCGGAAGTCCTTTAAGATCAGGCTCTGATTTTACTTTAAAAATAATTTGCGAACAGCGTGGTTACCGAGTTGTGATCAACGATAATCCATTCACTTTTTTTAGCCACAGAGTAACTCCTCAGAATATTACGCATTTGCGATTAAAGGGGCAAATGACTTTGTACAGTGTCTTGTATAAATCTACGGCGGTGAGATTTATTCTAAATTTGGTAATACAGTCAGGGCGTCTACCCTACCTGGAAAACCTGGAATTGTCAGGGAATTTTTGTATGCCTGGAAAAACCTGGAAATATCAGGGATTTTTTTTAGTCAGGGACTTTTCTTGAAAGTGTGCTTAATTTTTTTTTATTTCAATCTAAATTTGAAATTACTGCATTTAACCATTTTCTTGAAAATTATTTTTGGTTTTTTTTTTAAATTAATTATTTTTTTAACTCAAAATTTAACCATTCTATTTTCTCTTGTAAATTGATCATTTTTAGTTGAAAATTTAAGTTTATGGTTCAAAATGCATGTATTTTGTTGAAAACTCGTTCTTTTTGGAATAAAATTAATATTCTTATTTGTGCAATCATCTTTTTGCTTGAAAATTCAACACTTTTTTAAAAATGTTTTCTCTCTCTTTACTGGAAAAATCTTTGTTGATTGAGAATTCAACTCGTGATAAAAAGCCGTATTTTGTTGTTGAATTTAACTGTTTTCGATTAAAAGTTAAAATCTTTTTTGGTTGTAATATTAACTACTACATTTTTCATTGAGAATTGATCGTTTTTG
>NC_046664.1:41742401-41748417 GCF_010883055.1 Belonocnema kinseyi
CAAAAACGATCAATTCTCAATGAAAAATGTAGTAGTTAATATTACAACCAAAAAAGATTTTAACTTTTAATCGAAAACAGTTAAATTCAACAACAAAATACGACTTTTTAACACGAGTTGAATTCTCAATCAACAAAGATTTTTCCAGTAAAGAGAGAGAAAACATTTTAAAAAAAGTGTTGAATTTTCAAGCAAAAAGATGATTGCACAAATAAGAATATTAATTTTATGCCAAAAAGAACGAGTTTTCAACAAAATACATGAATTTTGAACCATAAACTTAAATTTTCAACTAAAAATGATCAATTTACAAGAGAAAATAGAATGGTTACATTTTGAGTTAAAAAAATAATTAATTTAAAAACAAACCAAAAATAATTTTCAACAAAATGGTTAAATGCAGTAATTTCAAATTTAGATTGAAATAAAAAAAAATTAAGCACACTTTCAAGAAAAGTCCCTGATTAAAAAAAATCCCTGATATTTCCAGGTTTTTCCAGGCATACAAAAATTCCCTGACAATTCCAGGTTTTCCAGGTATATTCGATTTTTGGTTGATAAATGATCTTTTTTAATGGAAAATTCAATTATTTGGCTAAGAATTTATGTTTTTTTTGTAGACAATTCGTCTTTTTTGTAGAAAATTAATCAGTTTTTTTCGGATTCAACTGTTTTGTTGAAAATTCGATTATTTGCTCGAAAGTTAAACCATTTTCATAAACATTAATTTTTTCCATTGAAGATTCATTATTTTAAATATCAATTTTGATCAATTATCATAAATATTGTCTTTGCTTTCCTTTTCTGTTATTTTAGATACTAGATACTATAAAATACAAAATTTTTTTATTGTTACTAATTTTATATTTTCATTAAAAAATTGCGCGAAAGAGAAAATAATATTCGCGCTGATGCGTGTTTAGGTTCTAGTCGTAATTAAATTACCAGTGGGCGGGATTCGGAAACGCCTCGTCGAAATAAAGCTTCTCCATTTGTAGCTATGGCCCAAACTTGAATGGGTGATTCACTTTCAGATTCCTCTGTCGTCTAAGGAAACACAAAATAATTTATTTCCAAGATTTGTAAATGAAGTATTCAAAAAAAAAATAATAATAATAATTTAAGCGATACTCACGTATAAAGAAACGTCGAGTAATTTCGTATTTCCCAGTTCCTGCCAGGGGCCACTAGTCGAAAGTTGGCATCTTCTAAACCATCTTCTTCTCCTCACTAAATCTGTGAAATGTTTCTTTCCGTGATACTGGGTTGGAAAATCTGTCGCATACTGCCAACCATCTCGATCAACTCCACCAGGAGCGTGGAAATCAATTATCCAATCGGAAACCTTGGTAAAATATAAATTACTAGGTATTTAATTTCATTTATTCTTCAATAAAAAAAAATGCAGACTGAGGAGAAAATGATTAATTAGACAAATATAGGGTCACTTACCCATTGCCAGTGCATTGACAATAATTTTGTATGCTCCCTAGTACGTTTATGTCTTCCGGAAGCGTCACTCCACATGTACCGATCAGTAGGTAACCCGTGAGGAGTATAACCAGTCACCGGATTCCACCTTTGGTTTTCGTAAACGAAATAATTATGGGTGTCCAACATCGGATTTATTCCAGTATTACTCGTCCCCAAACCTGAAAGACATTACTTTTAATTACAAACATTTATTCTTACCGAGGAGTTGACCACTTGACTTTTGAGCATACACGAGAATCCAAGATCTCAGAAAGATTAACAATATTTTAGACGGATTTCAAAAAATTTCACCAAGAATTAAAAAATTTCACAAATATTTTAAAAGGTTTTGAAAGATTTCACAAATATTTTTAAAAAGTTTAAAGATTTCAAAGTATTTGAGAAATTATTTTCAAATATTACAAATGGATTTCAATGATTTTGAAAGATCTCAAAATTTTTTTAATGATTTCGAAGATTTTACGAAGGTTTGAAAAATTACTGAATTCTGAACAATTCTCATTAATATAATTATAAAATTTGGTTCAATTCCGTAATTATAACCATATTACTTTTGCTAATAAAATCAGCCATTCGTGTCAATTCTCCAATTCAAAAATTGGCCTCAAGATATTGAAATCATTTTTAAGACTTTTAAATAGATGCGATAAACAAATTCCAGTCATTTTTTCAAAATTATATTACTTTTCAAAGTTTTCCAAACTTTTTCTAAAATCCGTTACTTTTCCAGAAAGATTTAAAAGATTTAAAAATTTCAGAAAGATTATAAATTTTTAAAAGATTTCACAATTATTTCAACAGTCTGCACAAGATTTCTGAAGATCTCAAAAGATTTCACAAAGATTAAAAATTTTCTGAAAATTGACAAAGATTTCACAAAGTTTGAAAAAATTTCACAAAAATTTTAAAAAATGTAAAGATTCCAAAATATTTGAGAAATGCTTTTGAAATATTATTATATATATTATTTGAAATATATTTAATTCGGTAATCATAATCATATTAATTTTTTCGATGAAAAAATCAATTCGTATTAATTCGCCGTAAAGTAATACAATGATTATTAAGACTAATATAGGTGCGATAAGAAAATTAGTAATTTTTTTCAAAATTCCATGACTTTTCCAACTTTTCCGAAATTTTCCAAAGTTCTGATACTTTTTGAGAAAGATTTTAAAGATTTAAAAAATGCCATATAGATTTCAAATATTTGAAAGATTTCAGAAATATTTCAGATTTCACAATGATTTCAAAAGTCTTCACCAGATTTCTGAAGATCTCAAGAGATTTAAAAAAAATTCCAAATTTTTCTAAAAGATTTCAATGATTACACAAATGTTTAAAAAATGATTTTAAAATATTTCAAAAGATCTCGCAAATTTTTTAAAGATTTCAGAGTTGCTACAGAAGGCTGAATTCAAAATTACATGACTTTCATAAGTTTTCCAGAACTTTTTCAAAATTCGGTTACTTTTGCAGGCCTTCTAGAAATTGTAGCAAACCTGTGTTTCTCGAAAATTTCAAAAAGATTGGAAAGATTTCAAACAATTCACAAAGGTTTCTAAAGAATTTAAAACATTTCAAATATTTCACAAATATTTCAAAAGATTTTAAAGATTTCAAAATATTTGAAAAATAATTTTAAAAGTTTTGAAATGTTCTCAGAAAGTTTTTGAGGCTTTCAAAAATTTTACAATTATTTCAAAAGATTTTATAAACGATTTTAAAAGATTTCTGGGTTGCTACAGAAGGCTGGATTCAAAATTACATGCCTTTTCAAGGTCTTGTAGCAATAATACAATGCTTTAAAAGAAATTTCAAAGATTTTACGAAGGCTTATACACCAGATTTTAAAAATGGTAAACCCCTCGCTTCTTACTTCTTTGCGCAAATTGAATTTTATGAATTACCTTTCAAAAAAGTTCCTCCCCAACCTCCGGTGTATACCCAGGCTGTATTATCGTGCCCAATACCCCAAGTAACTCCCGAACGACAGGTTTCTACTTTTCTCAAATGTCCACCTATTTGTCTCCAGTACATCGTTATCGGCTCAATTATCATCTGGGAAGATTAAATTCACATTTAATTTTAAATCATTTTAAATCGATGACTATCAGGGTGTCTATTCAAGCCCTGGAAAAATCCTCCGACAATTCCGGGTTTTTACCAGATATCTCAGATTTTCCATGTATAATTTTTCATAGTACTATATTAAATTAAATTTAAACCGCTTCAAATTCCTAACTTTTGAAGTAAATCTCAACCAAATAGTTTAATTTTCAACCAAATAGTTGAATTTTGAACTGAAAAATGTCAGTTTTAAACAAAAAATGTAATATTTCAATTTTCAGTGTAAAAAATTAATTTTTCACAAAAAAACAACAATTTTAAATCAAAATGATGATTTTTTAACTAAAATAATAAATATTCAAATGGAATAGATTAATTTTGAAACCAAAATATGAATTTTTGACAAAAGAATTTAACTTGTATTTCAAAAAAATTAATTTTAAGATAAAATGATGAATATTTAATTGGGATACTTAAATTTGCAATAAAAATAGGAATTTTCGAACACTACGATTAGATTTTAAACAAAAAGAATAATTTTCAACAAAAAAAGAATTTTTAACAAATTACACGAATTTTTAACCAAATATTTGAATGTTCAACTAAAACATACAAGTTTTCAACCAAACAGTTGAACTTCAACCAAGAAAAGTTAAATTTTCAGTTAAAAAAGTTAATGTTCAACCAAAAAGATGAACAGTTATTAATTGAAACAGTTACATTTTTAGATAAAATGACAAATCTTCAACTGGAACGGTTGAAGTAAAAAAAAATTAATTTGAAACTGAAATGACGAATCTTTAATTAGAATTAGGAAATTTTCAACCAAAAAGATTAATTTACAACAAAGAAGATTATTTTCTACAACTTTCTACAACTCGATTTATTGATTTCAAATCGTATATTTTAAATTATTTATGTCTTACGGTCCAATCGTAAATCGAAAAAATAAATATGAGCCAAAAAAACATGTTCTTTGAAACTCAGATATTTATTTAATCGAAAAAACTCCTTTCGAAACTTCCTGACGTTTCGGTACACATGCGTACCTTTTTCAAAGGTTCTTAAACCTAAATAATTATATTAAAGATTAGTAATTTTAGTACGAAAAAATATGATGGATAATTACGTAGATTTAAATACATTGTTACCTGAGTTGATGAAAGTTTAAAATAGTCAAACAGATCAATTTTCAGTCAAAAAAAAGTAACATTTCAGTCAATTGTTTTAAGAAAATTAATTAAAATCTAGTCATTTTTTTTTGAAGTCTCAAAAAATTTTTTCGAGACTTCAATCGATTACAACTACATTTTTTAAAATTGTACGAGAAAACAAAATTGGCGTAGGTTAGGACGGACGAACAGAAATCAGAAATCCATCATATTTGTTCGTACTAAAATTACTAATTTTTAATATAATTATTTAGGTTTAAGAACCTTTGAAAAAGGTACGCATGTGTACCGAAACGTCAGGAAGTTTCGAAAGGAGTTTTTTCGATTAAATAAATATCTGAGTTTCGAAGAACATGTTTTTTTGACACATATTTATTTTTTCGATTTACGATCGGACCGTAAGACATAAATAATTTAAAATCTACGATTTTAAATCAATAAATATCAACGGTCGAAGAAAGGATTGATTTGTTTCATCAAATCATTTTACAATTTCTACAACTCAACGGGAATAGTTCAATTTTAAATAAAAAAGATGAAATTACAACCGAAATGACTAATCTTTGTCTAGAATTATTGAATTTTCAACCAAAAGCTGCATTTTCTACCAAGAAGATTAATTTCTATAAAAAAAACAGGCAATTTCAACAAAAGTAGGTAATTTTTTAACCAAAAATTGAATAGTTAAATTTTCAGTTTAAAAATTTGATATTCAACCATGGAGATAAATTTTCAACCAACATTATGGAATATTTATTTAAAATAATTACATTTTCAGTAAAAAAAAGTAAAAAAAAAAGAATTCACCAAAATAGTTAAAGTTTCAACTAGAATAGTTAAATTTTCAGTCATAAAAATTCATTGTCAGCCAAAGCGAAAAAGAATTTTCAAGCAGAAAGATCAATTTTCAATTTAAATGATGAATCTTCAGCCAAAAAATTAATTTTCCACCAAGAAGATTAATTTATATTAAAAAACAGGAAATTTCAACTAAAGTACATCATTTTTTAACAACAAATTTAATAATTAAATTTTCAGTTAAAAATGGATATTCAACTATAGAGATGAATTTTCAACTAAAATTATTAAATATTCAATTAGAATAGTTACATTTTCAGTAAAAAAAAGTTCAAAAAAAGAATCCACCAAAATAGTTAAATTTTCAGTCATAAAAATTAATTGTCAGCCAAAGCGAAAAAGAATTTTCAAGCAGAAAGATCAATTTTCAATTTAAATGATGAATCTTCAGCCAAAAAATTAATTTTCCACCAAGAAGATTA